>NC_133941.1:21595419-21914534 GCF_031877795.1 Strix aluco
TTCCCCAAAACGTCTATTCACATAATCTTAATTCCACAATGTCTACTTTGTACAACATAAAATACTCTTCTTATAGTTGTTTACTATGTAAATGTTACATTGAAACAAGGCCTTAGGAAAAGCAATGTCCTGGTTTCTCCAGGTGGCTGAAGGGAAATAACAGCTATTGGAGTATTTTCGCTTTGCATCTTTGGTATATTTTAAGATGCAAGGAGTCCACTTTGCTATGCTCAATATAAGTTAATTGTTAAGTGTCCAAAAGATTAACAGAACTGATATAATTAACACAGTTTTAATTTCTTGTGCAGCAAACCCACAAAAATCACTACCACCACCATACAAAGTCAGTGAGGAAGGAAAGAGTTTTCACTGTTTAGTGGTGCTTCAGTCTAAACAGAGTAAAGACCAAAGCAAAAGAGATGAGCTTTCAAGGGGAGGTTTAACACTATTTGTCTAGACACAATGGAAATGATGCCATTTACATCTTACTGCACTGACAGCAAAGTAAAAAAAGTAAAGAAAAAAGATAATTATTTGGTTTTTCTGTAAGCAGTTCACAGGTGGAAGTATTTATTTCCTTTTTTATAGGGGCCAAGATTTTGTGCATCTACGAAGCAGTTTTTGAGAAGTGTGTATGCGCTCTCTCTGCAGGAGAGTATTGTAGGTGTGCAAGAGGCGGGAAGTAGAGAGAGAGACGGGTAATAAAAAAGCTTGTCTCAAGAATGCACGTACCAACACCACACCGGATCTGAGAGGCAGGATAAGGCATCTTACAGATCCCCTGGCGTGGTTCTGTGTGCACAGGTGCACTGAGCAGACTACTCATATTAATATCAAAATATTGAGATAAGCTGAGAATTTAGTAACAGCGACCACAGCAGCTTAATAACCCTAGGCTGCCTAAAACTAGAAGCTGTTTTTTCCCACCTCTTTTTTAGAAACAGAGTAAGTTGAAATCCCATTCAACATGTCAAGGTTAAAAAAAAAAAACCCACCCAAACCACAAATCATCAAACTAGGGTTTCTTATTTTCAATGCACTTTTTATTTTGTACGATTTCTACTCTGTGCTCGTAGCAAGGTCTTACCTCAACATCCTATTTTCCCAAGAAAATAGATTAAAATCTAGCTCAAAATGTCAAAGATAACAAAAGAGAGAGGAATCTGGTAACGGGCCACAGGAATCAGCCCAAGTCAAACACGCCAAACCAGCAGAGTGTCAGTGGTGGCGGCTGCTAAGCGGAGACGCAGCGGCAATACTATCAAAGGGCACCAGTGTCGTCAGTGGAAGCCCGTCCCTTCCTCCTCTGTCATCACCAAACGCCGAGAGCAAAGAGCCGCCATTCTGCACAGAACAATAACTCTGCAATCTGTGTGCCAAATGATGCAAGATATCAGCAACACTCGTGTAAAGCTAGGCGCTTTGGCACAACAAAATGTAAAAGACTAGCGCACATAGCCAACCACCGTGAAAATCTACACAGCAGATGTAAAGTATGCGGCTCCAGTGAAAGGAAGCTTTCATAAATTGCACATGAAAAATCCCAACCTCTGACAGATCAGCCACTCAAAGCGTTCACCCTTTGCAGGGCACCACAGCAGAGGAGGAAGGAAGGAAGGACGGACGGACAGACGGAAGAGCTTGGGTACAGGGGCCAGTTTAATTTCACAACACTGCAGCTGATCACAGCTCAGTTATCTTGCTTTGTCCCGCCACTTGTGAGAGCAATAAAAGCGAGTCTGACATATAAGAAAACTGTGATTGTGTAACGTGCACAGAGATGCCTCATCTTCAGCAGTTCTGAAGGAAAACAAATACTATGTACAAGATGGCCAGGCAAAATCCCAACAACCAGCCAAAACCAAACCAAATCTAACCGAACCACTCCAGCATATGGGAATAAAGTGTAAACCAACCAAGAATCATTAGTGTGCTTTAGGAAAAGTCATTATGAAAGAGTGATACAACATCGCTCTGAACAATGCAATGAATGCTCTGGCTGGCTAAAACAACTAAGGTCATTCCAGCTTCTTTCACCTGGAAAATTCAGTGCAAAGTTCTCCTTTATGCCCTTTCTCTCTTGCACCTCTTCTTCAGCAGTCCTGGGAGGAGAGAGCTGGGCCGGAGGGGAGGGAACACGCACTGCCTGCCAAGGGCAGCACAGGCAAATACCCTCCTTACCTGGAAACTGCATCAGTTACTGCCTAGCAGGTACTGGAGCTTTGCTCAACCACAGACTTTGCATGCCCAGCTAGAACACATGCATTCACAAGCTTAGCAAAGCATCAGAAACAGCGGGAAGGCCAAGAAATCTGGGACAGATATATTTAAACATCAGTGATTTATTCACGTTAAACACAATGAGCTGTGACATTCCTTGTGCATTTTTAAAATACATTTTGCCTGAGGAATAGTATTGCCTACCTATTGCGACTCACAATACGTTCTGCTTACATCTGGGAAGTCCTCATTGTGTCTACAGCAAGGATTCCTACAACCACCCAGAGTTTCTTGTCAGCCTAGAAGCCAGTACCTGCTGCCGTTCCACAGAAGTCAGTGTAGGTGCGATGCCAACTGTTCGGGTTGCATCCATGCTGTTTTTGGTCAGTGCTAGAGGTTGATCCATGGTCAAGCTTGGGATTGAGGCATACATGTGATTGGCATGAAGGCTCATTGTCGGGGCAGCAGCCCTCTCTATTGGGCTGCGACTCCTCTCTCTGTGCTCCTTCCGATAATCTCCATTGGCAGTCTTGTTTCTAACACGTGAAAGAAAAAAAGGTCAAAGGACTTACTATTGTTGCAAGCTATAATAAGATACGCAACTTTAAATCCCTTCAAGAAACATGAGGCAATACATTTTGTTTGGTTTCTGAGGAGGGATATAGAACCCCTCAGTGAAGTATCCCTGGTCTATCCAGCCACCTCCCTGCAAAGAGAGGCCAATGATTTACATTTGCAAGCTCTGGCAACCAACACTTCTCTTCAGCCTAGAATTTCTTCAGATACTTACCTAAACGCACCGAGTTAAAGTAACAGCTGATCATGCTTTGTTAAGATAGACATCTCCTCATTGAACATACTATTAATCCCACTCTGTCTCCTAACACTGCAAGATTCTCTAAGCATTGCTGAAGCCCAAGGAGAGTTTATTTTACTCAGAAGATGTGGTTGATATCAGCAAAATGCAGTGAGTCAAGGCAGAAAGGAAAATTTTCAATCAGAAAATGAAGGAAAAGCAAACTACACTGCACATCTCAGAATCATTTAATTACAACTCTTCTTTAGAAAGAGTAATTTCAAACTACTAATGAACAGTAAATCTCAGTAGATGTACTCACATCATTAGCCAATCATTCACTGCAATTAAAATAATATTGATTTTGTACTTATGTGTAAGACCTTTCAGTTTTCACACAGCAATATAATCATCATTAAAGGCAAACCAGGTAATCGAAGGAAAGGTACTTCACTCATACTGGTGAAGGCAGTCGTTCCTAACCACTACCAAGGTAAGCGTGGGCACGATTGGAAGTCTGGAACACAGCGGTACGCTAAGAGTTAACACGCTGCAATGCCTACTGCCTCAGCCTGGACAGCAAACTCCTCTGTCACCTAGGAAAGCACTAGAGGAGAAAGCTGGTTCTCTGGAAAATACATTCTGTCTTCAGAGAGCCCTTGAAGTAATAGTGAAGTGTCCTGTATGTCCCTGTGTATTAAGTGGGCAAACTCCATTTACAAGGGGTCTTTCCCCCCACTTTTTAAAACACATCATAGCAAATTAATATGCAGGAGCAATCTTTAAAAATGCTCTGATTAATATTAGGCAGAGACAGAATAGAAAAATGTTTTCTGCAATACTAGAAATTAAGGTGTACGAATAGTATTCAATATTGAAATAAGTTACAATTCCAAGAAGCTAGTGCCTATTTCAATGCCTGATAAAGCCTTTCGAAAAGGAATGCTAACAGCTGAGGGGACAAAAAAAAAAAGTCCTGCCAACAGAAGAAAAGAAGGAACACCAAAGCTTATCAACAAAAATGCTGCAGAAAAAACTCGCAGGTTTCAAGTTCGCCCAGCGCCCTGACCCGGCGTGGCCACACAGTCTCTGGCTGCCACGGGGGTGCCTCAGGGAGAGCCCCGAACACCAAAACGCAGTGTGGGATGCTCTGCTGTCACCCTGCCCTGGGTGTCGGGTGGTCACTGTGCTGCACAGCATTTGTTTAAGTGCCTTTTGAGACCATGGATGCTTTTAGCCTCCACAACATCCTGTGGCAACAGACTGCATGGTTTAAACTACAAGCTTTGTTAAGTACCTTTTCTTCACCGTCTTTTTGCTTCTTTTTGACCTAAAATCTAATGGCTTGGTCTGTTCTTACCCTCCCAGTTCTTGCATTAGGAGAGAGACAAGGCCATCGCTCCCTGATTATCATCCTCACGCCACTCCTGAGTTCATCCCTCTGTTCAACAACCTTTTTTCTCCAGGGTACTACTTTCTTCAAATCAAAACTGCTCCCATATCTGTGTCATCCTTGTGTAAGAGAGCTAGAAAAGCCGTAATCTTTCTCGAGATGAGGGTGCAGACCTCTGCTGTATTCAGGGACAGGACCTTTGCTGAACTCATCACAAGTCTTCAGTGCTATTCTTCAGCTTGCTCGAGAGTCACTTGGTTGGACAGAAATCTGCTATTGCTGCCTGAATCAAAACTCAATTCATTTATCATGGTAGAAGTCAGGGTTAATATGATACCAGGCAACCAGTGACTTGAGAACCTCAGGACACAGCTTTATTCTCTATGCCAAATTCCCCTGACATGCTTAGGAGGGAACAGCCAACAGAATAACAATACAATTTGCAACCGTTCAGATCCCCCCCGCTCCGCCCCCCCGCCTATCGCTTGTCCCTTTTCACTAATTACAAATTAGTAGTTGCAGATTAGCAGAATCGACCATAAAATCTAACCTTTAAGGCTTCACAGCTGGTGCTCAAGATGTTCTCTGAAAATCATGTGTCTCTTGAATCCTTCTTTATAGGCCAGATTTAGACACAATAAAGCCGCACACAAACCACCAGGAAATACATTCTCACAGTGCTACATTTCCATCTTTTGCCAGCTTTGGTACCATTTCAATTCACAAGACTACTTTGCAGTATCAGCGTTCAGAAGAAAGAAGTTTAGAATTGCATTGCTCTGAGCTAAGGACTGATGCAAATGTGTGACTTAATGGCAGCACAACAGACTCTATATTTAAAGTACAGTAGCCTCATCTTGAATTACAGTACTGAAACAGCTACTGACCACAACAGACTAATCCTGCACCGCCCCTTAGGAAGGAAGCATGGAACTTCATAAATAGTGTGCCTTTGCAGACTGGTTTGGTACCTGGACAACAGCCATGAGATAGCCTGGGAAATAATGCATGAAAAGACGTGGCTAAAATCATTGTTCAAGCGATAAAGGCAATGCTGTGCAGAGATGGCTCATTCGTCTTGCTGCAATGCAGTATCTTTCGTGGCTGCAAGCCAAAATCTTACTTTTCAACTAAATATTATCTGGTCTACTACAATTTAAACAACCGTTTGGAGGCTGCAAAACCACGGCTCCAGTAGATTCCTACTTTTCACTGCCTCAAAGAGAAAAAAAAAAAATCCCTGTTCAGAATGATTATATTTTGTTTTAATAAGCACAAGCTGATTTTCAAAGGAAAAACTTTTTTCCTCCACCAAAAATACTTGTAAAATGAAACAAAAAAATGTGGCTACACCAGTTGTTTGGGTTTTTTTTCTTAGAACTGGGATTTCAACAACTTAGTGCATTTACAGCAGGGGGGTGGGGGGGGCAGGGCTGTCAAGTGACCAGTGGTGAACAAACCTACTGAAATTCCCAGGCAAAAGAAATTTTCCATTTTACACAACAGCACCTATTTCACTCATCCTTACTTTAAACAAAAAGTCGCAGGCCTAAATAGTGGTGAACAGGTAGTTCTGCTGCCAAAAAAAAGAACAACCCACCAACCCACCCCAAAAAAACCCAGCAAAACTTTTCTGCAAAGATTTTTGGAAGAAGGGACCAAGAAACTGGGAAATGGGATCTGTCTGGGGCCAGGAAGCACAGCACAGTAGGCAGACCTTCCCTAAAGATACCTAAAATTATTGAGTTATCTCAGTAATCTCAGCAGACCACACCCTAGTCCTTTCTGTGGGCAAATAATTCCCTCTTCCTAAATTAGAACAACTCCTCTTCCGGGCAGGGAACAGTTTATACTCCACTCCTTAGAAGTCCTCTTCTCAATTCATCTACCTTCAACTATATAGACTTGGCAAAAAAATGAAGAATACCTGAAACTTCTGCTTCCACATGACATGCTATTTTTTCTGAGCCCAGCTGAAAATTTTACAGCACCGTGTAGAATTGTAACATGATAGCTCTGCCCTTGCGAAAATACACCAGCACTTCTGAGTCCCTCCTATTTAATATAAATAGCAAATCCTACAGATAGCTGACTCCACTTGTAAAGCAATTGTGCATCAAATTATTTACAGAGTATTCATCAATTTCACATTATTAAATAATTTTAGTTTAAAATGTAAGTTTAAAATAGTTTTCTATTAGAAATTGAGAGTTTGTTACAATTTTATTATTATTATTATTGAAAGAAGTCATTCTTGTTTCAATATTAGATGCTCTGTCTGAAGGGGCAATCAAAATTACATGTGTTTGAAGATAATTATATTTCACTAAAGTCAATTAGCTTAAAAATTCCACATGCCCTGAACAAGTACAGAGATGCATCTCTTAGTTCAAACGTAAGGGCAGCAAATTACAAAGAAGGATTTCTGACCGTGTTTGAAAAATAACTTAAAAATGTATACTACAAATAAATCCAGCTGTCCAAACAGCTTCACCATCCCCCGACTTCACTTTGTCTTAAAAATCAGCGTATGTAACTCTGGACTCCATCTTCAGTGGTGGAGATGTCAGTGCAACGCCACTGGCTTAAAAACCAGCCAGCAGTGAATGTGGGTGAGAACCTGAGCAAAGAGCAGGCGCTGGGACGCTATTACATCAGCCAGACCCATCACCCTCACTTCCCTTCTAACAGAGGTATTCAAGCTACTTGCAGGTTTATTTTAGCAAAATTATACACGATTCCAACCTTAAATTCATTTCTCCAACACTTGAAAAACAGACATTGTTTTCCATGTTTCTCCCCAGTGAATCATAACCCAGGCTCCAGCACTTACCAAGCGTCATGTGCTCAGATGGATGTCAGACCAAAACCACACACATCCTGACTGTGAGCTGAAAGTCTGCTTCAGTTTGGTTCTAAGTAACGTTTCTTAATTGAAAGCAATGTTTCAGTCCTCCTCAGGAACCAGTTCAAAGGTGGCTAAAATGCATTGTTCTTAATATTTTTTTTTTTGTTGTACAACCTTTAAATGTGGCTGTTCTGTTCACTGGCACAGAGTGGCGGTAATTCACACTCATCCTACAGGAACAGACTAACTCTGCCAGCTGCTTAAGGAAAAGGAAAAAAAAGAGGCCCACCGAAGGGGACAGTTTTGCTTGCACTCACTTCCAGCCTGCAGATCCTTCAGGAACAGATGCCAAAAGTATTACTGTACCTCCAAGTGAAGAAATCACAGACGTTTCACACTCCCTCTGGCAGAAATAGAGCTCTAACTTGAAATGGTTGTACTGTAGGAGTGTGTTTCACTTGCAGAAAGAACAAGTATTCACTTACAGTGCTTTTTAATTATCATGTAAGATGTTTTTCTTTATATATATAAGTTTGCTTAAGAGCAAACTTGCAGTTGTGTAACCTAATTCAAATACAATTTTCATATTTTCAGCATTTCTATAATATTTGTTTTCTAACACCTTTTACTGTATTTATTCACAAACTCGTAAGTCTGAAAGAGGACAGCTGCTTTTGTTAAAGACTACTTAAGGATTTATAATCCACTGATACAAAGTATCTTCTCCACATGGCTGGGGATCATTTCCTGAAAAAGTATCTACTTGCATACCTTAATTCTGTAACTGTGAGGTGGGAAAACAAGAATTTAAGGTGATGTTTCAAAATACAGGGATATATATCCAGAGGGAAAAATCCTAACTATTCCTTGCTCAGAATTTTTTAAGCAATCCAGATTCACTAAAAAACCCCAAACAAAACCTGAGAGTATTAGCAGTTTGCTCTTTGAGTGTCAGCCAATTATCTGAAGTATTCATAACATGAAAAAATACTCCAAACAGCCCAATACACTGTTCAAACCACATCTACTTTGAATGGCTGCCACCTAAATACATAACCCTTTTTCATCCCATTTTATTAGCTTTATGCTTCCCTGTTACTTTGAGTAGCCTTCTCCTTTTATGGCTTTGTACTCCATCCCAAAAAGCTTTCAAGTAGGCAACTTGCACAAGATCATTGTTCTTTTGCAAGAAGCATTTCTGCCCCAGAACCTGGACCTCTGATATGGTTTCCCGAGAAAGATAAACAATGCCGTCTCCCTTTTTGCCTTTGCTGTTACTTAAACATTACTTGTACAGTATATTCCCACCCTGCAGGAAATCTTTTGGGCAAACTAGAGATCGCGTTCGGACCAATGCACAGATAAAGCTGACGAGTGATCTGCCACAAGCGCCCGTCGGGAAGCAGCGCTCCGGCAGCTACGCCTCCCGCAGTGGTTCTGGAGGGCTCCAGAGCAGCAGTTAGCTAGCCAGCTGGCTACCAGGGGGTTCTTTAACCGAGGTCTGTAGCTGGCAAATCCTCCATTTATTCCCCCATTCAAGAGCAGTTAACAAGGAAAGAAGCAGGTGGCTAAGTCTTCACTTTCTGCCTCAGGCTAGAAACAACTCAGCAAAGGCACCCAGGATTTTAAGCACTGCCTCAGAGCTTCTCCAGCCACCAATAATTAAACTTAACTCTTCCCAGAAAAGGGCTTTTGTTCCTTTGAATTTTTCAGTTTGAGCAGCAGGCCCAGTTTGGAGAATTAAGCATCATATTTACACAAATTCTTTCAGAGTCAGAAGCAGGCATGCACCAACTGTACCTATTTTTCCCTGCTCTCTCCACTTCTCTCTAACCAGAATTCTACAGTTCCTTCCCTTAGAAAATTTCAATTCACAATTTTTTTTTTTTTTTTTTTGCTTGGTGCTACAGCCAGTGGAAAGACCTTTGAGATGAGAAGTCAAAATAAAACCATTGAAAACACACTAACAAGAACTAGGATAATCTCACATATAAACAAACATAGGTCAGACTTTCTATATTTATCCTCACCAAAACAAGATTTTCAGAGATAAAATCTTGGACAGATAGTTACTTGCGAATGTAATCACCCAGGAGAACAGATTTCACAGTAAAAGAAATAAATTAATAATGAGCGGTGAAATGTATAAAGGAGTGTCCCATTACTGCCTGCCTGCACCAAGCAAAACTACTCTGATACAGAAGAGCTTCCCTTCCTGAAGGCTTAATATTCACAAGTATGAAAGAATGCAAGGGAACCGCATGATGTAAGACCTTAGTCAAAAGCCAAACCCACAAAACTGAAATCTAAATCTAATGTACAGTAAAATCAATTAACACAATCTCAGATCCTACTTATTTTTCTCACAGGAATATTTTTTTAATGTTTGGCCATCTTTGCTCCAACATAGGATTGTTTTAAGAGGTAGCACTGGTTGCTTTATAACAGCAATCACTCATTCCATCTGTAAGTAAAACTCTGGGATTTTTAAAATGAAAATTTATGTCACTGCTGGAACACATGCGTACATATACAATCCAGAAATGATAACAAAGTTACCTTACTGCAATGGGTACAGACTGCAAGTTACCTGTAAAAAATCAAAACCTGTAATTCAACTTTAAAAATTAAAAAAATAAAAATGACCCCAGAACCTCTGCTCACCCACTAATTTCTCTGCTTTGCACTTCTACTGCCTGCTCGCTCAACTCCAAACCCCCTACATCTAGGTTCTCATTTTGTGTGGTACACCTGATGGCTCATTTTAAAGTACCATAATTTTTTGAAGAGGTTTTATGTGAGGCCATACCTGAGTTGTAAATGACAAAATTTTAACATATAATAAACAACTGGAAAAATTCTGAAATGATAAGTCATCTCATAATTCTGCTGAGGTAACTGTAAATATGAATTAGCCTGTTAGGAAAATTAATTTAAAAAAATAACTGATGGCTCAAAAAGTGGAGCTAGAACAACAGAAAGTTCCAGCATTTCAGTATGACCACAGCAACAAGTGTCTAGGTACAACTGGACATTGCAGCAATTATTATAAGTTTCCTAAAATGCACTACAACTTCTGGAGCATAAAGATAAGCCCATTTCATCTCTCCAATGTTTTGTTTAACTATATCTAGGTGGAAACCCACAGCTGACTACAACTCCCCTCTGCTCTGACTTAGTTTTCAAGGATTGAGGACAAAAAATATCCCGCCTCCTGCCAATCGCGTTAGCCAGAGAAGAAACACTCCGGTCCTCTACCCTGCAAGGCGGCGTCACTGGCCTCCCCGATCTAACTTCTCACGGCCTGTCAGGGGAGCAGCACATTTCTTGGAAAGGAGACAGGAGATTCAGCCACCTCCCCATAACTCTCTCTTCAAAGGACAACAGTAGCTCCCAGTTGCCTTTGAAAAACCTGCACAACACACTAGGAAAATGAGTAAGTGACAAACTATTTCTGCCAACTGTGAAGACCAAAGAGAGAAGGTGTGAACATTTTGGAAGCTGCAAAGGGCTCTGCAGAGGATGCGGTCTGTCTTTAGAAGACACTGCTACTACAGTTACAGAGAGCACTTTTTATGGAAGACAGTTTCAGTAAAACTGCAAAACTCATGACATATCAATGCACCCCAGAAACTCAAGCCTGTGGTTGCCAGTCAGGACCCAGAACTAAGGTTTCCCTTCTAGCTGAAAAGTAAACTACACAGAAGTCAGCATAGTATCTGGGTGCTCGAAGGGCTTGAAGGCACAATAATCTTATTCTGAGAAAGTCAAATGAAGCCGGTGAAATACAGAGCCTGCCAATGTTCACATCTGGAGAGCAAGTCAGGCTACTGCACATATTGGGACGAACAGAACATGATCTAGGAAGGCAAGTCACTGCTGGAATGGAAACTAAAAGTATCCGTGCAGGCGTCTGAACTGTTTCAAGTCCGTAAGGCACTTTGAGTGGCTTGGAGGGGAAAAACATGAGAAGAGCAAATGATAGAAGATGAGGTTAAAGAGACACTCCAAACTTTCCCTAAAATTTCTAATAAGCAGGAAGGAAAATCTGACAGTATAAGGAAGGAGCAAAGAGGCTTCCATGAAAACAGCAAGAAGGTCAGATGGGCTACTGGAAAGATTCAGAGGCAGCTATAAAATGATTAATTTTTACCCAACTGCAATGCCCACCCAAACACCTCTGGCAGACATTTCCTCTTATGTTCTACCAATTCATGTGCAGGGTCACGTGCAGCTTTTATAATTCAGCCATATTAACATCCTTTTGAAGTCAAACTTGGCACACGCACCTAACCTTTTATACTGAGTCACTGGAAAATACTGTAAACACTATTTATGATCACAGAGAGAAAACTATGGGCCAATGTCAGGAGAAAGCTTGCACATAAAATAGACACAGCAGTGGGTCATGTCCTAGTGCAACAAGATTAGCCACATACATGTGTGCTCAATATTGCCAGGGTACATCAGTCTGTTCTGCAGGCTCTGGGAAAACTTGGTCGTGTTGAAACTCAGTGGTGAAACTGTGCAGAACTGTTTAGAGGAAATAAAAAATGGCAGTTACATTTTCCTGTAATATTTTCTGGGTTGTTCCTTACAATATTTTCTACTTTATTAGGAAAAAATACTTTCATTCATCACTCAATGCCTGTCATGCAACTATTTTTGTCAAAGTGGGTACCAGCTTAAGTCAATCTGTCAACCTCACATTCTCAAAAGTTTATGGGATTTTATTTAGTTCAGTCACCTAAAAGACCACATCAGGTAGAATCTTACAGTAGAGGAGCAGATTAATAATTTTCTTTAAAGGTGGGAAGTAAAAGATATCAACAACATGAGAATGGCAAGTTTATTTAGTAAGAGCTTTAACAACACAAGCCAGTCTCTGAAAATAAGGTCACCGTGTTGGAATTAACTGTGTCAAATTGTCAGGAGATGGGATTATCAAACTTTCGTTTCCAACTTCAACGGTTCTTATGAGAAAGAGGGAAAAGGGCCTGGATCATTAATGCTTACAAATGATGGTCTCTGTCCATCAGATACACCATGCAACATTAGCTGATGTGAAGAAGGAAAAGCTGAGAAAGTACATTAATTTGCTTTCAGACAGAAATTTCAAAAATTCTCAAAAAAACCCAGGCTTTAGACCTTTAGACTGAGAATGGTGTTTAAATGACTCGTTTTAAGAAATGAGATTTTTTCATGGGCTGTTTTATAAAAGGAATAAACATTTCATTAAAACTTTATTGCAACTGTTTTTAATTGCTAATAAAATCTGAATTACTGAAACCTCTAGAAGCACTATAAATACAATAACAGCTTCGTTATATTTTGCACAACTATTCATACCAATATAGTAAAATAATTCCTTTGAAAAGCTGATAACCAAACCGACCACAGCAGTAGCAGTGAGGTGTTTGAAAGGGTACTTTTCAAGTTAACCATCAAATCCTAAAATCAACAGTATCCTCTCACAGCAACTTCTGGTTTAAGGAGACTTCAGCTGGAAAAGCAAACCACAAGCAAAAGTGTTTGGGGTTTTTACTTCCCCCCTTTTCAAAGTACTGATTTACGAATACTAAAAGTTACTGATTAAAAATGTGACAGAAAGGTTCACAAAGCATCATTCCTTAACTTCAGATAGCTAGCAAGAAGCCAGCCACGTCCACAGAGCTCAAACAACATTGACAGCCCAGGGCTTTAAAGACAGGACTTTGACAGAACCACGTGAATCGACCTTAACTTGACTGTAATGTGCAACTCCTCCATTATTTACAGTAACTGTACATCTGTGCCACATTAAAGACTACATGGAGCAGTAATTAGAGTGTGCTGAGACTTCTCCCCAGATGTTTTGGAAAGTTTTTCTCATGGCTTACCAAACTCATCCCACCCTCTTTTTCTTTCCAAGCAGGTATTCTGCACTCGAGTCCGTGCACTGACGCGAGTGAAATCCAGTCCCGGTGCATACACAGACCTGCAGGTACAATAAGCCAACACACAGACTCTGCTTTCTATGTTCACATTCCACTGTATTTTAGGAACAATATTTACATTGTGAATGAGAAATCTTGGAGAGCTGCTGAGCTGCAGGGCTTGTTTACAGTGTTAGTGGAGTTATGTAAGAAATTTAAAGGACAACTCGATTTCAATCCAGCAATATGGGCATGGGTAACTAATTTAGTCAACATCACGGCAACTACGAAGCGCGGCGGATTCCAGCAGGATTTTCCGCTGGGGGAAGTGGTCAAATAACTGAGGTCAAAACCTCCAGACTTCAACGGCGGCAACGTCCTTTTATTTCCCTTGTCATTTTCTTTCGGGATAAATCCTCAACGGAAGCCATACCCACCCCTTCGCCGCAGCCCCGGGGCGGGCGGGCGGGCTCGGGGCGCTGCGCCCCCGCGGGGTGGTGATGGGGTGAAGGGCGCAAGGCCCGGCACTAACCTGGGGGTGAGCAGTGCCCGGGCGTCCCCCCAGCCCCGCCCGGGGCCTCACCGACGCGGCGAGCGGCTGCGGCCCACAGCGCGGCCCCGGCCGCCTCGTCGCCGTAAGAGTCCCCCGCGCTGCCCGCCCGGCGGGGCCCGTCCCCGGGGGCGCGGCCCGGCTGTCCCCGGGGCGGGCTGGGAGCGGCCCGCTGCCAGAGGCGGCTCCGCGGGAAGCCGGCCCGGGCTGCTGAAAGGCGGCGAGGTCCGGCCCGCGTCGGTCCGCTCCCTGCCCCGACCCCCGCGTCGGGAGCCCGCGGCATGGAGGCAGCGGCGGCAGCCTGGGCACGGCCTGCACACTCCCCTCCCGCCATTTCTGCTCGCTCCCCGTCAGACTAGGGACCGAAAACTGGCGGGGAAACGCTGGCCGGCGATCAGGGCACGCACTTGAAGCGTAAAGATGGCCGCGGATGGTTAGAAATAGCCAGAGGAATACTTTCCACCTTTCCACACTAAGAAATAATGCCGTTTATTCAGAGTCAGCACTCAGCAATTTTGCAGGAATGAGTTAAAGCCAGCTCGCATGTTTTTGTAGCGCATTACAGCATGAGAGAAAATGAAAGGGGACTGTCCAGTCCAGCACTTTAAGTCTGGGGAAAAAAATTTACTTATTCAACTAGAAATTAATGTAATGTTTTATTCCAGATCTTACCCTTACAGAGTCATTGTCTATAGCAACCGTGTCCATAACATTCTAATTCTCAAGAGCGTAACTTTCTAGTAAATGGTACATCTGTCAAACTGCAGGAAACATCTGGGAAAATGGTTAAATAAAGAGAAGTGAGATTAAACCTTTGTTTCCATATGGCTAGGATACACATCTAGAATATGTTTGTAAATGTTAACTGGCTCTTTTCTTGCCTCTTGCTTAGCTATCAGACTTTTGGATTGGTGTTGAATTTCACCCCCACGTAGATATATGATAATTTACACAACGTAAAATCTCCCTTTAAGGACAATGAAGAACGGTCCCTTGGGTAAAGAGCCACCACCAAGGGGTGCGTGTCCCGCTGCCCTGAGCGCAGGCCGCCCTGGCACCGCCAGTACACTGTGACAACACAGCTTTGTGCTTCACAAGGCAGCCCCGGAGCCTTAACATACTACGGAAGTTTTATGCAAAGTAAGTTTGGATGGAAATTTTATACAAAAGAAGGAAAATGAAAGTGTAAAACGTTCTATCAAAGCAGAATTCTGGAACCAGCTAACAAAACCCTTCTGTTTGCAAGTGGAGACACCTGAGCTAACACTGCCTGATTTTTCAACTACTTAAAACATATACCCAAATTTGGACAGATCAGGTCTTTTTGTGAAGGACTGATAAGCTATCAATCAATTTTTAGCCCTGAAACTGTTCATAACAAGCATTTCATGTGTGCTTGGCTACACCCTCCTGAACTGAAAGGGACTTGAGTACTTTCTGAAATTCCCCCTTGGATAAGAACTTCTGCAAAACTCAGTGTTAAATATTAACTCAGATAAATTAGCTCTTTCCAGTCCATCTCTGAAAGTTCAATTTAATGTACATCTTGTTGGAAACTATTTCAGAATAATTTTGTGTATATGTAATCTCCATTAATAAATAACAAACTGTATCTGATTGATTTTGCCCATCATTCAAGCAATGCATACAAGAAAAAAAAAAATAGGAAAAGCAGTTTGAAACCTGCTCTGTAATCCTTTGTCCACTGTAATCAACAAGAGCCACATTGTAACAGTTCCACTGGCAATACAGAGGATTTCAGCTTCAACAGGGCTGCTTTGAAAACACCAGGTTAATCCTAAAATACTTCAAAGGCATAACCCGTGCCAAGAGAACTCAGTGGAGATGCCTGCAAGCAAATGAGAGACATTTTGGGTGTTCCGAGTTGTGTGTGTAGGGTTTTTTTTTTTTTCAATTCCAATCTGTCACAATAAAATGACAGTGTAAACATATTTCTTAATACCACATGAAGTCTGGAACTGAAAAAGCAGCAGTTAGCAGCAAAGAACTTTTCTGAAAACTCCCACACTACCTCTGCAACCCAGTGCTAAATCTTTTCAAGCCCTGCTTGGAGCTGCAGCCAGCCTCCACCACAACGGGGACCTGATTTTCTGCAGAACATTTCCACCCTGCACTCAGCCAGGGTCAGGCAATGGTAAGGAGGAAGGTGACGGAGTCCTCCTCTAATAAGGAGCGTCGTTTATTGAGTACTTCAAATCTTACTCAAAATTCCTTGCTTTGAGCTACTACAAGCTTGAAGAGGACACAGCTGGACAGGTTAAGACAGATTTTTTTAAAAAGGATGCCAGGGTAGTTTCTATTACAGTGTCATTAAAGTGAACAAACTCCATTGGATATTCATGGTAAAAAACTTATGATATATGGCAGCTTCCAAACTCCAGGAATCTAGCCTGGCTTTATGGATTTGCCATGATTCTTCACTGTAGTGAAGTGAAGACACAACCTAGAATTTGAAACAGAAGTGTCTGGGTCTGTATGGTTACGTTCAAAACTGAGATCTTACTCACGTGTAGATCTTTATTTTATTACAAGAAAAAACCTAATTACGTATCACACAAATCAAGAGATGATTCTTCTTCAGACATCTACTTAACAGCTGCAAACTTTTGCCGTAAGATGATTTTCATATAGAAATTGTCATTGCGATCCGAATGCCACCAAACCAAATGGGAATTGTGACAAAGAGATTGAGGGGAAAATATTCCATTCACAAGCCTGCTTGTCCCAAACCAAAAATGCCAACTTCCAGCCTGATGTACTCGACAAGCGAACAAAAATAATAGTCCCTTCCAATACAAATTCGAACGGCCAGATTCACATATAATTTTACCAGTAACACAAAATCTGAATCCTTTTGAAGAGGTCAGTGACATCAATTCAATTGAACCTTAAATACAGTGACTTGATCCCGCAAGTTGCTAGCATAAAAACTATTTTTAAAATTGCTAGACCACAAGTATAAAGTATTAGCCATCACTGTCCCCTGCCCAAAAACAGTTAAGAGTTGCATACTTGCAAGTTCCTACTAAAAACCAGAGAAGCAAAACCAGCCCAGTGTCATTTCTTTTTAAAAAATAATTAAAATTTTGTGCTCTTTTACTCATTTCGTTTTCTTTGCTACTTGGCAAACAAAATGCCATGAGAAGAAAGTGCTCCGGGGCTCCCCGTTCCCTGCAAGGACTCTTACGGCAGAGCTGATGCCCGCTGGGAAAAGGCTGATGTCAGCTCTTAAGAGCTCCCTGCAAGGATAAGGAGGCCTTTGTTTTCAGCTGAACTGTGAAAATGAGAAAATGCCTCCAGCCTGACAAACAAGAAACCCACATAACATAGGTCAGGCCTGAGACCTTCACTTAAAGGTACAACACACTTCATTCACATTCCCCTTACATCACAATGCTCAGAGAGAGTTAATTTTACACAGGACTTGCCATGAAATGCTAAATACACCTTGGAAACATAACAAAGCAGCTTCATTTCTTAAGAAAGACTGGTAGAGCTCTCCAGCCACTTTACCCATACATAAAGCGCTCGCAGTTCTTATATATAAATCAAGTTCCTAATTACTCTTCTGTAAATCAAGGTGATTTTAGTGAAGTCATAAGAAAACAAAGGCATGTTTCAACTTGAGGCTTAAAATAAGCTTGCTTCTCCTTCACAAAGCACCAGAAAATAAAGTATGGTACAAAAAGCACATTTTACTTTAGCAAGGTTATACTTCAGCAGCAAATGCATTTTAAGTAAAACATTTGAGGGACATACAAGAAAGTGTGAAATGCAAATAAAGCAATTCCATATTACAGTGCCTAGGTTTTACTTCGGGGTGGAAGTATTTGTTTTTCGCAAGTGAGAAGCTTATGGGTGTAATGTCTATGACCACAAAAATACAGAAGATGTATAAATACGGTTCAGTACACTGCCATAAGATAGGCAGTTTCACGTACTGATTTTTAAGAATTAATCTACAAGGTCTCAAGTATACTTTGTTATCCTAAAGATGTGAATTACCTCCTCTGAAAAACAGAGCCTTTGATAAAATTCTTCTCTGCACAGGAATTCCATTGCATATTTTAGAAACATAGTAGGATTGCCAGGGCATTTGATTCACTCTCCTCCAGAGACTGTACTCCAATAGCTGTGTTTTTCCATCATAAAAGTAAACATGCCCAAGTACAACTCAAAGAACCTAGTCAAAGATGATACATTAGGGAGTTACACCTGAGCAGGGAACATCTCAATGCATTCCACTTCCACACAGAAGGCTGGCATCACTGGATTTTTAATAAAGTATCCAAAGCAATTAAATGGATTCATTCCCACTGCGTCCCAGTGACTGAGATGCTAGGGCGCTGGTACCTAAGAGTTAACATCCAATTGCTAACAAAAGGTTCTACCATTTATAATGAACCACAGCACACAATTCTTGTCCTATTTAATTATGTTTCCAACCACAATATGCTGGTGTTAAGAGGATGAATATACAAGTGCTTCACAGTTCTACCAACCCAGTCACAAAGACCCAAATGTCTGAACAAGAGCTGCTCGCAGTTATAAAGACTTCTGTCTTCCAAGCACTGACTTCCAAATGAGAAAGATCTGCCCATCTGGACGTTTAGAACAACTGAAGACATTCAGCCAGGAGTACGGATTTAAACACCGCTATGTGGCAAAGATGCACGGTCTGCACCCCTAATGCTGACTGGGGCAGTTATGCCCAGTTTCTGTATCACCAACTCTTTCGTCCTGTGCTTTCAGGGGACTGTGTCCTGAAAAGTTCAAAATACACAGACTCTAAATTTCATCTTCATAGTCCAAGTCACAAAAATGTCTTTGCTAGCACCAAAGATACCATGTCGTCTAGTCTCCACATTATGCTCCACACCTCTTACGGGTTTTGTTTTCTAAACTGAATGTTATCAAACTTACACCTCTAGAACCCCAAGTCGCTACAACGTGACTGCTGTTATTGTGTTCCAGAAAGTACTTCTTTCTTCAAATCTACTGTCTTTTCTTTAGTGCAAACAAGTCAAGCTTCTACAACACACTTCCCATCTCCAAAACAAAAATTTTAGAACAGTTCCACAGAGTCCGAGTAATCCACTTCTATTGTTAAACCCAAACGTCATAATCCGAAATAAAGGGAAAATATGAAAAACATTCAAGAAAATAACTTCAGTCGTGATGATGGCAGGGAAGTGGGAGTAGAATACTCAGAATGTTTGTGAACTTTTACAGTATATCTGAAATACACAGAATATTCAGCTATTTCAGATATATCACAACAGGTTTTTTTATAATATTCAGTTGGAAGCATATTTTCATATGGCCAGATCAAACTTACAAAATAAAGTAGAACAAAGATGGCTTTGTGTTTGCTATTTTAGATTATGATTCATCTGCAGTAGATGGTTTAACTGAAATAGATTAAGTCCTATCACATGAACACCAGGCTTTTTAAATTTGTATTATATTTATTTATATTATAACCAGTGCTTTTTATTATAATAAGATGTACATTTCATATACAAAATCACAGAAAGAATCTACTGAGTAAAAAGGTACCATAGTGGATGAGTAAAAACATATCATACTGGTAAAGACCAGATAGCTTTAAAATATATCTAAGTGACCTCATGAAGTAACTGCCTCTACCTTTTAGCTTTGAACCTTGGTTGCACATGAGTCTACTGGTTCAGACTTCATTATTTTTATGGCCTCCACTGTATAAAGTGTTATAATGTATGTAACTGCCAGCTGTGTTTTATTTCACCACTAGCAAATGAGGGTTTTTAAAAAAAAAAAAAAAAAAAGTCACACCTTTTCCCACAAAGTTACCTAATAATTCCAAAACGCCACAAATTTCTTCAGTTGTGAGATGTATGTATGCCACAGAAATGCAGCATACAGTTCTTTCCCATACCAGCATTCTCAGCTCCAAGGAAAGGCTATAAATAGTTAAGTTTTTAGGAGAAAGAACAAGGTATGTTGTAAATGAGAAGTCTCTCTCTGCTTGTGAGCTTTTATTGTTTTGCATTACTTCAGTGCTGGATTCCTGATTTGTAACAAATTCCAAGACTGCAGACTACAGGCCCAGCCTCTGACTAACACTATAGTGATTTATTTGAGGATAAATACCTCTGTCCGCATCTTATGACTGAACACAACAGTCCACAGCAGCGTGGAATGCGAGGAATGCAGAGGCTGCAGGAGCTGAGGCAGCAGGGAAAGGAGCACAGCTATGGGGCGGCCCTGGACTGAGCCGCTCCCATCACTTCCTCCAGCCAAGAATGGAAGGAAGTCTCTCAGCCTGTACGCTTCATGCCAACCAGACTTGCCTTCCCCGGAATGAGAACACAGCAAGAATGGCATTTGATGATTACCCAACACATGCACCTCACTCATCAACACCTTACCTGTATGAAAAATTCCACATCTGACTGTCAGAGCTGTGGTGCAATCCTTTAAGTAATGTTTAGCAACAACTGCAGCTTGCCCAGTTGTCAAGGCAGACTACGGAGCAGCTGGCTCACAATCTCCTGGCCTCAAAAAAATGTGAAGCACTTCTGTTTCCCCTCCTTCTGCCTCCCCACCCCCATCAGCAGAGAGTACAGAGGCTCAGAATCAGGGGAAGCAAAAGGAGCAGATTACAAAGAACAAATGAACAATACTTTAGAAATTGCAAGGTGAATAAGTTTTACTATAAATAGTTAAGTTGAGCTAATTCCTGTTACTTCATGCTGTATGAAAACAAAAGAAAACAAGAAGACCCATCTAATCACACCAGTCTTTGTGCGGATCTTCCGTACAAACTGGAACAATGGAAAAATCTAGCACAAAGTTTTAGACGCAGTATGATTTTAGCACACACAAAAATGAAGAGGATAGCACTAAATTCTATGAACCAGAGGTAACAAAAGCAAGACACTTACAGATGCGGATTGAACATTCGACTCATTTTAGAAACATGGTCGTTTTCACAGTCTAGCTCATCATCCCCTTGGTCCATGCTGAGCTTTCTCTTGTTGGGACTGATAGGAGGAGGGCCTGTTCGATGGTTGGTTAGAGCAGAGGATACTGGAAGAGACTGCATTCTGGGCTCCCCTCTTAGAGCTGCTTCACCTACAAGAAGGAGACAAGTAAGAATGAACACAACAGGGAAAAGAGAGGTAAAATAGCATTCTCTTTGAAAACATTCTTGCAGAAAAATTTCCCAACCAGACTGAGGTCTGCACAGGCACATTTAACATGGTTGCAAGATAAATAAGGCATCATAAACCATCCTTTAGTGCTTCATGCTGAAATAAACACTTGAGAAAAGGTAATGTGAGAGGGGTCAACTCACCCCAGATGATCTGAAAGGTTGAGCTAACGCATCTTTCCAACAGCATTTTTATTCAGAAGCATTCCTCCTTACAAGCTGCCATTCCAGCACTGAACTTTCATTACCTCATTCTGCAAAGCATGACTATTTGCAATGAAACACGCTTTGTTCCTTTTCTTATGGTTGTGGTTAGAAATTCCAGGGCTACAGTTCACGTTTATGCCAAATATTCAAGATCTAAAACTGAACAAACGTTCAAATTCTCAAACAATTCCTTTTATAAAAAGCTGTCCAAAACAAGCTTGTCTGGTATATAACCGTGCAAGGTAAAAATTAGGGAAAAAATTGGACCTTGCTGATGCACGTTTTAAGTTTGTCCTTAAATGTCCTCCTCTATACCTTTAAACTACGTTTGGAACAATGAACAATTCTTCAGTGCAAGAATCGCAAAATCTCAATTTTCAGAATGATAATTTTCAACTAGGCAGACTGGTGGTAGTGAGTAGAATATAAATTTTATATAATCTAACACTTATCAGAAAATGCCATTCACGGCATGTGGGAGCTGTGTATAAATAATTCCAGAAATGATACAATTAGCTTGCGCATAAACACATTCACATATTGTTACTAAGCAGGCATTAAAGTGTGACCACAGTACTGCTCCCATTTCAATTAAATGTCTCACTAAATGTATAGCCTAAAGCACAGTGCTGAATTTCACCAGCAGTTATGGACTTTACTGGAACTCACATCCTTACAGCCACAGGTCATATTTAGACCTCATAGGGATTTAAAGATGTTTAAAAAAATGCTTTTGGGGCTCCGTCAGGGGCTTGGAGAGGAGCTAAATTAACCAGGGTTACCTATTCTGGTAATATTCCTGAAATAGCCACTTTTGCTAGAGTTTAAAGTTTGTATTTTTCCTACACTGCCAGAAGCATTTTGTTTTCTACATGGCCATAATTTCCAGAACTAAAATTAGGATAAAGTTAACTCCATCTCCAGCCCTGAGGTACCTGACAATGGAAATCTTTGTATGCCACCACACATTTTCACATCATCGCTGAGGCAGATGATTTATAAAATGCTGCCCTAATTCCACACACGACAAATACTATTTTGTTGGAAAAAGAACGAGTGAGGAGAAAACCTCCTGAATGTTTACCAGTAAAAATAAGCATTTTGCCAATTTAGTCAGCATAATATAAACTAGCAAATATACACTGACCTATAATACACCACAAGTCATGATTTCTATTAAAGACTCTGGCACCAAATCTAAATAGGAACTTTCCATCTCAGCTCTAAATAGTAAAAACTGTGCTCTACTGCAAATGCTCTAAGACAGACATCCAGACCCCCTCCTGTTCAAAACAAAGTGTTAATTGGGAAGCCCCCCGCAACCACTCTAATGTCACAGGAGAAGTTTTTATCAAAAAGACCTCTCATATGAAATAATCTTCGTATCAGTAAAATTTCTGCATTTTTTCCTCAGCCTTTATATTTTGCCAGTAGAAACCTCCACCTACATAGTGTTCATATTCTAAACACACTTAATTTTAGAAGTAAACCACATCATACCAGTTTCTCTCAGTGAGGAATCTCCCTCACTTCTATCTTTGAGAAAAATAAGTTAATACCAGTGTCAAAAGATAAACTTTCATCAACTAAGGTTTATGATACTTTCATCCCACCCATACGCAATTATTCTTTCCTCTGCAGTATCTCAGATCACTTCTGAAGACTCAAACACAAAATTCTGTTACAGGAATTATAGATTCCGTGCAGGAACCTAACTCCTACTGACTTCTCCCGAGCAACTCCTGACAGGAACACAGGCAATCTAAATATCCCTGTAAAGTTAACTCTGGTGTTTACAGAAGACAAAAATCTCTAGACAGTGTCCAATTTAGTAAGTTAGAAACTTTTCCTTTTTCCCAAACAGCAACTAGGAGGCTGATACTATACAATTACCTCAATGGGGTTTTTTCTTTAAAAAAAACCTGTAGAAATTCATCTTATTATACGTATGGTAACAACAGCATTTATATATTAACATGCAGATTGAGTACAAAATCTGGTAAAAATGTTATGGCTATTGTTGCTATTGTTGGACATAAAGAAACCCATTTTAAAGAAATTTAGCAAAGAAAGGAATGGCTTCTAATGAAAGCCTGTCAAATTTGGTAATGCATTTTCCTAATCATAAAGTAATGTGGTAACTATGCAGGGGGCATAAACATACCAGAACTGTCCAGTGTATCTGCAGCACCACAGGGCCATAGGGCCAAAATTCATCAAATTAACAGAACTTCGAAGAGGTGGCAGTGGTGGGCAGGCAGGAGCAGTGAGAGCTCTTCCAGGACAGGCTGGAAGACACTGAGCACCTCCTCGTGAGAAGAGACAAGTGGCTGGTGCTCAGCATCTTGTAGAGCCCACCCTGCAGACACAAGGCAAGCGGAGAACAATACCAAACAAAAGAGTCCAGATAAGAGGGGGAGATCAAGAGGAAAAAATATCTCTACATTGTTTATGGGGATAAACTGCATAGTCATATACTGTATTTGTACTGCACCAGGAGTTCTCATGTGGCCTGTAAGTTTGATTAGGGCTAAAACTGCTTTTTATTTAAGTAAAAAGGCAACTTCTTTCCCCACTACTTTCCTCCTTACCAAACTTGAATTTAAACCAGAGAGGGAGAAACCACAGCAGAGTCTACCACACAAAATGCTGTTTTACTGACTAGGTTTGTCTCCCCCAACTGACCACACTCCATGGTAACCAGACTCGCATCATACAGCTGGCAAGACAAGACTCTGATAAAACAACTGTGTTTTATAAAATTCCCCAAGTCCAAACTCCAGTTTTCAAAATTCATTACTGTGACGGCTTGTGTCTGCACTGCAACTGAAAGCAGAGATAGCAAACACATTTATTGTGCCTCTCATAATACTTCTCTTTGTTTCAGCAAGCAGCTGGTGTAAGGCACTCCAGATCTGCTGCTTTCAGATAGTTCTACTTACAACTATTCATACTAGCCTCTTTTTTTTTTTTCTTTTTTCTTTTTTTATTAAAACTGTTAGGCAACATGATAAAGCACAGACAAGCTAAACAGAGATAACAACGTGACGTAGTGTCTGCCTATATAGCAGCACTGCAGTAGTGCGCTCGCTCAGTTGACAGAAGTCCATGCAGTCAGCAAGAATGTTCTTTATTTTAACCACTTAGGAGCCTAAACTGAAAGCGATTCAAATTAATACATGCAAACTAAATGTTTGTAAAACCAGCATGGCTCTTTTCAGACATATACACCACCAGGACAGTCCTCTGTAAACAGTGGATCTTCAGCACTGTTTGCCTTTCTCTTGCAGTATCTGCGTCCCTACTGAAACCTCCATGCAATACAGACATCACAACAGCAAAAATCATGTTTTTACAAGTGTGGATTCGATAGCAAGACACCAGAGAAGTCTTAAAATATGTCTGAGAACTCCAGGAGTTACCAAAGACTGGAAAAAAAAAAATACACTATTTTGGCAGCTAGCTTCCTTCCTCTCCGACCTAGCAACTCAGTATGGGCTGCACTAAGACATGGCTACCATATCCTATTCCCCCTCCCAATTTCCTCTCTCCCGCTGGCTACTATTAATGCATAAAATCTGAGCATTAATTACAATCCAGAAAAGAAAGGCTTTGTCTTTCCAGCTGAAGACTGACATGATACAGTCCTTAAAACAGATTGAAATAAAACTCCTTGAAAGAAAATTCCAGCACTGCCCTTGCCCATTTTACTTTTCCATTCTACACCTGACAAACGGATTTGTCCACAAGAGTAAATTCAGGACACATTTATTAACTTTGAAAAGAATAAAAAAAATAAATCCTCGGTTGTGGTGTCTGTTAACAGGGTCCTTACCTTTAAGGTCTTGGATTGAATTACCAAGACCTCAGGCCACTCTATTAATTAATAAAACCATGGGCACGAGAGTTTAACAGACTTTAATTAACGTGCATTACACCTTTAATTACCTTTTCCAATACCTCCACACAGACATTAGTAAAAGGAGATCATTAGTAAAAGGAGCTGCCTCATGTTCTTAGGGCCAGACATTCCCAGGAATCAACAGTACGTGAAGATCATCAAGGGCAGTTTTCTCTACTGATCCAAGATCAAAATTTAGCCCTCATGACATATGAAACATTTCTGCTTAAAAGTCAAGACATTCACAAAAGCTATATATATGTGAAAAGGATACTATAAAATGAAATTTGTTTCATTTTCTATTCCTGTATTCTAACAATCATGAGATTAAATTGCAAATAGATTGGAACGAATTTATAAACTATTGCGCGTTTTCTTCTGCCATCTCAAACACAGAAGTCAGTCTGTGCCAACATAAATTGGGATAAATGGCATAAAAATTCCAATTCGTGGACAAAAATCACATGATTTGAGATATCAAATACCAAGCAGGGAAGTCACTGCAAATTACTCAATTCAACAA
Organism: Strix aluco; assembly: GCF_031877795.1. Lineage (NCBI taxonomy): Eukaryota > Metazoa > Chordata > Aves > Strigiformes > Strigidae > Strix > Strix aluco. The sequence goes on from NC_133941.1 coordinate 21,620,989, forward strand.
GTCATCAAAACAAGTTATCAAAACAAAAGAATCACAGTACAGAATTAATCTGCACATGTTGTCAGCTGCCTAGTTTGGGTATCACTTCGCAGCATACTATACATTGTAAGAGGACTGATATCCTTGAAATTGGGAAATTCCCCAGAAATTAAGTCTGTGTGAAATAGTTAAGACAATCTTAAAAGTATGTAATTTAAGGCAGATTTATTTCACTTGCTTGACCAAAGAAAATTAATTAATCCATTCAGACTCCTCAGTAGTAAGTCTCTGGTTCATGAAAAAAAGCTATCCTAAGAAGCCGTCACAAATTATATTTATTTATATAATTGCTGAATATTTCTATAACCCCCACTCAAACAAACAAAAAGATCCTTTATGTAAAAACATCATTTTGTACCACTACTTTATTTCTGGTTTGCAGTTTCTATAAAAGATAGGATATAAGCTGAGTTTAAATAAAATTTAATTCTGGGAAACAGTCTGCCAAACACTGTAAACAAAGTCACAGTAGTCTGTATTTCCTTTGTAGTATATAAAACAGGCCTACCTGGAAAGCATAATAAAACAGCAAACTACAGGAACAACAGAAAATTAAGTATTAATGAGAACAGCCTAATCATAAAACACTACTATGAAATTAGATCTTGGAAATATTTTGTGTTATAATTGATAGATTTCTTTCAGCAGCCAACTTACTGATTCACTTATCTGACACATATTTTACTGGCTTTCTTGTAATATGACAAAAAGCTAATTTAACAAAAACCAAAAAATCGCATATACATGTACAGAAAAATTGGCAAAGGCCCGTTCTCCTCCGTTTACAAAACATATGAAAAGCACTTACTCCTGGAAGCAAGCTCTGGCTACCACTGTGCAGAGATATGTATGCCAGAAAATCCATGGCCAAAAACAAAATACAGAGATTAAATCGACTATTCTGTTCTGGCTCCTCCATCTGACCATGCCTGCCAATGAAGGACACATTATGCTTGACATTGCAAGCAAGAACATAAAATAGTGACCTCTGCATTCAATCATCTCCACCCACTTTTTCCTCCTCTTTCTTTCAAAAGACTGCACAAAGAACAGAATTTAGGTACAGTGATATCACTTGCAGAGTGCAGGCATGCTTGCTTGAGGACCCTTTAAAAAAACACATATTATTCAGAGATGAGCAGCACAGGCTAAAGCAGATTTCACAGAATCACAGAATTGTCTAGGTTGGAAAAGACCTTGAAGATCATCCAGTCCAACCATTAGCCTAACATTGACAGTTCCCAACTACACCATATCCCTCAGCGCTAAGTCGACGCGACTCTTCAACCCCTCCAGGGATGGGGACTCCACCACCTCCCTGGGCAGCCCATTCCAACGCCTGACTACCCGTTCTGTAAAGAAATGCTTCCTAATATCCAGTCTAAACCTTCCCTGCTGCAACTTAGGACCATTCCCTCTTGTCCTATCGCTTGTTACTTGGTTAAAGAGACTCATCCCCCCTCTCTGCACCCTCCTTTCAGGGAGTTGTAGAGGGCGATGAGGTCTCCCCTCAGCCTCCTCTTCTCCAGACTAAACCCCCCCAGTTCCCTCAGCCGCTCCCCATCAGACCTGTGCTCCAGACCCTGCACCAGCTCTGTTGCCCTTCTCTGGACACGCTCGAGTCATTCAATGTCGTTTTTGTAGTGAGGGGCCCAAAACTGAACCCAGTCATCAAGGTGCGGGCTCACCAGTGCGGAGTACAGGGGTAAGATCCCTTCCCTGTCCCTGCTGGCCACGCGATTTCTGATCTTGAAAATGCTGTATTATATACAAAACACTAAATTGTGACAGGTGGGAAATGGCACAGTTGCTTCCCCAAACCTAACTGTAACTGTATTTGCTCCTTCAAATGTACTGTGAAAAACTGACTACATCACCTTATATTCTCTCTCATCATATTGTAAAAGCATAGCTGTAGAAAACAGCATATGTATACTCTCTGTACGTAAGTTGATTTATAAGGTTACATATTTCAGCTCTACAAACTACTTCATAAACATAAGAGAAGTAAAATGTCTCTGCTGACCACTTAAACTATGATTGAAATAAATTCTCTCCACTCTGGTAACCAGGTACCAACAGAGCCTCCTTTTAATACATTTTTGGTGTTAAATTAAAAAAAAAATAACTGTAAAAAAGTATCTTGGTAAGTAGGCAAGAAATTGATGGCATGGAAAGAAGAAGGGCAGCAGATATGCCACAAAGCAAGCAGGATGGAATAAATTTTAATGCTCTGGTCTGGCAGAGCTCCTTAATATTTCCTCTGTCAAATTTCAATTTTCACACCTCAACAGTTGTGACTGTGGGGCTGTGTTCTGTTCCAACCCAATAATGAACTCCGGCTTAGGTCCAATTGCAGAGCATGAGACTACTTCATAAATTTGCACATCTCCTTTAAGATTATGTCCCATTTAGCTAACTTTTGCAGCACCTGTCTGAACTGAAAGTCTAAAAAACGTTCCTTTCTTCTGCTTAGAGTACCTGTACTCACGTAAACTATAGCTAAAAAAAGATTCCAATTATCTGGCAGACAAGATTTAAATGCAATCAATGCTAGACTACACTGATCTCCAGATAAATAGCAACAGGAATGTCTACAATACTTGTTAACATCAATGTCCAAACAGGATTTCCCTCAGTTCAAGACTCAAGGTTTTTTGCTCAGGAAGCAAGGTTGCTCCCAGAGAGCTCTCCTTTCTGAGCCTTTCTGCTAGCTCTCCCAGGAAAACCCTGGATCGAACATTTAAAGTCAGTTAAGAGGGACTAAAATTTAACACAAGTTATCATTGGGTGTTTGCTCAATGCATTACAGAGGCTCATATAAAAGAAAGGCAAGCTGTCGTGCTGAGCAGCTACCAAGCACGACCAGGTACAGAGAGCAGCACGTGTCTGGCTCCGTACGGCGCTGTACTTGGGCCACCCAGCCCTGCCCACTACACGGGGCTTGGCACACAAGCAAGACCCACAGTAATTACAAAATAATTGACTGTCCCACACAGACACATCGTCACTCTCTGGTTACCCTTGTCCCGTGACCGTGTGTGGTCAGACACGCACAATCCTTGCTCAGGTAAAAGCCACAGTCAATATACCGGTACATAAAGGAAACTGTCAGAAGTGCAGCAACCAACAGCCCTGTGTCAGGAACTTCAAAACCGACAGTAACACCTTCCTGAATAAGCTGAGGACGGTACAACTGCTAAGCTCCTCAGACTCGCTGTACTTCCTATGCAGAGGGCTACAGATTACTTTTATTCGGTGCAGACCAGCAGGACCCAACAAGAGCATCCCAAACAAGGTGGGGGATAAAAGAGAAAGGAAGACAAAGGGAGAAGCACGATTTACATTTTCTGCAGAAAACAGTAAATTTCACGTTCTTGTATTTGCTTAGAGAACATGACATTTGTATTTACTGGGGCAGCAAAAAGATCCATTTAATGCTCTGTCAATACATACTGCATTCTGAAGTATTATAAGTAGTTCTGGTGTATCCCTACACCATGCTCCGTGTACAGTAATACTGAAATTTAGTCATTTAAGTTTCTAAGTAATGTTTTCTCCTCTGTGCAGCTGAAATCTCTAGAGATTCTAGGCAAGTGTCTGTGGGCTAGACCCACGAAGAGAGGTGAGGTCCTACCAGCCTTGGTGCCTCACAGTAAGAGGCACCTTGTAACCTGGCTGGAATGCTCATGAGATACATAACACTTGAGAAAGTGGGAAACAAACGCCATGCTGATGGTTACAGTAATTCCTAATACAGACAATCATTCCAGAATATGTAATTAAAACTACCGCCACGAAAAGTTTAAATAATAAACGTACCAGAATTCAGCTTCCTTTCATTTATTTGCAAAACTATTATACTGCATTCTTTCACATTTCTGATAAGCGGATTTTAGAAGTTGCCAGATAAAAAGATTTACTTTTATCAGTGTGATAATGTGATTTTATTAAAAATGTAAAAGCACAATCAATAAAAAACTGTGAACGAAATGTAACTAAGTCAACAAGTTGAAGATCTTGGTTTCTAAAACGATGGTGGTTTCCAGATCTAGGTGTTCTTTCTTTTGTCACCCAGCTAAATGACTTACTGTGTTACATAAGACGGCAAAGCTAAACTGATCAAAGACTAGCCTGTCTTTTAGCAGAAACAATCAAAGCTAGCAGACCTGACATCTATTTCAAAACTAAATCAAAGTCACAGCAAGGTCACAACAGAAAAAATTGTTAGATTGGGTGTTTAAGCAGTATTTCAACATGCTAAATGATACCTTATGTATTTTCATGCAATGGCAAAGAGAGACAAAAAGCAAATTCAATTTGTGAAAGCTCAAATTTGAACAATTCCTCCTAAGCAGACAGAAAACATTAGCTACCCTCTCTCTGGGTTTTTTTAGATACTGTTTCTGTCAGTGGACAGCAATGTAGACACTCAGGTCTGAAACACCACCTTCTGCTCTGACGGCTGGTATTTCATGGATATGATCCTGTAACAGAAATTAAATTCTAGACTATTGCACTGGGTAATCAATGCCCCTTGTGGATATAAGCACAGTCAGTATGTTCTGCAGCAACCATGCTTCAAACATTAATTTTAAGTTCACTTCTAATGGGGTCGTATTAAAATTAAATCCAATAAATTGTGCACTGTTTCTTTCATAAGGATTTGAAGCAAAAGGTGCTATGCAAAGGTAAAAAAAAATATTCCACTTATTTAAATTGGAGTCTATTTTTAGATATACTGCAAGCTTTTATTGTCGTTTACTATAAACATGCTCCGAACACCTTTTTTCACATTATTCTCCTTTGCTACATGTGGAAAAATTCAGAGTCTCAAGAAAAACAGCCTTCTAAAAGAGCTGCATGCAAGTCCTGCAAAGCTTTGTGCTAAGTTCCCTGATTGGATTCCTTTTAGTAGCATACAAGTGACTCAAAATGGTAAGTTAAAAACAAAAACCAAACCCCAAAACACATAAAAAGCAAAGTCTTGGCTACTGCACTTTCCCCATATGGCATGTGGCCAAGCAGTCAAATACCTGAAGCTGCTGCCACAGGACAGGAGGAGGTGGGATGGGAGGCAAGCCTTAATCATCACATGCACATGGACACACAACTAGGAGCTGCTGCCACCTTCATGGTCACCAACAGGATAATCTCTTCCTAAACTGAGGTGAAAGGAGCAAATTACAACTGGCCTAAGGAACACATGAAAAATTTTCATTTCAGTTTTGGTCTTCTGCTACCTGATTGCAGCCTGTCTGAAATGAACTCACGTATTTAAGGAACACAGAGCCCCTTCAACCAAGCTGGGCAGAATATTGAAGACTTTAATCCACAGAGTGTCAGAACAATTCCACCCCATCTCCCACAAAGAATCCATTGTAAAGAACAAAATCCCTTTGTCCTTCAAAATGGGCTCCAAAATCCCTTCTCCAGGAAGGGAAGCAAGAGAGCAGTGACAACTGTGCAGGGCAGTCAGGCACTCTGAATCCAACAGCAAACTACATGAGCCATTCAGATGAAAACAAGATAGTCTTTTGATCATGCTATTTACATAGAAAATGAGGAGGACGTGTCAGCTTGCCAATTCCTTATGTGCAGGGTTTTACTGTAACTGATGGCAGTGGGCTGAGATATGACCCAGTCAGTGCCTCAGCCAGTAGAAGAGAATTAATTCAAGCTCATCATAAGCACTACAAGGTTGGATAATATAGATCCTTCAACCCATTGGCTTTGTATTATTCTGAGACACAACCCAACAGCCTTCCGCAGATGTTGCTCACATGCAGTGTTTTAATTATCAAAAACTTGTGAAGGCTTCATCTTCTAGAAAAGCCCAGAGAACAGTGTGGCTCATAAGATGGAGAGGAGAGGATGCCACCTAATTTCTCCAGGGGTATGGGTGCTGGTATAAAGAAACACACATAAAAAATCCAAAATATTACCATTGTTCCTGAAAGGACTGTCTTCCAAAAGAAACAGGCACACACCACCACTAAGGAAAAAGATAAAATTAATTTTGTGCCTCTGACATAGCAGTTTTTAATCTTGGGTTCATGACATGCAACTAAGATAAGTAATTTTATTGGGGGAAAAAAGCTCGCTATGAAGAGATCCCCACAAGAATTTTAAGTAACCACAGGGTACAAGAGTTTGCAAACCATTGTTCCACTAGAAGATTCAGTTGTGAAAAACCTGGTACCAGAGAACATTATTAATTCCTCCTCAAAAGGACTGAAGATAATGGATCTGAATTAACGCTCCTACCCACTCCAACAGTCGGCACTACCATGCAGTGACTGAGATTGCTAGAGGTCAGATTCAGAGAGACAAAAGGGAGACAGCCCTATCGTGCTATGGGATAGATACAAGCACTGTCTAAATTGTAGCTGGACTGTTTATTTCACAAGAAGGAGGGTGGTTTATGGGGCCAAGTTGCAGGGTCGCTTAAAATAAATGTTCTCTCCAAGGGGAAGCGAAGGCAGGAAAGATAGAGGGAGGGATTGTGTTTGCTACCAAGAAATTACATGCTGCCTGGACAGCCTTTCTCACAGTTTTCTGGGCACCAAGGGCAGGTTTTCCAGAACACTTGGAAAAGCAAGGAACAAGCAGAAATTCATGTATTTGAAGTTATCTTGACAATCATGGGATTGGAATGGGTGAGCAATACCAGAGTTACACTCCACTTCTCCAAGACCTTTAATGACAGCTTTGTCTTCCTCCCCCTATACCTACTACTCTTTAGCTGAATCTCCCTTCTGATTAACTTAACTCCAGGCTCCTTGTTTATTTATTTCAAAGCTGCAGATGCAACTCATTCCAGAGAAAAGACAGGGAAGAGCAGATGAGTTGATGAAATGAAGGTAACAAAAAATGTCAGTTGTATGCCTGTGTCCCACCATTCACATGTAGTAGCTCCACAGGATCCAGAAATTAAATCTCTCGCTACGTGACTATACTACTCCCCAGTTAATTATCTGTTAAATCCTTTCCCATTTTACTTGAACAAGGTACATCCCAAACATTTCTGCAGATCTCTACCCTCTACCACACATTAAAGATGTTCCAACCCATAGTTAAGCAGGCACTCTACTAAATACCACTGTGAATTTTTTAATGGAACCAAACGGCCACTTCAGGGGCAGTGAGACACTGCATTAATTAAGAAGGTTTGGAAGCACTGCTTTAGGTCATAAATGGGTTATCAGCTTGCCTGTTGCTGAGCCATGCATTGCATGACCACAGTTGGACTGCTATTTAATTGAAGTTTCTCATCCCAACTCATCTTCTGAAGAGAATATAAAATTAACTGCCAGCATCGGTGGGCACATTCCTTTTATGCAACTCAACAGGCTTCAAATGTAAAAGAACAGACCTGCAGAGGTCCCGCGGCTCAAATAGAGGAACTTAAAATTCTTCCATCCCACTATTCTTTGTAAGAGCTCATTCCTTGGATCAGTTAAAAAGACTCAACTACTTCCACCGGAACAGATTTCATCATCTCCGTTTAGAAGGGGTCCACTATAGATGAACCACAGTCACAAGAGATTTTAGTCCAGAAGTGTCTGCTCCCCCCATGACTGCTGATCAGAAAGCAAGCACCTAGTCCATGTATCATCAGTCCAAGTTTCAAAGACCAGAGTTTTTATCTGCTTAGCTGATTAATTACAAGTTTTATTTGCACATCTCAAAACAAACAGGTAAAAGCACTTTGGTTTAGCATCTACGGCAAAGTATTACAACCAAGGCACTCTGAATGCTGCTGTCAGCTTTATCCCTGACTTATGTGAATTTAACCAATTACAGCTCTTTTTTCCCCCTCTGTAAATAAAGATAATGTTCACTATTTATTTCGTGGGGTAGCTGAAGTTTGAATTAACTAGGTTTCTGTGAGGACTAGGATTCTGCAGAGAGGATTAAAAAAATAAATATGTTACAATGAGTATTAAAATGTTTGTTATCATACTTGCTTCTAAATGGACTCATTGAGAAACACTTGAAACCAAATAGGGTAGTGTTCAATTTACTGTACTACAAAGAAAAACTCAGTACATCCACAGATTAGCTGTTAAAGCAAGCGTAATGTACCTCAAAGCAGTTACAGGCTTAGAAATTAGGACTTTTAAGGATTTTTAGAGGAAGAAAACTATTATTTTTTTTTGCTGATGAGCCAAGTTATATACATTAATTATATAATGCTGATAAAAGAAGCTTCTTCTAAGAGAGAAACTAGTTGAGAGTCTGTAAACATCATTGTTAATGCTGGAATTTGTATTTTTGACACCTTTGGTAAATAGCTCAGTATGATGCCTACAGCAAGACAAGAGCAAAGTGTTCACCTCTAACTGTAGCCACTGGTTTTAGAGCATTCAGCAGGAAAAGTGTGCACGTCAGCATTCTCCCAGCTGGCTCTATGAGATTTAATTTACGCCGACCACAGAGTGACTGCGATAGCTCTCCAAGATGCCACAGCATGAAAACTGAAGGGTGGGGGTTAAACAAGCAGCAATGCACACCAGATGTCTGAGGAGGACATCTAAAAGATCTGGAGCACAAGGAAGCATATTAAAAAAAAAAAAAATCCCCTTCAATGCCATAAATATTTATACTAAATCCAAGAAACTGGCTGAGTTCAAACTTGTCCTATATGAATCATACAGCACTTCCCTCACCCCATCTTCATTTAATGTGTTCTGTATAAAACCACCACAAAGGAGGTACCATACTTATGCGAACTTTTTTTTCTATATGCTGAGTACTTTTTGTAGAGCTCCTGCTTTAGAACAGATTGCTTTCCAAAGAATATAAACAGAACAACTAAATAGTCTTATTTTACTTGGCTAGCTCTTGTGTGACATATACTGGTCTTCCTAGATAACTTAGATTCATAGAAATAATTTCCTTTTGACTGGACAACTTTGATTTTCTTCATACAGCCATTTAATTACAATTAGCAATGCAACACAGAGAAAACAACTCCAATCTGGAGTCAAGAAACATAATTTTCTGGAAGGTTCTGCTCTGAAAGTGTCAAAACCTGCTAATTTTACAAATATCTAGATTTACTTTCAGAAGTGAGACATACTAAACATTGACAATTAAATAACAAAATTGGAAGTCACAATACCATCTCTAAAGTGCGACCAGAGTGTGATAATGCCATTCGCAAAACAAGTAAATACTCATCCCCAAAAAAACAACAGCTATTCCCTTAGCTGCTTTGGTTTTCACTTTTCTTACTCAAAAGATTGCTGTGCTGGGCATTTTGTAGATGGTTGCTACAAAGGCTGTTGCCAATCTGCTGTTCTGTGATTTTTGGTTAAAATAAAACATAGTAAGTATTTCAATATTGACTTATATTCCCGTACAGCAGTGACATTCCCATCCTGGGCAAAAAAGATAGGCTCATCTACTAAATCTCTCTTAGTTCTAACTACAACCCATGTTTAAAGTCAAAAAACCTATTCTGCATGCCGAGGAATAAATATTAAATCTTGCAAACCAGGGAGGTGTAATGCTGAGTGGTTTCCATGCCTGCCCTGTCAAATGGGTTTCCAGGAAAAACTATTGCTTTTTAAACACAACTGGTTCCAAACTTTTCCTGGGAGAGCAAATATATTTCCTGGAACCCGCTAGCAACGCTTGGAAGAATAGGAGGAAAGTTATACACTGCAATGTTTGGTTCTCACAGTTGACAAGGAACACTCCAAAATGATGAAGAGTGAAAAAGAACGTGTCTTAAAACAATCAAAGATAGACTCTTGTAACAATGTGTATTATGAAAAGACAGGAGCCGTTTTTTGTGAAGGAACCAAGCTGGCACCTGCCTGCTGAAGGCATACTTTCTTTCCTCCTCCGATGCCACAAAGACCGTAACACCCCACTTTATCCCAAACACTATCTACCTCTATCCATGTACACCCCACTGGGGATGATCTTTTCCTCCAAAGACAAAATGAGGCACAAAGTGTCACACAGGACATTGCACCATGAGGTACTGTGTTTAACAAGTTCTTGTTTCTAACACTAGCAACAACAAAGTTAAAAAGCGAAGAAAAAAGTGCTACTTTAAAAAATCTGATACCAAACAGTGCCATGAAACTTAGTTAAAGGAAACATTCTAAACCCCATTTCACACTTTTGTCCCCCACACTCTTACCACTTTCTGCTTAAGATTTTCAGGACTTACATTTCTATTAAAACTAGGTATCTGAAGGTCTTTGATGAAGACTCACCACCTCACTGCAATTTCTGGATGACTTTGTCTTTGGCTAAAACCAATGTTGTGGTGGTCCCAGGAACACCATTACTTCAACTTTACCAAGGTTATACAAGAAAAAGCTGTACAGAGCTCCTTCCTAACAAGTAAAATGCTCCAAGCTTGCCTTACCTTACAATCAGTGCCAAACTACTACTGACATTAAGAGTAACACTCTTCCAACTCCATCCATCTGTAACATGAGGTTTACAAGTTGATAGAGATAACCCTAATTAAGAGCTCAACTGCCTGTTCAAAACTGCACTTGTGCTGGATGATCTACGGCCTCTCCTTCCGTCCCACCACGAGTCCCAAGATACATGCCAGTACTCACCAAGCTACACGCGCCATTACATCAACTTGTAGAGACAGGCTTGAGAACGTCAGCTCGCTCTTAAAAAAAGCTGTTAAATGAAGCACCAAGGGAAATCTGCCTCCAGGAAATTCAAACTGTGCATCATGGCACTCATGGTGTATCTGTTACTGCACCCACGGTCTTTGCATAGTGCTTATACAACAACATCTAGCAGCGCTATACTGCGCAGTCAATTATCTCCCAAAGTGCATGGCTTTTAACTGGAAGGGAAAGGAAACAGTGACTCTCTGTGTCCAGCAATCATTCCACGCTGATTTGTAAAGTAATTTTCAGGGAGATGATACGGAGTGCATGATGAAGAAAAAACTGGATAGCTTTAAAAAAGAAATTTAAACCAAAAACACTCATGGCTCTAAAAAAGTACAATACCATTTTTGTAAACACTCCTCCAGAAACTTGTATTCATCACTACCTCATACTATTATCAGTGAAAAATTATAGGCTCTGTCCTGCTGGATTATTGTTAGTGTAAACAACTTTGCTAAATTGCTTGGCACACTGTCTGCATGCAGCATGTTAAAACTCTGTCGTCTATTCAGCCAAAATCAAATATAAAGGCCCATCTGTATTAATCCTGAAGAAGAAATTAATAGTCAACTATTTTCATGCAAAACAGATATTTAAAAAAGGCAAAACCAATACATATGGATGAACTTTTTCATTCATAATTTTAGATGCCACACAATGAAGACTGTTGTTTAAGCTTTATTTTTTCTCTAACAGTTCTCCATACAATACAGTGCATTGTTCAAACTCTGGAGCAATTTAAGCTTTTTCAATGTCTCCTAAAATCCCTGGATTTATATCCAAAGAGACCTGGCACTGTAACAAATTTGACTTGTGAGTAACAAGTTACAGCCTTGAAGCAAATTGCTCATTAACACAGAATTCAACTTACTGCTACAAACCTCACTACCTTTTATTTCAGAAAAAAAAGTGCTGCCTATCTTATCTATTGGAAGTTGTGGGATCACCCGCTATTGTATTTGGTTTTTTAATTTCCTTGTTTGAGTTCTCAGTACAAATGCTGAACTAGCATCAAGGATGAGGAGAACAACAGAACTCCAGAGAAAAAAAATGCTTAAGTATGACCTAAATCTATCTTGCCTTTGATGAATGAGGAAAATAAACTGAATTTTGATGTCAGTACTGAAGAGGATATTCCCAACTTCACGCTAGGAGGAAATGAGTAAGAAAAGCCCAACTGTGAAGTTGGAGCTCTTTGTTTTTTCCTGAAGATAAGACACACTGAAAAAGCAAAACCCACAGAATGTTCTATAAATGGGGAATGTTCTGTAGGTGCATCTTAATTTATATGACTTTGAACAAAAATTTTACACTGCATGACAAGTAAGTACGCTTAATTCACCGTGAAGGAGATTTTTATCCCATTTATTATTTCACTAACTCTTAATAGAATAATAACGTTAAAGTCATTTTATATATTTAGAAACTAAACCAAATTTCGGAGTTAATAGGAGAAACTGATGTTACAAGCCCAGAGTAAAATGCAAGGTCAGCAAAGAAAATGGATGGAAACTATTCTTTAGAACTTAAGAAAACACGTTACATTTCATTAAAAAGCAAATGAAGTTAGCAGAACCTGTTTCAGGCTCCTTGTTTGATATCAAACATCTAAACTGGCCTTTTTGGGAAGAGATGCATATATTCAAAATGCCTTGCAGTGCCCTAAGAAGATCTATAGCTATGCAAGCTCAGTGCTGTAGCCAACTAATGCTTCATTGTTACAGGAAGTCAGTGAAATAATTATGTAATATGCCACTAACTAATGTAAGCTGTCCCGCAACCAAAAAGGGGTGTTTTTCTACAAATCTGGATCCAATTTTCTTCATTAAAAAAAACCAGTCTTCTGGACTGTCCAGAGAACTCTGTATAACTATTTTGAGTGCTCCAAGTCTCATAACATGCCTGGGGGATTTCTTAGCATCTTATTGCATTTCTTTATACCTTTCCCAGCACAGCAGTTCAAGCCTTGAGAATGCAGTAATAACGCAAAGCATTTGAAAATGGGAGAGAGAGGAAGGAAGACAGAAATCTGCCTTCCAACACACAACCATCTGTACACTCCCTCAGATAAACAACAAAATGAAACAAATCTTCTACTGGGACACTGCACCTTCTCATACATATTCTATCGGAAACAAGGAGCCAAAACTTGCTAGGCTGCCCCTGCACTAGTCAAAGAGCAGGATCACCTGTGATTTGTTTTGTTTAACTCTGAGCCCTCCTGCCATTACCTCACACACAAGGCTCTCGGAGGAAGAATATTCAGCTAAAGTTAAGTGAGTTTCCATTGCAAAACAAGATGCAGATGTTCTACCTCTGAATACATGCCCGGATCAAGTGCCTGTCATTTGATACGAAGCACTGGGAATGCCAGACTGGTACAGAATGGTTCTGCTTCACGGCCTTTGCACCTCAGCGAGGACAACAGTCTCCCAAGAGTCTTCGGATGTCTCTGAGCTCATTAAGAAGAAAACAATTATATGAAAGCACTACTCATTAAACTGGCCACTGTTGATAACAGGCAGCAAAGGTTTAGTAGGAGGTTATCAGATGTATTCGCGCTAAAAATCAACATCCAGACGCTGAATCAACAATTCTCTAATTATTTCTTCTTTTCTTTCTTATTGCACCAAATAGATTACAATAAATTGCTTGAAAAGGTTGATCGTTGCTGATATAACTGTCATTTTCCCACTGGCAAAGACTAAACATTCTCATTTGAATGATTTAAAAATTTTCTTTCACCAGAGAGGGAGACAAAACTCAAATGTTCTTTTTTATGAAACTTGTTAAAAAATCCCACCATGCTGTTAAAATTAAGATTTTCCTTCAAAAGCATCAATCAAAATTGAGATTATCATGGGGCATCACAAGCAGTGCAAAGCTAGTAATAATATTAAGAAAACACTCAAAAGGACGCAAATTATCAGTATAAAACAAACAACCCTGAGGAAAGGAAATGGCTTTATTCTGTGATTCAGAGTTCTGGACCCCCTTTCAAAAACCCTCTCACACCATCTCTGGTTATAATCCTTTTCCTGGCTGTGGCTGTCTTAATTACATGAGTGTGCAGAACTTTCCATCATATTACAGACTCACAGAAGCACTGAGGCTAGAAGGCATCTCTGGAGATCATCTAGTCCAAACCTCCTGCTCAAAACCGGGCTCAGCTATGGCAAGTTGCTCAGGGCTGTGTCCAGTTGGGTTCTGAGAATCTCCAAAGATGGAGACTCCACAACCTCTCTGGGCAACACATGCCAGTGTTAGACCAACCTCACAGTAACAAAACAAAACGAAAAATTCTTATGTTTGAGAAAACAGGCAACTTCACTTAAGGTTCCACACTACAAAGCAGTCAGCTAAATCTGCCACACACCATTACTTCTTAATGGTTAATAGGAGAACTTCTAGATCTCCCATTTCCCCTCCAACTCAACAAAAAGACACTTTTCTGTCCATAAAGCAGATCCCATCTGTATTAGTCACCATTCTACTCTCTTTTCCCAGACCTCCACAAAATAAGAAGCCAAAATGAGAAGTATGTGTTATGAACTAAACTGCACTCTGTGAATAAATGCTCCCATACTCACTGGGGCACGATCAGGAGTGAGACTACTTAGGAACAGAATGAGACTAAGACATAGCCGAGGCTTCTTGCACCTACCAGCCAAGGAAGTGCTGGCCTTCACTCAGGAGCCTCACGCTTACAGATAACAAATTGCTATCTGTAACTCTTGCTGGGCAAGAAAAAGCAGGACTTGTGTTGGGATGCAAATTATATTCTTCTACTCCATGTTGAACTAAAGGGCTGCCAAATGCACATGATGGAAGAACTTTTCCTATTTCTTATGTACCAATACATCCCTTACCCGTAAGCTGCAGCTACAAATCAATGGCACATAGTTCCGGTGGCTTGTTGCAGAGGTGAAAGATTAAAACTGCTAGTAAACCTCATAAAACGATAACGACACATTTTGCCAGCATACCAATTATCTCAATAAGCAAAAGCAAGTGTTTCAAGAGAGAATCTAAAGGAATAAGGAATCCATCTCACTTATTGCCTGTGGCATATAGGTGCATAATTCTTTCCTCTGAAATTTCAAACCTATTTTCACATCATACAATGTATTTGTATCTGATCCTACATCTGCAAAAGTACTTTTCAATAAACCCTAATTAATTGAGTTTGAAAGGGCACTTTGCCATCAATATAGTTACTACCACAGCAGTGTCTTTGAAAAGACAAGATCCACCACTGCTGACACAACTCACTTATAAACTAAATACTGTGGCAGAGGCATGGAAGATCTGTAGGCATCTCCAAAACACCCTTCGAGTTCAGTGCAGATGTTGCCAGTGTTTATACTTTTTAAACCACTGGGATATAAACACCTCACTATGAACACCACTGAAGTTTTGCTTTTCTTTTCTCCATTTTGCATGTGTTTATTTTAGTGTTAAAAATGTTAACTTCCAGAATAAGGAAAATAGCAACAGATGTTTAAACTAAACAAAGACTGCTATAGTAAAGTGTATTCCTTAAGCTGTGGGGGTTTTTTTGCTTTTGAACCATTAAAGCTAAGATCTGGTTAAATAACAATTACTTGAGAAGAGGGTGGGGAAAAAAGGGGCTGGAAAGAATCTTCCATAAATATCAGGCATAATTATAATGAATTGAACTAATGAGCCAAAACTACAGTTCTTCTGCCTTAGTCAACAAAACACTCAGGAACATGTACCACGTAAGTAGAATTTTATGCAAAACTTCACGGTCTTCATCAGAAATTGTCAATTGCTTCCAAAGAAAGCACTGGTTACTACAGAGAACAATGAAAAAGTTAAAGGATCCTGCAATCTGTTCTTCCTTCTTTTCTTTCTTTAACTAGTTTTCTTGCTGTAATGAAGAAAGCACAGGATAAGAAAGAGCTTGAAAATTCAACTCTACTGAATCCCAGCTCTATATTATTCAGTACTGATGGGCAAGCTCAGTCTTCTGTAAAAGACCTTTATTCAAGCAAATATATACGTATTTGTGCAGAAAAAAGAAGAAAAAAAATGAAACAGAGATATTAACTGTTCTACAGGGTGCCCTTCCACTTCCTGAAGGAAAGAAATGTGGCCATGCTGGTTTAATGATAGAAAAGATGGTATTTTCCAAAGCGAGGTTCAGCACCCTGTCTTCTGGCCTGGTCTTTTTCTGAAGAGTAAGCACAGATAACTCCTAGTCCTTGGGATACTCCTTATTGTTCCTCCCCTGACAGCTACAGCAAGTTTATTTTCCAAATGAACATGGAAAATGTTCCTGCTGAATCAGAAGAAAGATTTCTGCAATGCTTGTGTGTGGCTACAGCAAAAACAGTTCTGCTGCCAAGCTGAATTAGCTCAGTGGTGCCTTTCTTTCCAGGCAAAGCCAAGCCATAACCACTTCTTCGAACTGCACGTAGATAAAACTCCACTAGATTAAGAAACTCACTTTACCCTGTTACCTCGGGCAACTTCCAAACGGGACCACTACCGCTGGCCACGCGCAGAGCAAGCGCCAGCCTCCAGGAGCTGCAGCCGGCCTAGGCTCGGCTCAGCTCCGCGCCCAGCTCCGCGCCCAGCCCAGCGCAGGAGGCGGCCCGCCCCCCCCCCCCCCGCCCCGTGCAATGGCCGCCGGGCGCAACGGCCCCGCGGATGGCGGGAGGCGGGGCGCGGCGCCCCCGCGCAGCCGGACAATGGGCCGCGGGAGTTCCGCGGGTTCTGCGGGCCCGGAGCGGCGGGGGCCCGGCGGGGAACGCGCACCCACCGCCGCCTTCCGCAGCTACAGAAACGGCGAACAAAAACTCTACCTGCCGGAAAAGCAGCAACGCGGTCCTTTACGCTAGCGCAACTCACGCTCTCTTTAAGAAAAAATAAAGTTAACACTAAAAATACTCCTTGCCGGAAACAAATCGAAAGCCGAGAATCCCTTCTACAAAGCTTGAGCAGCGCAGCCTGCGCGGTGCCTCCCCCCGGCTCGGGAGGATTGAGGCTCCGAGCAGCAGCAGCAGCCCCGACAAAGGGCGCTGGCGAAGCGAAAGCGTTACCTTCGTAGCACAGAATGCCGATATTGTTGTTCATCTTGTCCAAGTATTGGTAGTTCAACAGGTCCATCTTCATAAATAGCATTTATCGGGCTAGCAAAAAAGACCGGCTCGTTTGCTGCCGGCCGGGCTCGGGGGAGGCCCGGCGGGGGGTGCGGAGCTCGGCCAGCCCCGGGCCCGGCCTCCGCCTGACCCACCGGAGAGAGCGCGGGAGGCGGAGGGGTTAACCCGCACACACGCACTCTCCCGTCCCAACTTCTGAGAACTACACTGTGTCCTTCGGTACAAAGAAGGCTGTCTAAAAAGTTTTCAAGTCTTTTACCAATTTAAAAAAAAAAAAAAAAAAAACAAACCACACGCGGAGGGAAAAAAAAAAAAAAAAAAAACAACAAAAAAAAAAAAATCAGAAACAAGGGAAACTTCCTAGGACAAAGACACACTAGTTGTGCTCACAGCCCGCTGCAAGTGGAGTGCGCTGACATGCAGGCTATGCTTGGTATGACTCGTATGTAAAGCAGCTTCCTCTCGCCAGCGGGCGGGAGCACTGCGCCTGCGCCCTGAATCCCTGGAGCGCCTCAAATGTCAGGGATATTTTCTGCACAAGATCAGGCTCTAAATGCACCGAGTGTTTGAAAGCAAGAGGCGGCGGTGGAGGGCCCGGACAGAAGGGGCCTGTGCAGCAGGGCCGCGGCGGAGCACTGCCGGGGGGAGGAAGAGGAGGAGGAGGATGGAGGGGGAGGGAAGCGGGGGGAGCGCGGGGAGCAGAGGGGCCTCCTCTGGACACGGGGCAGGAGCAGACCCACAGCAACTTTTTGGTCGGGCTGCTGAGCAGGAGAACTGAGCTCAATCCAGCTGTTTAAAATTAATTCTTTCTCTTAAACTTGTACTTAATTTCCTAGCATGGCCTCAGCCATCTCCCGACGCCGTCACAGTGAAAAAGAACGCTGTTTTACAGTAATACTGTAAAATACCGGCAGCTCTGCCATGCTAAAGACAGTTAAAACCAAAGAAATGTGGAACAGTGGGTACACCTGCACAGCCAGGCCCCGCGCACTCACACACTGCTGCAATTCAATCAGCGCACAATTACACTTGATTTTTAAAACCGTTTAAAGCAGTTAAACGCTCCGTGTTCGGGATTTTTCACAGCTGTTAAAGCTCCGGTTTAGACGACAGAACTGATGGAGGTTTTCTGAGCAGTTGCTCTCATCTCAGGATGTGGTCTGCCCTTCTGCAGTCCCCACCTCCATCACAAAGCCTCCAGCTGCTTATACAGATGTGCATGACTCATCACAAAAGGGTGGAACATCTGTAGGGGTGGAAGCATGCGCTAACCTAAGGGGCATCAGTCTGCATTTCCTGCGGCTGATCAGCACCTGAAGTCTGATTTGACAGAAAAAGAGAAATAAATACCGGGGGAGTTTGGTCCAAGACAAACAAATAGAGTCCCAGTCTTCCCTCTGCCCTGGCTGGCTGGGAGCATCACCCATCCCTGCCTTTCTGGGATGGAGGATTTTCACACAAGAGCAGACACTCAAAACCAGTAACAAACTTCCATTGCCACCTTGGGAATGTCTCTCTGTTAGAGAAGGGATAGTCCATTACCGAGGCAACTCATGCAGTGACATTTTGTCAAGGCATTCTGAAAAGTACTGCTTGAATGCAGGCCACTGCAGTGAGATCAGGTAATTTAGTTAAATTTACTACTGATAAATAGGAATAGGACATTTCCCTCCAAGGAAGATTCCCTAGAGCCGAAATAAGGTTTCTCCTCACTTCAGACACAAAAAGTAGTCCTGTGCGTTATCCACCTATGTGCTTTGACTGAAGGACTATGTCCACTAACAGCGCTGAATTCAATACAGCAGGAAACAAATTACCCGAGAGGAATTCTGCATTGCTGGGAAGATGAAGGTCAAGAAGCCTTTTATTGATTATTTATATGCAACAAGGGCACTCTCCTAATTAGAAGTGCTATTGATCTTTAAGACTTTAACGTGGTGTCAAAACTTATGGGTACTTAACGCTGAGGTAACAGTACATTTCTTGGACGGTACCTAATAAAGAGGCTGCAGTTGTTTTTTTGCTTCACAGGATTTGTTACCACAAAAGTTGTAGCCACAGATCTCCAGACCGTGGTATTTTCTAGGAAGATAAATGTTTTCTATAAAGAGAAGAACATTATGATTTTTAAGCAGGGGGACTGCAGCTACATAGCAGCTCATGTTGTACATACTCAGATTCAAAGATACTCTATACCAATGCTTCAGATTAAACAAGCTATTTAATAAAGGCATCAAGAGAAGTCTTAGCCCTTTAAGATATAAACTGTGATAAAAATCCATATCTACAACATAGTGAAAGAGGCACATTTCTTCAGCATGAAATACAAATGCCAAAGCTTTTGGAGAAAATACTTCTGATATGTACAGTTTTTAATATAGAGAGCATCCCTGAATTTACATTAATATATAACATTATATATAACACAATATAACACAT
Organism: Strix aluco; assembly: GCF_031877795.1. Classification (NCBI taxonomy): domain Eukaryota; kingdom Metazoa; phylum Chordata; class Aves; order Strigiformes; family Strigidae; genus Strix; species Strix aluco. The sequence continues at coordinate 21,640,256 of NC_133941.1, forward strand.
ATATATAACACAATATATAACATTAATATAACATTTTATGGATGCTTCAGAAGGATAAGAAGAGATAAGTATTTAATTTTTCCAATTTAAAATAAATTTCTGTGGGAAGTGCAGGTGATGAAGAAAAGAAAGCAATATTCTAAACTTCTTTAGAGCAGTGGTCTACAAGACAGGGTTTGCACATACTGTGTTAGCTACACAAGGGCATTATAGTTCAAAGTCCAATATAAATTCCCCTCTATATTCAAAGATACATACTTCTTCGAGTTGTTTGGAAAAGCAAGGTTGAGTATTGCCTACAAAAACACTGACTGCTCAGTAGTGCTGTGCAGACACTAATAAAGAAGTCTTCTTTATTAGACCAGTCATCACTGGTCTACGGGTTTTTAAACAGTCATGATCACTTTATTATGTGAATGGCTCTCAGCAGTACAGTATACACTACGATTAACACTTGTCAAATATTGTGTAATGAACAACTTAGTTGCTTCACATTAAATAATAATAAAGCAGTACCAAACACTAGGAGCTTTATGAATTTCTAAATTAAAATATCCATGCTGAAAGTAAGGCAATGCCTACTGAAAGAACAGGGGGGAAATTATCAATGTAAATATATCTCAAGCATTCTAAAACCAAAATCCATTAATAGAAAACCTTTCTTTGAAAGAAAACTTAACAGCTCAACAATTTCAAGTCCAGCAAACATTAACCTTAAATACTGACAGGGTCACTATAAAGTTCTTGACAGCAAAGAATTCCCAACTGCTTGATTCAAACTGCTGTTCATCAAACGCTTCACCAGTTTGAGAACCTTCCACTGAACTGAAATCAATAATCCATGCATCAGCGGGTTAGATGCTACATACACAGGAAAACAAGCTGTTAAAATCACCCCAGGACGTATGTTAGTTCATTCTGTTCTTCTTCCTGTTGATAACTGCAAACACAATTATGTGCTGTAGTATCTGTGCTTCACATTAGAGTACTTCCTACAGGATTGCACACACTTTTCTTTTGTAAGGCAGATAAATATCCGCATCTATATATAAAATGCTTAAAACACTGCAACTTTTAACACAACAGCATCCCCTAGAGGTAACTGAAAAGCCACGTGTCTTTCTGAATCACCCTGGACTTCTTCACATCAAAGTATGCTAGATGTGATTCTAATTATCTAATTATTATAGCAGATGAGATAGTTCAACCTCTTGCTGATCTTCTGATTCACTTTAATACGGAAAGCAAATTCAGTCTTCACACAAGAATGTCTTATCATAGAAGTATTCTGAGGCAAGGAAAGCAAATGAGAAAAAAAAAAAAAAAAAAAAAAAGCTGGTTCCAATGAGTAGGTAAATCACCACTGTCAAAACCAGGAGGCTAAATATGTATAGTGACAGCTAGACCCTGCATTAGGGTGGAGTTTGACAAGATTTCTGTGCTGCTCTTCTACAATTCTCACAGTAAGAAAATATAAAAAACTCTCCTTCTTGGAGAGTATGGTGGTACGCTTACCAAAGTGGTGTGGAGCAACTGGTGCAGTGGACTGAACCATCTACACTCCATGTATTTTCTCTGAACTGGCTCATGTCTGGTCAGCTGGACCAAGGTCCCTTGGCAGTCGAGGCACATCAGGGGCACTTGTGCTGCACTTCTTTCAGCTTTTTTTTGTCTGAACAGAATCTAGTTTATGGCTGAGATCACTGTGATGCGGACCAAAGCTTCACTCTGAAAACAAACACCTGCCCCAGCTACAGCTCTGATGTGGATGTACCAATGGCTGATGAGAAGAACAGAGCATTTTTCAGATTTAAAAAAAGCTTGGGAAATTTACCTTTTCAAAGAGTTACAGTGCATGTTATGAATGTAGTACGTTACTGTGTCACTGGTTCCTAAATGCTGATAAAATTTATCCACTATAAAAATGTATAGTCGTGGCTCACTTGAGCAATAATAAGACCTAATATAAAAATAAATCCTTACAATTGTGTATTATTTGTTAATCTGAATTTCTGTAGGAAAAAATGGCAATTCCTTATCAGATTTGACAGTAAGAGTTTATATGGTTTTTACATCACTTAAACGTATATTGAGCTGCTTTTGAACAAATGTTTTCAAGCAAGCTACCACGGCCTTCTCTCTGCCGTCCTCCGCCCTGCCAGTCCTCTGCCTCTCCACCCCTGTCCTCCCCTTGTCTCTCCTTACGCTGTCCTCCCACGCTTGCCGCTGCCGCAGGCAGTAGCACTGAAGAGCCCGAGGAGATGGTTTAGGTGCAGTTTCACTAGCTTGGCCTACACTCCGTGCCACACGACATCTTTCAGCGGGAAACGCGCGACACTGGCTGAGAATTGGCACTGCAGAAGAACAACGTGCAAGCCACTCACTTGGACGCAACTGAAATGTCACCCTCGATGATCATCAGCAAAGAGGAACTATTTCTACAGTGACCAATTCTGCAACCGAGCTACAGTCTTTATAGAGGTAAGACACACTCTGATGTAAAACACCGTACAGTACTGCTCAGTGTAATTCCACTTTTGAATGGACAAAAGTATCTGTTACAGCTCCTGGGGTCAGACAGGCATTTATGATAGACCACCTATTAGCTGATACCTCAATACGCCCAAAGAAGGAAGTGGAGGAATAAAGCAAGAGTACTTAGGTACAGGTTTAACTAAAAAATGAGCAAATTTTAGTTAACAGCTGCTAGGTGGCGATGTGCCTGAAGGAAAAATACTGCTGCTTCTTTCCCACACGCTCAGCTGCTGCACTTATCACCTCGATTTTTATTATTTCAGTTAGAATAAATTTCACAGAAAAAAAGTAAACAAAAATTCTCGTTTAAGCAAGATGAGGTATTTGCTTTTACATACATTCAGATATAAGGAAATCCAGTTAAAATGTATTAAACATGCAGGAAATTCAGAGATGCATGGTAAGGAAAATGACATTTAAAGTTTCTTGCAAGCAGCTATCTCAACAGCTGTGCCGCTGAGATCCCCACAGAACAATACACAACTAAGCACTTTGCTCACTGAGTCAGATACCACAAAACGTACCAACTGCATATACTTTTTATGAAGCATGAAGTAACGACAATTGCACCAGCGAACAGAAGATATCAAAACACATATTCTTCCAGATCGCTTTTTTTTTTTTTTAAACATAAAGGTACATTGCAAATAGACTTTAATCACACCAAACTACCTTCTCCCTTTCACAGCCTTAAAAAAAAAAAAGCGCCCCACCAGGTAGAACATCTCTGAACTAAAGGTAGTGCATGCTGCCTTATTATACCTGTCCTTTACTAGCTAAAGGTTTCAACGATCTACCAGACATTATAGAACAGAAAAGATGTTTTTGTTATTGTCAGTGGAGCTCCTCGAGATTGAAATACTAGTCTTAGGCCCAATATTAAGTTGTAGCAAAATAATTTGTATATTTTCTTTCGTTCTTGTCATGCCCTAACTTATGCAATCCTGCTTAAAAAACATAGTAATATATAAACTCTGTCTATGAGCACGCATGTGTACTTGACTGTATCCACAGTCATAAACTGCTCGGTAACTCAAGTTATGAAGTTCTCTATTCCCCGAAGGACCAAGCCAGCAGGCACCCTGGTTTCAGTTCCCTACTGGCCTAGTGGAACTGCCTGGGAAACCAAAAATATAGCGATGCCCAAGAATATCTAGAGTTGCAAGCTCTTCTGGGACCCAGGAATGGATGGTAATGGCTTGTCTGGACCGGGAGATGGATTCTTTAAAAAAAATTTTTTAAAGGTTTAGCTGTCCTGCAGTTCTTATTCTGTATTAGTCACTTTTTTGAGGACACAGAGATTTTAAAAAGCATATTCACTGTGAATGTAAATAAAAAATCAGATCACTTATTTGTAAATATGTAGCAAATTAGAACCAGCCATTTCATATCGTATCAAAATACTCTAAGACATTTAACAACTCAAAAAGCTTTTGGTTAATTAAAGTCTGCCCTCATCAGCAAGAACCCTCTCCCTCTGTCTTCCAGTCTTCCCTCCATCACCGCCAGAAAGCTATTTGTCTCCTACTACAAACTAAACACACCCTTCTATTGTACCATAAACCATTTTTCACGAAGGAAGCGAGGAAAGGGTAAGAGGACGGAAAGGGTAAGAGGACGGAAAAGACAGGGACAAAGGCAGGGCTTTTTTGTTTTGTTGGGGTTGTTTTTGGCAATAGCCACGTTTACCTCTCTGGGTCAAAACACAAAATGTGCGCAGAAGGCAGTGTGTGATGCCTCTGGCAGCAGCTGCTGTGCCGGCAGGTACATCTCGTCTCCGGAAAGCAGCAGCTGGCAATTGAGGAAGCAGCCCACTTCGCGTCCATCGGTCGGATCATGCTGACCCAGAACTCAGCTACGCCTTCGATTATCTTCTGTTCTCTTACTGTGGCACAAAAGCTGAACTCCTGGTTGTTTCAAAGCTTAAAGTGTTTTTAAAAGCTTTTTAATGAATGGTGAGCAAGAACATGCAGAGTACACATTCTGCTGATCTTTCTAAAACTAAATAACTATTTCACAATCACCAAAGACTGCAGGGCAATGGAAAGCAACGAACCAGGTGATCACTTCCAAGTTCTATGAAGTGAAACACAAATGAGAAGAGTCTTCAATAGCACCTGATTTATCTTGACCTCATTCTTTGACTGCTTACTCAAACTGAACAGTAGGCTAGGAAGATCAGGTTTACAAAGAATATTTCTCATTTCTCAGTAGTACCTTGCAATTCACAATTTGCTGGTGTTTTTCTCTTTTTATTCTCTTAAACTGGGCTCAGAACATTTAAAAAATGCAGCTAGAATACATAACAGACAAATCTAGTTTATCTAGCTTTAAAAATTGTTATTTGCTAATTAAAATCTTGATAATCTTTCCTGTTATTTGCATACTAATTTACATTTCTGAAGGGATAATCACAAACATAATTTATCTTGAACTACAAAGAGTCTCGAACACCACCAGAGCCTCCAGATGCAAACAGTGAAGTGTTAACTTTGCCATGCCCTAATACTGTGTTAATGGGGCAAAGAAAATACTATATAATTTTCCAACATGAGAAATGAGAAGGGAAAAAAAAAAGAAAAAGAATGTATTAAAGAAAAAAAGTCAATTCTAAGTCAGCTTGATGCTCAGGCATCCAAAACAGTTTCTACTTAGAAAAGTTAGAAGCCAGACCATGTTTAGAGGCTAGATTTCAAAATTACTGTGCATTTTCCTCAGCTTTGGGAAGAAGCAAATCCAGTTTCAAGAAACCACTAATTACAGGGTTTAGAAATAAAGCAAAGAGCTCTAAGGTTGTTAAAGTCTTTGAAAAGATTTCCCCTTTATAGCTAGCTTGGCGAGACATAAGATATACTCACAGGGCCTAATTCAACTTAGATGTCAACGTATGCAAATCTGCTTAAGTGCGTGGAGTTGGCCTTGCTTGCACAAAGACTGAATATTACAGGCAACACAGGTAACAAACTTATAAATGAGATAAAACCACGAATCCCAATGCTATCTTGCTAAAAACCATGCAGTAAAATCAATTACAACTTTTGTTACAAAACAAATTAATTTTGGCTTTTAAACATTAAAGTAATTACTTATCCTAAATGTTAGGATGAAAATGTTAATAAGTACCTATTACCAAACCCAATTATATAACTTGCAACCTACTACATTAAATTAAAATGAAATTTCATTCAAGTTTTAAGACTATTCTTTTCCAGTTGAGGGTCTTGTTCTCCACTATTTAAAAAGTATTTGACCTTAATAATTTTACCACACTAAAAAAAACCCAAACACACACTCACTTATCCCAAATTGTAGTGCTAACAAAAAACCCAGCCACCCAGAGAATGGCACCTTTGCTCAAGATGCTGATGGATCTATTGTCCTCTGGATCGAGTAGTAGAAAACAAGAAAAAAGACCCACGAAATTCAGCTATCAAAGTGTTGCCCGTGCATTGTTTAAAGTAGTAATACAAGAAAGAATATGCTCTAACTGTATATGATATATACACGCACACACACACATGCATGTCTGTAGTATTCTGTAACACACTAGCGGAATGTTAAAAATTGTATTAATTCCACTAGCTACTACAGAGAATGCCCTTGCTGTCCGTAAGTTTGACTTTGCAGGTCTTAGAAGTAAAGAAGTAACACTCCCATCAACCCTTTTATAAGGGAAAACCTTTCACCTGTTCCAAAATACAAACATCAGCTTCAAAAGTTCCTGCTCTCAAACCTTTACAAATACTGACAGTGAATGCTGTGATATTACCAGGAAGCTGAAACCCTACTTCTTCCAATAGATCAAAGTTATCATTTCCAATTCTACAGGTACACAAGGTAAGATGTTTTTTCTTCCAGGAAGGCCACTTTTATTCTCAAAATCAAGCCTAGAGAGTGATGAAAATTCTCCATCAAAACTCTTTTTCAATGGAAACAGTTCCAGTTTTTCTTACTGTGCTTTTGCATCCCCTCCAAAAAAAAAAAAAAAAAAAAAGGAGACAAGAAGTTTAAAATAAATTTTTCACATTTTATATTAAACGAAAGACACAAACAAAAAAACCCCAAAAAGTTTTAATTATTTCTTATTCACTTCTAACTTTCTGACAGAACATCAAAGTACGAGGAATTATATTTGCATGTACTTCACATCTCTTCCCCTCTCTGCACAGCTGGCACAACTATCACGCCCATCTTTAATAGAAGAGATCATTGTACAGCATGGAAACGGTAACAGCAACATGGGGCTTCCAAACTACAATGCTCAAAGTGGCATTTTAAAACCAAATGTTAGCTTTTGATTTACTGTAAAGAAGTCAAAATTTCCCTTTGACGAATGCTGCCCATGCCACATTTTACTCAATGCTATGTGGAATCACAGACAAATGCTGCAGTAACTTGAGAGCAAACACTACCAGAACACAAACCTTTCTCATTTTTTATTGCTTGCTTGTTTTTAATCCAGTTTTCAAGGAAAACATTTGTTATACAACCATAACTCCTGTCACTCTCCTTACCCCAAACTTTGAAATAGTGGGCAAGTTTCAGTCATGCTTCAAAGACAGCCAGAGTCCTCAAAGATAACTGCAGTCCCCTCCTTTCTCTGCAAACAGTTGGCAGGGAGTGCAGACTGACCACAGTTAGTGTCACTACTCGGGGAAAAGCAAGAAGAACCCAACTGCTGTCTGTTCTGTTTGGTTGCAGCTGGCTGGGTGACATGGCCATAGCTCAGCTGTGGGTCAGCAGAAACAAGGAGGCTAACCCAAATTACTGAGGAGGGAAAACAGAGGTAGAGAGGAAAGGATCAGAACTACCACATTTTTAATGACAAAAAAAAAAGACCTGGGCATGCAGACATATGGGCACATGTCAGGTCTCTTCTCAAGACTCATATCCACCACACCTTCAATTCCTGAAATTCACTGCTTCCCAAACAAGACAAATATTCCACACTGTCCCCAAAATTTCCTCAGGCTTTTAAAGTGTTTCCCATCTTAACATACCCTTTCACTTATCTACAAGCTTCTCTCTCTCCTTCCAACAATCTCAACACCCTTATTCGAGATATGTTCTCCAGCTGCCCTAAATTCCATCCCTCTCTTCCTGCACTGAGCACCTACTTTTCTCATCAACCTCAACCTTTCAACCACCCCAGTCTCCCATCCTCTCTCACACCACAGCCTCCCAGCCCCTCCCATAATCCAGGCTTTATAATCTGACTTTTCACCTCTATACCAGCTGTAAGGCTTCTCTAGTTCTGGTTGCTACCAAACCTGTCACAAGGCCTAAGCACACGCAATACCAAAAGATACACAATCATGAGGCACTGACATCCTAAAAATGAAATGGCAGATCATGTTTTCACATTTATACCACTTTATCCCTCTCTGTATTGGTCCTTTGCTTCTTGACCTTTTATTTACTTTTTCTTGAGCTACAGGTGCTCTCAGCTACAGGAATAGGCACTCAAGCTAAGCAACATTTGCTTCTACTAACCCAGAAATACACCATCTCCTTTCCAAAGTGCTGGAAAACGTCAGAGTCATCGTGGGTATAATGCAGTTTACATGCCCCTCCTTCATAAGAAGAGGGTAAAATAGGCCTTATTTTGTGACAGGACTGGTGGCTAAAGAGGAAGGGGTCCTAACAGACCCAGCATCTCTTTCTGATAAAGACTCCATTGTAGATAAAATTCCCCTATAGATAGATCCCAGCTCCCAAGCAAGAAAAAAAAATCAGCTGTAGGAGGTGAGCAGAGTGGAGCAGACACTTACTGTCTAAGCCCATGTAGCGTGCGCCCCCCATCTCTCACTCAACAGACTGAGGAATATCACAAGGTACATTTTTGGGTTTGGTATCGTGAGACAACCCAGTTACTTCCTATAATTACTGCTGCTATTCCATTCACTCTCCTCAACTCTCACCTATTAAGTCTGCTAGTGTCTAAGTCACTCCTCTAATCTGCTGTGGTCAACCAAACCTGTCCTCTTTACATAGCTTATCCTGAAGAAATATGCCAGGACACCATCTTAGGTATTTAAAACACATAGGCATAAACCACATTTATCAAAAAATCTGCATGGACATGTACCTTGAGGGCAGGGAAAATAATAATTTTTTTTAAAAAAGGTCAACAGCATACAACAATACAATGTATCACCCCAGCATGCACAGTGTTACTGACAGAGAACAAACTTTCTTCACTTACACCTTTGCAAAAGGCTAAATTTGTGCACATAGGGTTCAAAAGCACTAGTCTCATGGAAACTAACATCTAGAACTCACTATCCTGTAAAAATATAATGAGATGCTGCATAAATCTCATTTGCTTTTGAAATGTTGCCTAAATCTCTCTCAGATCGTCAGTCTGGGTTGGTAACACTTTAGATGGACATACTGCAAACATTCATTATATAATACTGAGTGCCACCTGCCTGGAGAAGTCTGTAATACCTGAATGCTACCCTTCCCTTTCCTTTGATGCATAGAACGCATATGAAAGATGATGCATTACAGAAACAAAAGTTTTCTTTCAGAGATGCAGAACATGAAATTCATTAACATCACAGGGCATCTTATATGTGCAAGAATCATCAGAGTGCCTTACAATGAAATAATTGTATAGGCAAAAAGCATTAACCACATATTTTCCACATTTGGCTTGTAAATCAGAAGACTGTATACAAACGCAGCATGCTGGAAGGTTGTGGTGATTAGGACTGGTCCCAGTGGTCCCCTTATTATCCATAAAACAATTAATAGATTGCAGAGAGACAACAGTATCCAACTTGAATGAAAATATTATCTTACTGCTAATGGTATTTAGACAAGGTGAATATCGATCTATCTCGGGCCTGCATTCAGAAACTTAAGAAAAATCACCTTTAAAAAAAAAAAAAGAAAACCAACAAAGATTACATTTGCAGCTGGCATCTTTTTTTTTTTTTTGGAAAAAGATTAATTTCCCTAACAAAGCAATTTTTTTTTTTTCCTAGTTACACCACACAAACCCTAAATGATGATCCTAATATCACTGACACTGCTATACTGCAAACCTTATTAGCAAATTCTAACTAAAAATATGAATGTATCAATTCAGACTTAGGTAATAAGCGTACACTAGTGCAGAACTGGAATTAAATTGTCCAGATATCCACTGCACAGAATCTTCTGCACTCTGCCCTTTCACAGACCTAGAACTTGGCAGGACAGAGGAGACATTGTACTTAACTTTTCAGTTTTGCCTTCCACCCACAACATAAAATTATGGCTCACACTTACTGTGTCAAGTTCCATTTTGGGACATGGTTAGAAATGAAAACAATCCAATCCCATTGTGAAATAAAGCAGTAGAGAATTACTAAATTTTACAATAAGGCTAAACTTTTCCTAGACCTTATTTCAGCAGAAACATCCTGTTAGTATGACACTGTTCAATACAGCAAGCATACATAAGAATACAATATTCAAACTAATTTACTGTACGAAATATTACTATTTGCCTACAGACAATTCTTAGAAAAAGAAAACATACACTCTTTATCAACTCTCATTTTAAGATTGCCAGTATTACAATTCTCCAACCAACTTAAGAATGTAATTTACTTAGCCATAAATAATAACAAGAAAACCATTAAAAGTGATTTTTACATTTAGAAGTGGAACAGAAATCTTTCCTTGAAGTGATTGTCATGAGACAGGACGGAGAACCATTTAAGCATGGTTACTGTGGTTTCAAGATCAACTACATTTTCAATCATTCATGAGCACATTTTTTTGGAGGGAAATGGTAGGGCAAAAGCCTAATTACATAAGTCGTATTATTGCCAAAAATTCTGGGCTTGCTGTTTCCAGAAGTTAGATACATCGAACTGTCATATGAAAATCGTTGCTCACGCTGGGTCACAACAATTAAACAAGGAGTTATACCATTGGTCTGAATCGCCGATTTGTTGAAACGATGATGAATGAAGAGACAAATAGACACAACGTGCACCAACAAGCATTTAAACCATGCACGAAAGTATGATACTATATCCTCAAAAATCAAAGGCTCTCAGTTTACAACCTTAATATTCAGCATAACTGAGTTTATGTCAGTCTTGGTAATCAGTCCAGAAGCAAGACTCCAACACGTGTGAGCAGCCCTGACTAAACTGCTCTGTGAACTACACGGTTTTGCTAGTACTCTTAGCCGAGCTGTTTTTCTTTGGTTTTGTTTTAAAAGAAGTAGCAGCAAAAAGGTTACAAAACATAATAAATCAAAAAGCCAAAAATCCTGATCTGGAGATGTTCTACTCTTTCCATTACATATTTCAGGAAGCTGTTTTCAGGCTAATGTTACATTTGATGTTTAACATAGGAAAATATTTAAAGAGTATCATAATGACTGTAAAAACCAAACACTTGCAAGTTAAAAAAATGCCAGGAAAAGAATTTTCTGGGGTAACCCTGGTTTGCCACCCTTACACATAATCACATTTGATTATCTTGCAGACTATATTCCCGTAGGACCTCACCTCATTTTGTGTAAAGAAAGATTTACTGGCTCTGGTCCTGAATAATTATTGAATTGAATCATATCAAAGAGGTGTTGTAAAGATTAATTAAAGGTTTATGAAGCTTTTTTGGCAGTACGGTGATAAGTGCCATATAAAAACCTACACGGAATTGAATAATCCTGCCTGTTGAGCTTTGTTTGAATAGTGGGCAGAAAATAAAGTTTAGGCTCCACGCTAAGCAACACGGCAAAAAACCACCCAAGTATCAAATAGTTCTTTCAGTAGGCACTGTCCCTCTCAGTAAACAAGACTAAGGCCTCACATAAAAAATAGCTTATGGTAAGGAGTGCTCTATACCATGCATTTTTAACACAGAAGCTGAATTTAATTGCCATCTTCAAAATTTCTTTTCACCGCAGTATTTCAGTATATATGATTTTCCTAACAGGGCAAGTTAAAAATAAAAGAACCACCCCCCAGCACTATCCCCACAACTCCACACGACTAGTACCCAGAAGAATTAAGAGTGAGGCTAAACTACTTCTATCCACCAAACAGGTAAATAAATGCTTACCAGCCCCTTCTGTCTTATCCCCTTTTCAACTCATCGCATCGCCCTCTCTGTCTGCTACCTGACCTCTCACACCAGTCTCACTCCCTTCCCATATTCCCCATTATCTGAGTCTCAGACTCCCATGTTCATTCCCAATACTCTTTTAGTAGTACCTACTTGTCCCAAACCCTTGCCCAACCAGTCCCAATTCCCATATTCTCCTGCCAGCATCCCTTCCTGCCTCCCAAAGCACAGCCTCTGCTCAGACACCTCCCCTTGGGCCGCTTGCCCCTCTCCCTGCCTCTGGTCTCGCACCGGGCCAGCATCCACGCTGCCGGTCTCGCTCTGCCTTGCACCCTGCAGCCCAGACAGCTCCTCTCACCTCAAGAAGCTGTATGTTCCGTGTAGGAAGAAACATTCAAATTGTAGGTGCTAACACCTCTCGGTTTCTTGTCAACTAAACCAGATTTTTACATGGGCAATAGGAAGGTTTTTTTAAATATGGAGAAAATAATTCCTCATTTTTCCCATTATTTCCTGCATTATTTCTTATCTTATTTTTGGAAATAGGTTAACGCATTCTGAATGAAGTTACAGGATACATACATGTATATGTACACATATGTGTGTATCTATAACGACTTCTAAAAAACAGGCTCATTTTTCTCTATACCATCATTGTCTCAGTTTATTAAAACAAGACTGATGTGAAATACATTTCCCCATGCATGCTACTGGCTTAATTAAAAATAAACAAATAAAATCTTAGCAACACACAGCTTAGTTAAAGAGTTGATGACCTATTCTCCTTTTATTGGAAATGCTTGATTTTATTTATCACACACTTTATTCAAGTAGATTACTAAATCATTCCATGTTCTCAAAAGTATTTTAAAATACACTTTCAACAATGCTACTCAGTGGAATAAGAACAAGAAATGTTAAAACTGTTTAAAACAGGAAAAATTAAAATTATTATTCTTTTCCAACTTTCGATCTGCATATGCATAAATCAAATCCTCTATGAAACAGTGTTAAGATCCTGTATCAAAGAAAGCAAAGTAAATATTGCCACCAAAATTAATCTCACAGACTATAGCGGAAGAGGATTACTGAAACAATTCACTGCATCTCCTGTAAATCAGAATGTATTTGTCACATTAAGTAATAAAACCCTGTGATGTCTATCCATACATACATCTAGGACATGGACCTGCTCGAACAGGTCCAGAGGAGGCCACGAAGATGCTCAGGGGGCTGGAGCACCTCCCCTGTGAGGACAGGCTGAGAGAGTTGGGGGTGTTCAGCCTGGAGAAGAGAAGGCTCTGGGGAGACCTTAGAGCTGCCTTCCAGTACTTAAAGGGGCTACAGGAAAGGTGGGGAGGGATTCTTTATCAAGGGGTGTAGGGATAGGATGAGGGGTAACGGTTTTAAACTGAGAGAGGGCAGATTTAGATTAGATGTAAGGAAGAAATTCTTCCCTGTGAGGGTGGTGAGACACTGTCACAGGTTGCCCAGAGAAGCTGTGGCTGCCCCCTCCCTGGAAGGGTTCAAGGCCAGGTTGGACGGGGCTTTGGGCAACCTGGGCTGGTGGAAGGTGTCCCTGCCCACGGCAGGGGGTGGGACTAGATGAGCTTTAAGGTCCCTTCCAACCCAAACCATTCTATGATTCTATGTTGTAGCCTACAAAGTACAATGACAAGTATTTGCAATTAAAAGAGAAATGCAACAAAACCAGTAAACCGCCTCCATTTCTCAGCATTTTATCAGAGTCCTTCCTCTGCTAGTCATTTTGGTTGTGGATTTAAACATCTAATTAGTAAAGCTCTATCTAGAGAAAAAAAAAGCAATCCAAAAAAAGAGATCTCTACACAAAGACAAACTGTGTTCCAGCTGGCCTCTGCTGAGCTGCATAACCAGCCCCAGCTTCAACTCCCAACACGTTTTCCTTGGCTTGGATGTTGCTCTGCCAAAATGAATTGACAGCGTGCACTTACCAAACCAGCTCTAGGGCAGGGCGAGCGCACTCCTCTACAGCTGGGGAAAGCAGTTAAACCCTTCTCCTCTACAGTGATATCACACGCTCCTGTCTGCACTTGCCGTCACATGAAATGCAAATCTCAAGATATGTGGATGAATAACTAACAATTTAAACCCACGGCACTGGAACTGAAGAAGATTTCCAAGTATTTCATATATATGTCTTAAGAAAAATCAAGTATAGCAGAGATATGACAGTGCTGGGGTCAACAGAACAAAATCCTGACATGCCTGGAAAAGTATGTATTTCATAGGTCCAAATATGATAACAAACAGTGTAAAGTAAGTGAAATAAGGAGACTCCACTACTGAAAAACTACCAGTGACCTTGCCCCTTTTTTTCCCCATGTTCTTTATGTTGCAACTCCATAATACTGCAAAGTTTTGCAATGCTGATGTTTTTCTTAAAGCCCCATTTCTCCCAAGGGCATCTGAAGAAATTGCACACAATTTATTTTTTACTTTTTAATTCTAACAGATAAACAAAGGATCATGTAAGTTATGCCTCAAAGTGAGTCTAAAAGCTCAAAACTAGAAAGCACTGAAAACTTTTTAACTGAACAATTTTGAAGTGCTACAATGTTTGGGTTTGGCAGAACACAAAAACTTTAAAAACAGTGTAGATGGATAAATACTGAAAAAAATACATTTTCCTCTTAGGTCTTTCATTCATCAAGTGCTCAGTCATTTTGGTATCTTTTGTCTCAGGACAAATTTGCTATCTTAAGCTTTCTCTGAAGTCAGATATTCAGACACTCATAACACAAAATTGAAGAAATTATCATATGGAAATATTTATGATAGAGGTCCTAAGAGGGCATTTTCCAGTTACTTTCCACAAAGAGAAGAAAGAATGCAACTACACTAAATTGAAGCCATGTGATCAGTATTTTTATTTGAAAGTGTTTATTTAAAAGGTTAATTTTCTAACATCTAGTACAGACAACGTATTAGAAATATTATATGCATAGAATTTCTATCTCCAAGGAACCCCCAAACATGAATATATTCAGTTTCCTCCTGAGGCAAGTATCACACCTATATCGCAGCTGGAGAAATCAAGGCAGGAAGATGAGATTTACCTAAAGGCATAGAAGCTAGTCAGTTCCTGACTCTCTATGCCGGGCCAAAGACCACACCTTGCTTTCATCCACTCTAGTAATTAAAAATAAAAGAATTCTTGATCTGTATATTCTTTTCAGGCAGAACCTGTCCGACCTGTTAATTTACCGACAATGTATTTAAAAAGTCACAAGACAGCCAGCCAGTGGAGAACCTTTATTAAAAGAATCCTGGTACTGCATGTTTCCTGTAGATACCTATGTCTCTTTCCTTACTCCGGACTGTGTTCATTCTGCAAACCACTCTCTGTAGTTTTGGAAGATGGGGGATAAAAATTGTGCGAGATGCTTTTTCTAAGGAGGGAATGCCTTCTCTAAACATCGCTTACAAGAAGACAAAGAAATTAATTCAGTCATCAGGAAACAAACAAATAAATATAGGACCATATTATTCCTCTTTCTGACCAAGGCAGAATGAAACGTATAAAAAGAAACTGCAAAGTGGTAGAAATTCCCAGAAAAAATACTGGTGGAGTTCAGATTCTTCCAGGAACCACGAGGGAGAAGATTTGATCTCCTCACAAGTAAGTGCAGCATGCATTTACCCTCTGCAAAGTCAACTAGATTCATAAACGTGAGTGAAGGCAGCTAATCCTTGCCTGTAAATCCTGATTTGCAAGCCTAGTATTGCATCAACTCAAATGTTGCTGTGGACAGCCCTTGGGAAGCTGGTTGAATTGCACATCTTCTGACACTCTTGGATTCTTCTTGTGAACCTTTACATATCTCGGTGAGCACAATCTGGTTCTTAACTAGAAAAACTATGAGACCATAGCCTGGCTTTGGTCTCAGAAAGACATCCTTTCACAGTTTTTTTGCATTTAAATTGGGATATGTCTGACTCCGCCAAGATCAAATATAAGAAAGCCAGTTCAAAAATGAGGACTCCATATCCACATACATCACATTAATTAGAATTTCACAATACTGTTCATGGGAATAAGCATTGACAAGATTGCAGCCTCAGTAAAGAATCTGCAGTACAGATGATCCCAGGATCAAAGTTCACCTTACAGACTTATCAGCAGCAGGATTCAGCTACAAAGGGAAACACACCATCAGAGTTATATCACATATCCATACCACCATAGCTCTCCATGCGTACACACCACTTCCTTTGGGGAAGGTACCTTCATGGGGGAGCCCGAAGAACATAACCAGGGTGCTGAAGCCATGTCTATTGATTTCCCTAAATGAATAATCCTCCCAACTCAAAAGCCATCGAGTGCTTTATGTTGTGTCAGACTGCAGCAGATACACCACAAGTAAATTCATGTCATTAATATTATAAAATAGCTGACCAACTGAGCTGCCAGTGTATAACAACAGATTAACACATTTTTCCCTGTCAAAACTGCTGATTTTTATTTCTATTAAATTTTCTATCACCAAGAAAATCCACCTCTGCTGAGCTATATACCGTCTCTACATTCCTCCATTTTTCTCCGAACACAAACATGTATGTGTGGAACATGAATTTTCAAAGTTGAGCACAACTTTCACAAGCTAGTAGTTACACTCTACTTCCACTGCCATCACTATTCTCAGATCGTTCTTATTTACTGATTGGCAGTAATAGATGCATTTTTATACACCATGTCTATGATGATTGAAACCTCTCCAGTTAGACTAACACAAGAGATGGCCATAACATTACAGAATACTACGTGAGCAACACGGTTTCTGTATTACAGGAGTTGTGCTAATTTATGCTTTATTCTATACTCCCAGACAGGCCAACTAACTCAGGTTAAAGCCTACTTGATTTAGGTTTCCCTTGCTTGCTTGAAGATGGAATTTGTGTCAGGAATGTGCAGCGAAGACAATCCCAAAGAAACCAATTAGCCACACCAGCCTGCACAACAGTTGGCTTGGAATTGAATATCAGGAATGCTATCTGAGCACTGTCAGGGGTTATTATGTATCTGATAATTTGCAAAGTCTCGGGGAAAAAAAATACTACCAAAAAAAAAAAAAAGTGGTACAGCTCAGTTAACTGTGTTGCATAACAAACATTCAAAATAAATTCTGTGTCTTTGGATGCCAGTGTAAGAACTTGTGCAATATTGTGTACCATAAACTCAACAAGACGGTGATTCTAGATAAACAGAAGTGCAGAACGTCAGTAGATGACAGTGAGGCCTCCCAAATGATATAAGCACATACAAAATCTAATAGAAACATCAAGCTGTCTTCACAGACTTACAAGTATACTCTTCTAATATTCCACTTAAAAAGTTTATTCCTGATCTGATTTGTTCAACTGCAGTAAGCCCTATGAAGACTTGAATCAATTAAAATGGTTGTGTATTGGTGTAGCATGTGTTAATCATCAGAGTAAACACTGAACTGACACTACTTTGTCATCATAAGGGTCTGCGCCACTGCCACAAAGTTCTTTTTCTGTGTTGGTTTCCAAGTAAAATCAATATAACATCTGTACACAGCCTAAAACTGAGAACAGACTGGGAAGGGATATGACACCAGTATCCAACTGCTTAAATAAATAAATTCTGATTCCTTTGCAGTTGTGGAGAATCCTGCTTTCCTCAGTGTGCGTGGTGGAAAGGAATCAGGAAAAAAATAACGTCCTTACCAGAAGCGCTGACTTAGCCTCAGAGAATAAATCGCAGAAAACTACTCAGTAACATTTTTGGGAGGCAAGGATCTCTGACCCATGCTTGGGAAAGAGCCTAACTGATCCTCGTGCAAGGCAGTGATTCCTGTGCCAGGAGGAATCAGGGAGAGTAGGGAGGCACAACCCACTCGCTACTTTCCACTGAAACATCTTTTAATAAAGAAATACACTGGTCTATCATGCAAACGGTGACTAACGCTTGTTTGAAGTTCGGCGTAAAGCCTGTGGCCACTCGGACAATTCCTGTTAAAAGCATGATTATACTTCAGTTCAAGTTTTTCTGCACAGTTGTAAACTAAGTTAGGAATGAAGTTTGACATCCCAGTTATGTGTGCACCTCATACAGAGTATGAAATGGCTTCAAGAAAACAGTGATGATTCTTCAATGCAGTGAGCTATCAGATCAAAACTCTGTGTAGTCTGGCAATCTATAAAGCCAGGAAATCAGAGTTTATATCTCTAATTCGGTGGAAACTGAACGGTCACCATGTTGCACTGTGTTAATTTTATGGCTTGTGTTTGTCTAACATTGCACCAGTACAGTTAGAGACTGTTGTCATTGATTTAAATCATGACAGATTCAAACCTACTCTACAGTATAGTGACAAAACCAAACCTAACAGTCTGAAAAACAGTTATCAGCTAAAATTTTAAGAAACTTTATTAATGTTGCAGCTCTTGAAGGATCTTTTAGGTCATCAATTCCTTTCTCCCCACTCCCCAGCCTCCAGCTTTATATTCCCTATAGAATTCCCTACGCTTTTCCAGTTTTCTTATACATTTACTTCAGAATGAGCTGGATATTATGCATTACAAAATATTTATATACCTAAACTTTTATCAATTATAGGCTAAAACAATTTACACCACTGTAAAGAAATTGTGCTAAATGTGCTAAGAATGTACTAACACAGGACAGCCTTATAAATTCCTCCACCCCCATTTTACTACACTTCTCACCACACCTTTTACTCACTGTTAGCAATATGCCTTTAAATGAGCAACTATTAAATTGCAGTGAGGTACATTTCAGTTAAAGCTGATGACACAAACCTCTGCTCCACTGCCTAGGAATACCTTCTCAACCGAAACAAAGTATCTTCAAACGATTTCTTGCTATTTCAGCAAAACCTTAAAGAAACTCGCATTTTTAAAAAATTAATTATTGGATAAAAGCATTAAGTATTTTAAATATTTCATTACATTAATACAATTAATTTCAGTGCAATTTATTGAAATTAAAATAATTACTTTACAACTGACATTAAGTGGATTTCCTTACAGCCATACAAACACCAAAAGCATGAGGACACCAATTCACACTGAGCATTTAATTAAATAGTTAGCCCATGGAACTTAATTCCAACAATAAGCTGTACAATCATTTTCAGCCTGCAATCTATTACCCGCATGGACAAAGAACAAAAGAATAACTACACAATACTGCCTCCATAATGGCAGGTAGAGAGAAAATTAAAAGAAAGACCTCAGAGAATGCAAAGGGCTAATTCTGAAAAAGGATCTGATATGCTTATCACAAATACCAGAACTTAATTTCATGTTCTGCGGGGCATAAAACAATTGTCATAGGGATTATGAATGAATGCATCTCTCTCACACATGCACCCCTCATGTGAAGAATTATGCAAAAAATACCAAGATGCGTGCAGCCTTTAACATGTGGCTGCCTCCTGCAGCTGCCAGGACACGGGGTTATCAGCAGCTTAGCTGGTGTCCGGCTTGGGATCCTAAGACAGCCTTTTGGTGATCATATACATACGCCACTACACGTGTCCCAGTCCCTCTCAGGATTAAAACTGTTATGAACCATTTATCAATATTCACTCCTTTTTCTGGATTTGCAACACTTCTAGTTCAGAAGCAGCTGGCAGTGGTCCCTAAATAAGAGAATTCAATTATTATTTTCTTCACAATCTCAGTCTGAAGGCGGCACAGGTGCATTTGACTATCACACTTTTACACAGACAAACAGGAACCCTCTAAAAGCTGTTCCTGGGTCACTATAAACAACAAATCCTTTTTGCTCTGTTTCATCTTTTCTTTTTCTTTTTCTTTTTTTTTTAAATGAATACAGGTGTGTAAATCTTTTCCTTCATATGTTCGTATTTAAACACTGGTTTAAAGAAACCCAAGAAATAAAGCACACCTCAAACCAAAATTCCACTCTCAGTAACATAAGCATAAATACAGAATACATACAGAAAGCTAGTTCAAAATTTAATTATCTGTCAAGACCAATACTTAGACATAACAAACCTAAAAAACCCAAAAGAAATCACTACAAAATAGATTGGCATATACACTTTCTGAAGCTTCCACATCTGCCACATCTTTTCATAAAATAATGGTTAAGAAAATTATAAAAGGTCTGACCAAAAAAAAAAAAAAAGCTTCTTTGAAATCTTACCAGTACCATCAGAAAATATGATCTCCTAGAACAGGAAATGATGAAAAGAGAAATGATGGGCTAGACAAACTGTCCCTGAACCAGAGAAGCTGGGAAGCATCTAACATTCCTAGTCAGCCCCCTCCCCAAACACTGCACAGAATTCCTAGGACTCCTCTAGCTCACACCAGCTGCTGGACAGTAGGAAATCATTACTACAAGCTGGGCTTGTTAAAAGACATATGGATAACTTGGGGAGAAATATGGAGGAAACTGATGTTAATCAAAAGATAGCCTATGTGTTTTCCCGGTCTAAAAAATATTTGATACTCCACAGGGTTATAGATGGCTTTGCTTCTTGTAGTGACAGCATTCAGAGATACTGCACTTTCTGGGTGTTTTTTCAAATGCCTTTTAAATTTTTTATAATCACTCTGTATAACCACACTAGAAAATAATTCAAAATCCCCTCCACCTTTTCCTAACACAGCTGTTTAGAATCACCATTTAACAACCACTACGCTTAAAACAAAGTGTATGGTGTAGATTCACTGATTTTTATTGTGTCATAAAAACAGAACTGTGAATTTTGCCAGAATTACATGTGGAATACGAAGCAAGTACCCAGCCTGGCTACTAGCAGTGACCTTCACTGTGAGAGGATTCAGAGAAACTGCAGTTCTGGGTTAGAGAGAGAGAAAAAAAACCACCTTAAGATTATGGAAGTGAAACTATCTAAGAGAGAATGCTCTCCAATGAAATATTATTTTTATTTTAAATTCAGGTTAGATACATTTGCCTTTAAACATTGAGATGCTGTGTTTTACAAGAATACAGTAAGAAGTCAACTAAATTTTTTTCTCCAGTATGGGAGACAAAGAGAATCCAAAGTTTCTTTAAAAGATGACACAGCTCTACTGGAGTTTTGGCACATCATGAAGTAACTCACATAATGATAAGAAAAGTGACCAAGAAGGAAAGGACATGTTAGTGACATAAGCTTATCCCTTTTTTGGACATTTAAGAATAAGTGACTGCGTGAGCTATAGATACAAACACAAAGGAAATTACTAAACTTGTTCAGAAAAAGATAAAAAGGATTTATCATTTTGGCAAAAAGGTACTTATGGCTATTTCTACTCTGGCAGAAATTCCAAGCAGTTATCAAGGCACTACATCGAGCACTTCAAGCATAGACAACAATAAGAATAAATATCCTGGCCATAAGAAGGTGGTAACCACAGCACTTGAAAGAAGGTAACAGACAGATAACAAATCAAGGCCATGTATTGCTGAACTCTGATAGTTAACATTAACAATCAGTATCTGCAGCTTGTAACAGGTAATAAAAATTAGTAAGTAAATGAAAGAGTTTTTTTAAAAAAAGATTCTCATTTATACCAGAGCTTCTATTTCTCATAGGAAACAACAGGTATTCTACACCTACTGGAGAAATTAATTATCTTTTTTGTGAAAGTCACAGAAAAAGAAGTCACAAACCAGCATCATCTGTATAAGTATTTTCCATTTACTTCAATGATATGCAATTTCAGCCATAAAATGGAAATGATAACCTCTTGCCAACTTAATGGAGAGCAGAGATCCAAAGAGAAAAAGGAAATAAAGAGTACATAAAAATATACTTAGAATCCAAACAGAAATATATAAAAGGTCTTCCACGAAACTCTTTCTTTAGTACTTCACACACATTCATTATATTCATAAAACAAGCATGGAATCCCATACTACAGGGGAAAAAAGTCTACTCAAGTGGTCAGCAGACTCTTTGCTGCAGCCCACTGTCTACTACCTCTTCTTGGCACAGCACCTTTCAGCTTTTTATAGCCATTATAAAGTCTAGCACAACCCCCAGGACATCCCACCTCCCATTTCAGCCGGAAGCCCTATCCTGGAGCTCCACTTGTGAGCAGCGCACACGTATCTCCCCAGGCTGGCCCCACCAGTGTCACACTCTGCTAGAGATCTCCTGAGGGATCACTACTCTCTTCCACCAGAAAGTCCATCTCTGCCATTCCATAACGAATTCTTCAGGCTTGTCATATCCATCCCACGCTGGAGCCCTACTCTCACAATTTTCTTTCCAGCACAATACTGCAAGGCAGCTAGCATATATCTATCCTGTTTAAAAAGTGACTTGAACTGACTTGAGTGCTACCAGAAAATACAAATCTACTGTTACTAATAACTGAAATAGGCAAGGAGAGCATAAGCACACGTGTTTGAACAGATCAGTGGTTGTTAGGAGTGAATAGCCAGAAGTAGTAGTGAAGACCTACATTTTTCTATTGTCACAATTTTCCTCTCATTACTAATTAATATTTGGGTATGACTGAAAGCAGAAAGATGGTAGCATTAACGTGACTGCATTAAGGTCAGTGGAACAGCTCATAATACCACTATGCCTTATTTCTGAGAAAAATAATTTAAAAATAGACCTGTCAGATTATCAAAATATCAGATAGACAAATGCATGCAAATATGAATGGATCACCATAAAAAAAATAGTCTAGCTAGGGAGATCTATACTGGAAGCACATAAGAATAAAGGCAGCTGAATAAGATTGAAGTTGTTATTTCAGCATGACACTGTAGCTGTCATGTGGGTGTACCAATGTGTTTGCTCCTTCTCTACATACAGAAATGGAGATACTAAGTTTTGAAGGGAGAAATAAATGAAGAAACATGGTAATTTTTGCCTCTTCTGAATGCAACAGAGTTGTTGAACCCTTCAGCAAAGCTCCTGGTTGAAAAAACAGTATCGTGCAGGATTATTTTTTCAACAATTATTCTATTAGTGGCGATAAAATACTGAAATTTTCATACAGTGGATTGACAAAACACGTACACATATGCCAAGTGACATTGTAAATTACATCACGGAGTAAATACTCGTATTATTGAGCACCATAATGGGCACAGTAGTAATTCACACATGCGAGTCTACTACATATTCTTTCACACAATCCACGATCAATCTGTGTCCATGGTTCAGCAAAAACTTCCTCAAAATACCTACTACAGACATGGGCCAGTCACAAGATGATTAATTCTGCTGTGGTAAAACAAATCTCATATTCCAATAGAGAATCAAATTATGACTCTCCCTAAAAAGACATTACGTACAAATGTTTCTAATTTTAAGAGCTAACAGTTTCCTGCTGAGAGCTTACAATCTGCTGAAACTTTAAGCCTTTCTCTGGCCCTCTGAGGGGCAAATTTTTCTTGCCACTTCCATTTTCAAGGATGGTGTTTGATTCCATTAACTGGCCAATCTTCTGGGACTGTTTTTAGCATCACAATATGCATACCATACATTTTGCATGGGAATTTAATTATGCATATTTTCAATGCCTAGCACAGCAACGCTTCTATATACTACTGTAATACAAGTAAACATTATGAAAATACACTACTTAGAACTTCAATGATTCTGCCTTAAACCATTCAGAATACCAACCCGTTCTAATTATTCATCTAATCTTTTTCTTCTGACATTGTATTTTCCTTTGAAAGTACGCTCTGCCAGTTGTTATGAAAGTGGGTATCGTGAGATTTGGTTGAATAACTAAGGAAGTGAAAAAGAAATTCATTAAATTTCATTCCTGATATCAAACTATGTTCCAGTTCTTAACTATCTTGGCATGCTCTGGGAAGCAAGGAGCTAGTCTGGTCAGAAAATTAAACTGACCTTTAAAGGCAAAACATCTGTTGAGAGTCATGAGAAGTTCAGTCAAACGGATTAAGGCAGCTGACCCACTGCCTCAGAGAACCACAAGATACTCATGTAACCAGTTATTGCTCTTAACTCAGATAAAGTCTATCAAGTACTTTAGTCAAGAAGAGTCAGACAGCTCAGAGGTTTCTATCGAGATTAGTTAACTATTATTCTACTAAAAAATAAAAAACCACCTATCTACTTTTTTGTAAAAACAGGCTGAAAATTTCCAAATTGCTTTTCCTTTCCACAGAAAAGCAGAAAGCCCATTACTTTCCTTCATATTCAAACACTGAAAAAGGATATTCTTAAGCCTTAGTTTCTCACATATTTTATTTAAGAGAACAATAAAATTATTAGTGTATAACAATTTTATTAAGGACTACTATAAATGTTAATACATTTAAAGCTAATTAACTATTCAACTATAGTTCTAAAAACAGAGGTCATTGCTTTGAAATAAAAGAATAGTTTGGGTAGGTAAATATAACAACACATAAAATAATTACAGTAAGTGCCAGCATTATGCAATAAATTTATTCTGAAATGCTCACAAAGACTGAGGTCCCTGCACAGTAAGATCACAGATTTCAATCAGAGGCCAACATTGCTGAACTTGAACGTATTTGAAATCTTGACCGCTATTTGAAAATCACTGTATTGTCTACTGATGAGATAACTCTGAGGATAAAAACTACTGAAAGCGGTCCTTAATTTATCTCATAATTTGGAGGTGAGTCCAGAGGGAAAAAGGTAACATTTTTGCATGTTTATAAGTCAAATGCTTTCCAGGTCAGGCTAAGCAAGAGGTGCATTAAGACACAAAGAGACACAGAGAAAGCCACAGATGAACTGTCACTCTTCTGCTATTATAAGCCAGACATATCTGGCTCTAAAGAAAGTAAATAAAGGCCAGAGATTTATAATATAAAGTTAAAACTGTAATACATAGCTGTTTTCCCATGAACCAAACAGACAACATGGGCATGACCCAGAAAATAAAAGCAGTTACTACTACATACTACTGCCACAGTTTCAGGAAAATTAAGCCTACTGCATGTACTAAAATTATTTGAGTTAAAAGAACAACACACAAAAGACTATTTCTGTCCAACTACTGTTTATAATTTCTCTCTCATACAAAGCAATAAATATCTAAAGCAAACTTAATTCCAGTGTTATGGAAGTATTATCACCTAATACAATACTGTTGTAGTGGATGGACAAAAATACTCTTGTAACACAGAGTAGTGTTTTGGGGGACCTTTCAATTAACGTGTCATTAAGTTTAAAATCAGAACAGAAGGGAAAAAAAAAATCAGAGGAGAGTACTAAATCACTCTTCAGTTTGCTAAACAAGAAGCAATTCTCCTTTTAAGCTTATGGATGACAGAAGTTGCTGTAGTGACATTGTTTATAGCTGCATAACAGATTTGTAGCCAGAATTATGCTTACATAAGCAATTGATTTTTGGTTCAGCAGCAAAAGAGGGGAAAAATTAAAAGCAAGTAATTTTTGTGTTTGCTTCTTGGGGAGAAATAAGTTCTCTTCAGCCTGAAACAAAGTATTGCTACTTTCTTTTTTCTTTTTTTCTTAAACAGAAGAAAAGGCATGAGTTAGTAAAACAGTGTGATAATTGACTGTATCCCCCTTTTGTTTCATAAGCCATTAATTAGGACACTCATCTTGGACTGGAAAACCCATGTTCAGATCCCTCCTCCTTCAGGTCAGAATTTGAATGGCATACCATAAATAAAGTCTGGGTTCCCAGCAAGGGAAAAGAAAATACCAAACGTATGCCCATTAACTAAGAACCTGCATATTTCTATTTACAACAGAACTGTAAATATTCTACGATCATTTCACTAAAGACTGTATAACTGAAAAAGGAGTAAAGATTGTATAGGACCGCCTCAATTTTAACACTGCACTGCTTCTAAAAGAATTGACTTTACAACATTAATACTGTTTCAACATACTGCGTGTGTATATAAACTATGTATTTCACTAAAATCACCTTTTTTTCATCATAGGATTTTTAAAACCCTAACTGAACACAGAGTTTACTCAGTCCTCCTTTCTTAAATATAATCTTTTCATTTGCTTACACAAAAAAGTACCTCCAGATTTGCCTGCCTGCATAAACAAAACTAAGAATTGCTACATTGCACCAAAGACATTCTTTTTCCCAAAAAGCCCTGCTTTGCCATCTGGAAAACGAATTACAGTCACTCCAGAATGTATGGCATCTGGTAGGTAGAACCTGAGCAACGGGAGGGACAGCGCGGCTGTTGGCAGGAGGCAACCGGGAAGTTGTAAAGCATGCTACTTCTAACCCTTCCAGACACATGGATACAGTCTTGAAATAAGTACCTACAAAAACAATTAAATAAGGAAAAGCAGATAATCAAGTAAATATACTGAATCCAAAGTATTTCTGAAATATTTTAACTCCTTTCCTCTTACTAACTCTGCCCCATACGAACACTAGCTTTTCATACGCGACACTGACCTTTCCGAGTTTGTCCTGATCCGCTGCGCTCTTAAAGATGGGGAAAGAACGTCCTGGGAAAGCATCCTGCATTTCACAAGTCAGCCTGCAGTATTTCCAATTAAGAACTTTTTTTAAAAAATGAAATAAGCCAAATAATATTCACCACACGAAGAATGGCCAGATTTTCTGCCTAGCTGTAAAATCCAGTCCATTTATGTAGTTTCAGTCACCGCCAGAAAACTCACAGACAAAACCTAATGACTGAATAATTTCCCTACATTGATTCAAAATTCAGGATATAACAAATATATATTACTGTAAAGTAGACAAATTGAGCACAAAGTTCCAAGCACAGCATTTCAGAAACTACAGTCATTTAGAAGCACGTTCATTGACAAGTTCCATACAGTTATGTATGTGCTACCACTTAACAATATGGTATTCAGTCAGCTGCAATTTTCAGAGCAGTGGCTGGTATCTGATGACAAATTCCATTCTAGTAAGAAGATTCCTTCCCCTCCATTTGCCAAACAACATTTAAAGAGATAGTGTTTCTGTAAACATCATTTACTTGGAGGTAATGCCACCAATCACTGCAAATACTTTATCACCAATTAGCTAAAAAGGATTCAGAAAGAAAAGACATATTGTCTGGCTGACACTGCTCAGGAACCCTGAGCAGCCTATTTCCTGAGCTAGCACAGCTCGGGTAGAAACATCTACCCAGTTGGGTAGAAAGATGCTACATGTTTACAAACTGTAGGCAGCTGAACCCCTTGCAAATGTTTTTTTAAAATTAATTCAAAAAAAAAAAAAATGTTTAGACACTTTTGTTCCTGAAGGCATTACCATCACTCCACTGGTTATGTTAATGGTGTTCTACTGCTATTAAAATACATCTAGGCGCCAAGCAGACGATTGCCCCATTTTCCAGCCTATTTAACAAGTTGAAAACATAACTCTACTCATTCTTTATTTCCTTGCTATAATAAACTTTGAGAAAAAAGGGGCAAAGCTTTCTGGAGGTAAGAATAATTTTTTTGGTTTTTTAAACAAAACAACCCAAACAACCAGTTATCCTATTTAACACTATGTCAAGAAAACCCTAAAAACGGTGAAATGGCCCTGACACCATTTACAGGAAGCCACCCTGTGAAATACTAAGTAACACAAACAGCTAAAGGTTTTGAAAGACGAAAAGCAGAAGGTCAGGAATTCAGCCATTCAGGTATTTTACTAAAAAAATAGATTAACTGATATTTAAGACAGAGAAGATATTAGTATTTTCTGGTCTGTGTGGTCCATAAATGCAGAAGACTATGCATGGTATTACAGAGTTTTATTATCCAAAGCTTTTGATATTCATACCGCAACAACAGCTAATTCAAGCTGCATCTCAATGATTGAACCACGTATGTTTTTCCATCACATTATTACTAAACTGAAACATCACACTTCCATACTTTTCCCCCTTTCAGTAAAAAAAAAAAAGATTATTTATGCCACAAATTCTGCTCCAAAACTAACAGCACACCCCCTCTTCCCCTAGCATTGATCAAACACTACGCAAATGACTAGCTGACAAATCTACTTTTAACACCTCTCATAGCTGTTGAGATTACAAACATAGATTTTTGCTGATACTGCTTCTTAGAATGTAGCTTTTCCTCCAGATAACTTAAGATTCTCTTTTGCTAGACATCACAGCTAAGCTCTGACCACAAGCATAATTGCTAATTCATAAGAGCCATTCAATTACTTCATTGCACATTAATTTCTGCAATTAAAGAACTCAGTATACTAAACTAAGTTGCAGAGCACCAAAGTCTAACCATACCTCAATTTTCAAGACCTAACGCTTTGTCTATATCAAATATCTGCCTGTTCTCTGAAACAACGGACATATTCATCCAATCAGCAACCTGGTAGAAAGACAACCAAATCAATATTTTAATTTACCATAAAAGAAGAAACAAACACCCATTCCTCTTACTTTCATACAAGAAATAATCACGAAGCACTCTTACCCTCCTTTCAACCCAATAAGGGAAAAGTCTTCTGAAGAAGTCAAGCTGTAAATGAAAGGTTGCGCTGGGTTGGTTAATAAGAGACATCCGAAAGTTGACAAACCCTGATCAAAAATCCTCAAACTTTAAAAGCACTGAAGAACAACATGCATACAAAATACTGCTAAAATTTATTTACAGAATGCAAAAGAAAAATCTGGGTTAATGGAGTTGTGTTGCCCTCAACCTAGCCAAGCAGGATTTCAGCAAGTACTGTCCTACAAAACAAGAAGTAGGAGGTTAAGATCATAAATGACTCCACCATTTGCTGGAGAAGTCCTGAAAGTCATAGAAAGCAAGATTTTTAGTAGAAGCATCACATACAACCTTTTCATTATAAAGGAGATTTTTATCTAGCCTAAATAGAGAAAAAACAAAATAGTGATTTAGTCAGTCCTGATGGCAATGGTACCATAAATTTCATGGTACAGCTGTGAACTACTGTAAAAGACAATAACCAATTTACTTCCTGAATATTCCAAAAGCAACAAGCAGAAAAGGAGAAGTACAGTCTACCCATTAAATTCCACTTCCACGGTAGCAACGGTGTTCATGGCACCAAACTCTGCTAGGACTTCTCTGTCAGGCTGCTTTGCACACCCGTAGAGCTCAGGGTTCAACAGAAGCTGTGGCGTTAGCAGTGTGGCGAATAAGGTGCTTCAACTAGGAGTCGGGAAACACGAGTTTCCATCTCGGCTTCTGACTCGCTGGCGAATCAGAGGCAGCCCCGTATCACGATAGTGGTGCTCTGCTTCCTGTCCTGTCTTCAGAACGGGGACTACCTTTTCCCATGTTATTTGTACAGCACCAAGTACTACAGATCACATTAACATTCTCAACATTGTTACAGTGAAAAAAATAATCACAAACTACAGAAAAAATGGGAAAACAATAAACACAAAACAGAGAAGTGGTGATGTACTAAACTAGTAAGTGTATTATACCTATTACTGGGGCCACAAAATGAAGAATTCTAGCACAAAGGAAAAGTAGTTTACCATCAAAACAGTCTATATGAGAATCAAGGTTCAGTAGACAAACACATTTTAGATTTCAAAAGAACTCTAAACATGCTCCAGGTTGCCCTTATTGAACCAATTTGACTCCCTTCCACCCCTAAAAAAAACCTTCCATAAATGAGAAGTAATACTGAAATCTCTCTTACCTACAACATGCAGTGAAGACTTTTTTCATTTATTTATTTGTTACAAGATTTGCTATTTTGGACATTTACGTGCAAATAAAAACACAAAGGGTACATCACGTGACAAGGTTATGCTCTACTGGAAATTTTTCATCTTGTTTTAAGTAATACTTTGCTATATAATATTTATCATCCTTACTACAAGCACCCATTATTCCTCCCAGTTCTACCCAGAATGGCAAACTTGTAAACAGAAAATAAACAAGGGCTGTGGCATACTGATATTTCCCTTCTGTGTAAAAATGCTATCACTGTTTCCCCTTTTTCTAAAGCAGATGAATCTCTAGCAAAAAAACCCAACAAAACAACTCCAAGAAAACCCCAACACCATCCTTCTAAGCAAACCCCAAATGAAAGTGATCGTTGAAACTGTCTTTGTGCTAACTGCATTCATACAGCAGGTTCCACCCAATTCCTCAATTTTAGTCAGTCAAGAAACCTTCAGGATCTTAAGTATTTTCAGTGCTGATTTATGTGTTCACACAGTAAGATGGAAGCTATTTAAACTTCTACAAACATTGATATTAAAACCTGCCTGAGGCTCACTGCCCATAATTTGCTATAAATTTACAAAACAAACAGTACTGTAGGTGAAAAGTCCTGGTGATGCTAGAAATATTTCATCATTAATATCTTCAGCACAAATATCAACATTCAAGTCTAGTTCCACTATAAATATTGCTTGTTTTGTCTTTAAAGACAATAGGCTTAGAGAGTCATCACCCTCTTCAAGAGTGTTAAAAAATAATAAATTCTTCTCAACTCAGCCTTAAAGTAATGTCTTTTTTAGGATCAGCTATCTAAAACAACCAGCACAAAATTCATTCTCCTAACTGAACTGATTGGTATGAATGAAGAACAGTAAAAAGTGATTTGTAGGTTTTGTCTACATGAGGATTTTATTACACAGTGGATTAGTGCAGGGATTTTAAAGCACAGTAATTCTTCTGTACTAGAAACCCAACTATATGGTCTAGCTTAATTATTTGAAGTGGATTAAACTAAACCACATAAAAGAAACTGTTGCCAAACAATAATAGTGTTCACAGGCAAGAGTGTGGAATAGTAATTCCAGGCTTCCACGCATACAAGGATGACACATGCAACTGATGGTACATGTGCAGGAAGCATGACTAGATCAAAGATCACCTTTTTTTTTTTTTTTAAATGTAGTCCTGTATCAGTTTTTCAAAACATAAATCAAGACTCAACAGGTATGGATTTGGGACAATGCATTACAATGCAAAGCTATTACCCAGGACTTTATTGTGCCATTTATTAGCTGTTTCGAAACATTTCATTTCCTTGCGGAAGTATATTTTCTCCTGTTTGCCAGCAACAGAGTTTTCACTATATTGCCCTGTGAGAGTGAGAAACAACATGTTTTTTTCTCATTCATTCCGATATTCTTAAACTGGACTTGCATTTTGGAGGGAAGTGTAAGTAAAGTGTTAGTATAAAATCAGCACGGGCTGAGTAGACACTGCTTTCCACACATTCTGCAAATGCAAGTCCTTCTTAGCATTTTCCTTCCTTATTTTCTCAATAACAAGATTATGCTTTTAAATGTTTATAACTGAATGTTTATAACTGAAAGACCAGTTCCCAAAACTCTTATTTTTATATGAATAAAAAATTATAATCCTCCTTAATGTTTGAACACTTGCTGTTCAACACAATTACGGAAAGAAAAACTGTACTTTCAGTAATTCTTTAGTTAAATACTACCAGTTTCTACTGTGGTCTTCTAAAAATAGCCAGCTTGAATCCTGAACGTATGAGAAATCAGTACAACCCCAGCAAGAATAGTCTAGGAAAGGAAGAGGAACAGAAGAGTAATGAGTAGTATCAAGCATCTCATTGCAAACTTGATTTTTGCACTTGTACAATAACCCACATTCGATGAGGTTTCCAGCCATGAAAACGTCAAGAAGACAGCATACATACACAGGTCCTACAGACGTTCACTTCATATTAAGCCCACTTCCAAAGCACTGAAAAAACCCCAGCAAAACCTTACAGATGCCACTTCCAGTCGCACATTACCCACTCTGGCACTGAACAGCTGCTCCTAAACAGCACAGGCTTCCTATAGCCTTTCCCTTCACTATTGACAAGTAAGCAATTAGTGACAAGCCTTCAAAATGACCGGCTAGTAATTACATCAACATATGCCCTCCTTCCACTGAAACGGACCACCAAGTTTGGACAACAAGAAAACAATGAACTCCATTAGGAGTCCTCTCCTTTAACTGTTATCACCTCTAAAGGAGTGTCTGTTTTCTCTCCTTCAGCTTTTTTTGCTATGTTTTGTTGGGCTATTTTAAGTACAGATCCACTATACTATAAGCTTAAATAATTGCTTACATCATAGTGGTAATAGTTACAAATACAAAATTACAGTAATCATCTCTTCTCCATAATTAATCATTTCCATGACACAATAGTTAACCAACCGTTTCATAAATTTTCTTGGATAGCAAGTGCAGAATGATTTAAACAGGGAGGTGTTGAAATACAGTATATAGTATAGTTCATGAAATAAAATAGCGACCAAAAGCAACATATAGTGCTAAGTATGACTGAAGGCCAACCTTATTGACAAAGGTGCAGCTGCAAAACAACCCAAACCAAAACATAGGCACACATCTCTTTCATTTCTTTAAGTGCTGGTAAGTTTAAACATATTTGTTTTCAGGAAGTATTTCTTTACAGAACGGGTTATTAGGCAGTGGAATGGATTGCCCAGGGAGGTGGTGGAGTCCCCATCCCTGGAGGTGTTTAAGAGTAGGGTCAATATAGCACTGAGAGATATGGTGTAGATGGGAACTGGCAGTGCTAGGTCAATGGTTGGACTAGATGATCTTCAAGGTCCTTTCCAACCTAGTTGATTCTGTGATTCTGTTTAAACAGAGTGTGATTTGTATATACATTAAGACATTTCCATATTACTTGGCACTGCAGTGAGTGCCCACAGAGGTAAGAGGATCCTTCACGTTAGAAAGAATACTGGTAATATTCCTTCTCTGAATATACTCAGATAAACAAGAATAAAATTAAATACCTACCAGCTTAAGGAAATAAATCTTGTTTTTTAATAAGAACCTGTATTTGCACTGCTTGGATTCAGTAAATGCACTCGAAGGCTGCTGATTTATATAAATTAGTTTGAATGGAATCTCGGGATGGTTTGGGTTGGAAGGGACCTTAAAGCTCATCGAGTCCCAACCCCAGGCAGGGACACCTTCCACCAGCCCAGGTTGCCCAAAGCCCCGTCCAACCTGGCCTTGAACCCTTCCAGGGAGGGGGCAGCCACAGCTGCTCTGGGCAACCTGTGCCAGTGTCTCACCACCCTCACAGGGAAGAATTTCTTCCTTACAGCTAATCTAAATCTACCCTCTTTGAGATGGGATTAAAGCATATCAGGGGGTAAAAGTTTGCAATTTAAGATGTCTGCAAGAGGATCAAGGGTTTATGTACAAATAGTACCAAGACTTTCAAGAAAAGTAGTTGAAATTATTGATATGTATGAATATGAGACCGTAATGACTTCAGCCAGCTTTATACCTCGTGTAGGAGCAAACACAGCCTAACTTCAAAAATATTTTATATGCATTATGCATATATTTCTCACACTAGTTGACAGAGAAGAAGTGTTAAGACTACCTTTATTTTTCTCATAAAAACTGTAATAGTAAACTACTTTGAAGAGGAATAATTTTGAGAAAATATAGTTAAAATGGATTTCTTAATTGCTTAATATGATCTTTAAAAAGTGGCAAATTGTCAGTTTTCAACTCTTACATGGCATATAGCTTAGATGAGTATATCTGAGGTGAGTTGAATCATCTTAACAAGTAGATTAGATTAATTGTTTCACTAGTGGTATCTAACCACTAGTTACTTGGTAGCATTGTCATGTCAGGATAACATATAGCTACATCTCCTTTGCTCTCCATTCAAAAAATAGGATAAAATTTCCATCATGAAATGTGCAAAGGGCATCAGGAGTTATCCGTTAAACAAATTTCTATTCCAGCATAAAAAGGAAAGACTCAGGGTAAGACATAAATGTTTCAGAAACTAAATTAATTTGAAACCCTTATTCAAAATTTTGGAAGCAGTAAACTTCATGATATCATTAGAAATGTCAAAAAGAACCCATTGGAATTTTTTCCAATGAATTGACAATAAATTTACCTGTATATATTACTTAAATACAAGAAATATCACTGAAATAAATTCAATAGTTTGCTCAGATACCAAGTATCTGAAAGTAATTTGATTTAAAGGAGAAAAAAAAAAAAGAAAACCGAAGAAATTACTGCACTCCTGGTCATGACTGGAGTGTTAGAAACCCTGTGTTAGACAAAGTGAAAAAGGGATATGGAAATACGGGCAGGAACACTGCTAGAACTCCAGGAGCAGCATGCCAGGCACTTTACTGGAAAGCTCAATGATAATTACTAAATTCAAGATTAAGACTAACTTCAATCCACTCTATAACACAGAGTGAAATCTGGCTGGTGCAGTTTCCACAAAAGCTGATGCAAAAGCTCCAATTCAGTGACTGATCTGGACTACTACTCACTTCTTCCTTTTATCAGCTTTTCATACTATAGCATTCTTGGTGTGCAATATGCACAGCACCACGACAAACTTGGAGACAGCATAAGTTAGAAGACTAGAAGACGCAGAGTGGCATAAATCTAATTAAGTCTAAGTGGTAAGACTAAAGGAATGTAAATTAGAACCAGACACATATCAGCTTCCTCACATGCAACTTGCACTCAGTCAGACTTCCTCTGGATTCTCTAAATCCAGCCCAACATTCCTACCCTGTGGATCTCAAAATCAAACTAGAGTCCTAGGCAATAGTTAACCAAAATCAATGCATTTAAGCTTAAGAAAACTGAGAATACATATTCAAAATATATTTTAAAAAACGTAGGCAAAAAAAAAAAAATAGTTTAAGCTTTTGCCTTTTCTACAAATATATGTTAGTTTACAAGAGAAATCCCCCAGGCCAAAATCATGGTTGAAATAGTTTCTTCAAGGACTTCCACTGCTGTTTATTTTACCAGTAATAGTCAATAACTGTAGCAATCAACCAAATCATCCTAGTACAGTGGAATCAGCAAACACCTGGTACTTATCCAGTAGCAAGGTGAACACGAAAGAATGGCAAAACCAATATTCATTATAAAGGTAAGAGACAGTCATACAGAAGAGCTCATCAGGGTATGAAACCTTCATTTTATGAACTGAAAGAGCAAGCTACTGTTATCTTGACTATTTGAATATGCACAAAAATTCTAAGGCTTGTTGTCCAAATACACTCTTTGTTTACTTTGCAATTACTTTAGTAACTTGATTAGCAACAGCAGTAAATCAATTCTTTTATTCAACACTCAAGGCAATTCAAAAAATATATACAGAATAAAGAAACAAAGACCAAAAGAAGAAAAGCTGAACTAATCTTAAAATGTGATTTTATGCACAGAAGCTACACACAAAAGCAGTTTGAAATCCAAAATACTATTTTTCTAGTTAGCATCTATTCAGGTAAAAAAATGATACTCAAGATGCAAACACTTCCTGAGTGCTTACACGACTCAGAAAAAACCTGACAAAGACATTTATTACTAAGCATGCGGGTGACAATCTGATCTACAAAGTAACACTGCAATTTGGCAGAATTGAAAATATTATTCTAACATTAGTTAACCCATATTAAATGCTTATCATGAACATGAAAAGCCAAAATATTACCCAAATGATTGGCAACATGAGCCTCTGTAGCCACAACTGACATCATTTACTATGTTTAAAATCCTGTACTCACCTTTCAGTAGCAGTGAAAGGAAAATGAAGTGCTCGTTACTAATGACAACAGTCAACCTTTTAGCTTTTATGAACTGAAAAGGAATCTTTGCAACCCACTCATGCCCACCCAGTTATGCGTTCTTAAATGAGAACAGGTCTAATTGATTTTATTACAGAGCGTAAGTTCTCAAATCGTCCTTAGTTCGGCAGCAGTTCCATTCCAACTTTTCTGTCTACTAACAATGCAAATGCAACCAGGGAAAGAGGGTCACCTTTATATGAATTGTTAAGTACATTTCAAAATAATAGGAAAGATTCTCTCCTGCATACTAACCAATTTAAATGCAACATACTGGTTTTGCCCTGAGGAAGACAACCTTTGAAAGGCTTTGAAGACATTATTCTGCATGTCTTAGATTCAGTAAAATGCA
The DNA here is from genome assembly GCF_031877795.1 of Strix aluco. NCBI lineage: Eukaryota > Metazoa > Chordata > Aves > Strigiformes > Strigidae > Strix > Strix aluco. Next base: position 21,675,805 of record NC_133941.1, read on the forward strand.
AAGACCGATAAAGCCAGCACATAGGCTGATATACAATGCAAACATAAAGCATCTGGATCTAACAAAGCAGAGAACTAAATTTCAGACTTACGTTTCTCATCATCAGCATGTACTAGAGATGCTGCTCTCGACAAAACATCCAATGGAGTCTCCATTCCTCTCTGGATCCTGGAAAATTCAGAGCAACGTTTCAAAGAGTAAACTCACAGAGTCCTTACCACAACACACTAGGTGGTAAGCCACTTGTTCATAGCACACACACATCAGGTTTTACAGAGGGCAGTAGCAATGAACAAGAGCATGACAGCAGAAAGAACCAAAAATCCAGGTTTCTGCTGCTCTTTTCATGTTATAACTAAGTCATTGCTGAAAGTAAGGAAACGCTGGAATTAGCCAAACTACTCATCCAAAACAAACCAGAAGGCCAAATTCTCAAGTACTTGGCTGAAGCTGATGACCACTGCTCATGTATGTTGCAACAGGGTTATCTGCTATACGTTGTAAGTGGTTTTGCCTCCCACATGCCAGCCTTCCATCCCAAAAAATAGCTACTTGAGACAGTATCCAAAGATGCAACTCATCTGAAGTGAAGATGACAGCTGGCCTGACCACCTACACAAGCACAAGATTGCTTTAGATCCATAGCATTCAATAAACTTGTACTCCATACTCTCCTATGCCCAAAGCAGAATCATCCAAAGCCTATAAACCATTAAGACATTTTCTTACTCATGAACATACAGTCAGACAGTGGGCACGTGTATATTTAATGACACAGACAGAAAACTGTAACTTGTATAATTATAGTCACACCTCAGTAGCTGGTTTTCCATGGTTTTCCCCCCTTACAACACATAATTCCCATACATGAAAAATTAACCCCATTACGTAAAAAAGCACATTTTGGCACTATACTAAGCAACAGACTCTCCCATTAAAAAAAAAAAAAAACAAAACAAAAAACAAATAAGCTTCTCAAAGTTTCACATTAATGGCTTCAAAACTAAAAAAGAAGGGGAAGGGGAAAACATGTTGTCAAGATGCTTTTGTTAAAAGGCCAACAACTTATATGTGTTTTTAAATAAGGCAAGAGCATAGACAGAACTGTCAAGAAAACAAATGGAAAAAGAGAGAAAACCCAGGGCTGCTTGCAATGTCATTTTTTTTCCCCACAAAACTAGCATGCTATTCTGTCATAAGAACTGTTTACTGTAACTTACTTTACAGTATGATTTAAAAAAAAAAAAAATGGTAGTGGCAACTACAGAAATCTCAAACACATGTATAGACACTTAACAACAAGCATATGTTTGGGAAACAATTTCCTTGACTTTGCACTATAAATAATAAACCTCGCTATCCTCCCTCCCTCTTCCTAAATAATGTCAAAGACTTTAAAACTAATCAAAGATTTTAAAGCATAAGATAAAGAATTTTTGAAGTATTTTTAAGTTTTAAAAAATATTTTTTCAATAAAGAATGAAATCCAGTCTTGTTTCCATAGAACTGTACAAGAAGAGACATACTTGAAATAACTAAGGATAGTGCTTGAGGATAAAAACATGCATTCTCCCTCCCTGTCAGAATCAGCTTTTGCTCAAGAACAGTATTTTAACTAACTTATAATTTCAGTTAACTCTTTCATTTAAACACAGTACATGTGGGCAAGAGGTTGGAAAACAAAATCCTAGATTCTTATTCTATGAAGTCTGTCTTCATTAAATATTTCTTTATATCACAGTTAGCCACACCCTCTTCCAAATCAAAGCAAAGATTTGCAAGAGAGTGATCACTAAAGAAACCTCAGCATCCTTCTACTTTGATGCCTTAGACCTTAATTCTTGGTTTCTTTCCTGTTTTTTGTTTCCTTGGAGTTTAAAATAGCACCACTTTATTTCTCCCCAGACTGTTGATTACTGACCCTCTCCCACAAATTCCTCTAACAGAGTGAAAACTCAGTTGGAAAAAAGGTTAAAATATGTCTGATCAGATGACGCAGCTACACCAAACTGTTGGCTAACTCATGATTTAGTACTAACCAGCTTTGTCCTAAATTTCAAAAACAGTAATACAAAGCTTTTTGATCAACTCTTCAGAAAAACCTTCTCGGTAAAGAACAATGCAAAGGATATTAAGATATTTTTTATTGAAAACAAATTGCTGTTTTCTTTAAGTTTTTCAGTAATTTTCAAATAATGGGAGTAGCAGATGCCCAATCCCTTTCCAGAACATGCTCCTAGTAAGAGAATTAGCTGGTGACAGAAGTCCACACTGAGAGAAGGAAACAGGAACCAAGTCTTAATTCTACTCAGGAAATTAGACACTTTAAAAACAACTTCACTAAAACTGGCCTCAATATAGTTTTGTAGCTTTACATATTATTAAACTTCATATCACGAGAGAGCTGCAGAAGCGCTTAACAGTTCAGGTCTTCTGGAGAACGTTGTGTCTGTTCAAGAGCTTCTTTGAAGGGATGCTGTTAATACACAGATCTGCTAATTCCAGGGTGCAGTACCATATATGCTGCGACTTTTTTAACACGCTGAACACATTTACAGTTATGAAAACTACCTTCAAGGAGCTATAAACTTTCAGATTATTTTTCAAACAATATGAAATACCCCTCTATCTCTAAATTAAACTAACAAGTCAGGGATAACAGCCCAGAAAAGAAATAAAGGTCGCCTATGAGAATGAGAGAGGAGGAGTCTTCTCTTAGTTCAATGCTTAAAAGCCTAATTCTGTCTCAGCAAGGACAGCAACTGCTACAGCTACTCCGAGGCAGTCTCCAGAGAAGAGCCTGGTCATCCTCAGGAGGAGTCATGTTTCAGAAATGGAAGAATAGTTCAATTTCCAGGGTTCTGACAAAAAATCCAGACCTGCTAGAAGCCAGCTAATTCTCTGTGTGACACAGAACCTGTCTATGCAGCAGAAACTAACCTGAATCAAAGCTGAATTTTTCTAAGTATCCCTGTCAAAAAACCAGCTCTCTAGCCTCTGTGCAAGTATTGCTCTATGCCCAGACCTCCTAAAGGGAAAAACAAGTGACTAGCGAAATACAAGTACACAAATGTATCTTCTTCTACATAGATCTGATTTAAACACTGTGGAAACAGTTTCATAAGTATCTTGTTACAAAATCTTAACCGTTAGATTTAGAGAGACACAAACCAACAGCACTTTTACAAGTGTTCAATATATTTTTATTTGCCATAATTTCAACTATTAGTTTAATATCTTACTCAGTCCTTTTATTTATCAGTTACTGCTTCTACTCAACATTCTCCCAGTCTGTAATCTCACCTACATTGCAGTGAAGAAACATTCTGAAAAACAGACATAGAATGGAAAATCATAAGGATACAATGTCCGTAAGATAAATAAGTTACTAAACACTGATCCACTAGTAAGTTTTTTATGCAACACTTGAAGAACACAACACCCATTAGTGGAAGGAAACAGCACATTATTTTCCCTCTCCTTTTCAAGGTTTGGCAAACTCCATGCGCATACGGAGTACTCCCGGCTTTGCTAATGTCTAACTGTTAATATTCTTTGAAACACTATAGAGAAATTAAACCTCTTGAAAATTAACAGTTAAGCAATTTCACGGATTTATACAGCACCTTCCAAGCATCAGGGAAAGCATGCAGGGGAAAAAGCCCTCCAGTTGCTTGTTTGAAACTTAAGTAAACAGGCAGTAGAGAAACCGGCACCAGAGACTAACTGCAGACTGAACAATGAGACATTGCTTCAAACCACGACAGTTATTATTCACAGTGGGGTATGTCAGGAAAGATCTGAAATAAAGACAAGAACTTTATATTTGACAAAAAAAAAAAAAAAAAAAGATGGGGTAATAGCAAAGGGACAGAAAGGAAAGAGAAACATTAAAGATTATGTTTGTGGCAGTAAACTCCTTTACAGACATACGATGGCTTTTGTCTAGAATGAATCTTAATCAGTAACCAAAGTAACAAGTTAGATGACAGAAACAAGGAAAAAGTTGGGTGATGAGAACAAAAGGCCTGTACAAAAGACATGCTGTGCAGATACGAAAGATCAGAAGAATTTAGACAGTTTGGACATAAAGACCTAAAGAGAAGTCCCAGTTGTAAAGATGCTTGGATTACAGGTCTGACTGACCAACAGAATAGCAGCTCGGCCAACAGCCGCTGCAAACACGTTAATAAGACACATCTGAAAGCAGACACTAGCGAGAGGTCTCTCTTAAACTTGTTGGGTGTGAATTAGAGATAGACGTCTACACGATTCCAAGGAGAGAGAAAGGTTGAACCTTTCCGTGATGTAGAGGAAAGCCTAGTGCTTGAATTCATAGTCTGGTGAAACTACAGAGATACGGTCCGAGAGGAGGAAGTGGACTAATAAACAAAGTCCATTATAACAACAAAAAAGTGAGATGAGAACAACAAGACACGCCAGAAGCAATCAAGAGTGAGGACTGAAGTGAAGTAACTGTAGATAAACACAAGTATAGGGAAAACAAGATTAACTGAAGAGCATGGTCAAAAGCAGCTCACATCTAAGAAGATACAGGCACCGTACTTCCCAGTCAAATTCATAACCAGTAGCAACCTAGAGAAAGAGACTCCGGGTGATTTCAATGGAAGAAATCTAAACTGAAGAGGAAATCCAGACACAATTTATCAGCACAGTTAAGAAGTCAACAGAGGAAAGGAAGATAAAGCAGCAGTTTGATGCAAACTAGGTCAACATCTTCTATTTTTTAAGATAGGAAAGAGTAAAGCATATTTGTACTGTGAATGACAATAATGATAAGCAGATTGTGTTCAATATGTGTCCTCAATAGCCACAATACGTTTAAATTCCTTCAACTGCACTTAGGTCAGAGCTTCTACTTGTGGATAAATCCTGTGTTGAGATACCCATGAGAAATGTTAACTGTAAGTGCTCGGTTTAGATTGTGATTACTGTGTAACACTGATCATCCCTCTGCATTTACAACTCTCAGTCTTCAGAGCGAGTTCAGGCTACTTGGCCAAAGGAATCATCAAAATACCACTTTAAAAAAAAATTGATTTATTCAGTACTTTTTTTTTTTTTTTACCATGCTTGTTTTGCATATGGAAAATGTGTTTGAACAGGCAAATCTTTGAACAGAAACAACGATTTAACTTATCACACAGAAAATGATAAGCTTAAAGCAAAGCTTTGCCATTTTACCTTGTGTTTTTTGTTTTCTTGTTGTGTAAATCCTCCTTAACAAAGTAACATTAGCAATGGTATTTGAATTAAAAGCTAACAAACATAAGAAATTAAAGGTGGAAGAGTCTAACCTGACCTACAAGACCGCTCAGTCCATCCTATATCTTATATGTTCTGCTGCAAACATATTAGGAAACGTCTAACCATAGGTAGAACTGAACTGAAACTACCTTTTGTAATAGAAAACTTTCAAATCTATCTGAAAACAAACAAATCAGCCTTCTCAGTCTCCATATTGTATTAGTTATCAAAGCTACGTGTATTTAAACAAGACCCTCCTGAGGCTTTATAATGCGAAGGCACTTCTTCAGTAAACATGCCCCAAAGGTCTGTAATCAATGATTTTCCATCCCGTTTTAGCTACTAGTCATATTTCATACTACCAGACTGTCAGATCTACCCCTCTCAGCACCACTTCTGGGTGCTCATCACTTAGGTACTGGCCTAATTCCTGCTCCAAGGTGGGTGTAACAGCTCGGTGGTAGCACGCATCTGGCGGAGTCTTCGGCGAGCAGAGATGAGGACGGCCAGCAACCCAGCATCCTGCTGCCAAACACCCCGGCCCCATTCCCCACAGCGTGCGCTGGAGATGCTGGTGGTTCAGCAACAACTGTTTCAGCCCAGTAGTTTGCTTGAAAAAACAACGCAAAGGTACAGCGTAGACACACCCAAATTCTAGCAAGAGTCTAACGGGCCAGATTTGTGTTTTATTTGCGACTGAGACTAGTTCTTGCCACTGGTTCCAAAAAAGCCTCGTAGCCTGATCCCAAATATCGAGGTTATAACTGGTGCATCAGGAGAAGAGAGATGTAGGGAATTTAAACAAAATACATTCTATGGTAGAAATATCCTCAGAAGCCGGCAGACAGAAAAATATAAATACAGGCCAAGAAGTATGGAGAAGAGCCTTAAAAAAAAGCTCACGTATTATTAAGGCAGGACAGGCAGATTGCTGCCGGATTTTATACAGTTTTGGATCTAAGCGTTCTTAATATTGACGCCCACAAAAAGAATTTCATTCAGGTTTCACAACCTACACTTGGTTCCTCTATGAGGACTGCTCTTTAAACGACCCCCTATTCTAAAGTTAGAGAAGATCTAATCAGAAAAATTACCCTGCAGGAGAAATCCTGGAGGTCCTGGTCAATTAATCTTCTTTGGTTTAATTAAAAAATGTCCATTATTGCTTGTTTCTGATAATCCTGAAGCACCAACAGAGTGAAAGGGAAGCGAGCTGGCTTCATGGTTTCTCAAATGCCCGTGGAAGAGGTTGTTAAATTGCCATTCATCGCACTTCCAGAAAAGGGGTGCGCTGGTGTTACGTGCGGTCAGCTTGACTCAGAAAATTAATTACTTCTGATTACATCTGGGAAACATAAAACCAGCTTGACTGAATAGACTGAAATTGCACTGCTAAAGATTAAATAAGAAATCTCTGCAAATGGAAGATACGAGATGCAGAGTCAAAAGCCTTCAGGGTGCCCTTCGGGCTCATGCCGGGAGATTCCGCCCCCCCCGGACACCGCTCCCGGCGGAATTCCAGCGTTTTGCTCTGCGAAAGCGCGCATCCTGCGCAGCCCAGGTGTGCCGGTAAGATGGCTGGCAGCGCGCTCCCTGCTCGCCCCTACTGCTCCGAAACAACTCTCCGGGTAGGAACTTGCGTCGGGACACTTCCCCGCCGCTCACTTTCTCACCTCTGCCGGTAACCGGTAACACCGCGCGCGGCGCCCGGGGCCCGGCCGCGCCGCCCTCCGGCTCCCGCGGGCACCCGCCCGCCGCAGGACAACACCCCCCCCTCCCCGCCCGCGGCGGCGCCGGCCCTGACCCCGCTGCCCTACGCCAGCCCCGCGGGCCCGGCCGCGCCGCGGACCCAGGCGGGACGGCGCAGCGGAGCCGCGGAAGCCCCGCGGGCGCCGGGCGGCCCGAGCCCTGCCCGCCCCACTAGCCCCGCGTCCGGGCCTGGGGCGGCTCCCGGCCCCCCCCCACCCCGCCGCAGCTCCCTCAGCGCGACGCCGGGGAGGCACCGGCCCGGGGAGGAGTCCCGCGGCGCGGAGGGCGAAACGGGGCTGCCCCGTCCCCGCCTGTCAGCGCTTCCGCGGCGACGCTCGCCCGCCCCGCCGACACTCCCCTCCGCGCCGCGGAGCGGGGGACGCGCTCCTCGGGGCTGCGCGCCGGGGCCCACCTGCCCCCCGCCCCGCACCCCCGGCCGCGCTGCGCTCCGCGGGGCCGCTCCCCCCGCCGGCGGGCTCACTCACCAGCGTGCTCCCGGGCGGCGGCGGGCAGCGCAGGGCAGGGCGGGCAGCGGGCCGGGGGCGGAGGGCTGCGTGTTTACTGCCGGGCCGGGGCGGCGAGCCCGGCGGCGGAGCGGAGCAGGCGCGGCGAGCCCCGGCGCCGCTGGCCCCGGCGCCGCTCGCTGCACGGGCCCGGGGAGGAATCCCAGGAATGATGGAATTCTCCTCCTAGCAGGTGGGGAGAGCGGGGCGGCGCCATCGGCCGGGCCCGGCTATGAGCTCAGCATAATTAGGGTAATGAGGCGCTGACATCACATCCTCGCAGGTAGGGAGAGCGCGGCGCGGAGGAAGCCAGAGGCGCGCCGGGACAGGGCCCGCCCCCCCCGCGGCCGGGCCCGGCGGGGCGAGGGGCGGGGCGAGGAGCGGGCCCGGCGGGGCGAGGAGCGGGCCCGGCGGGGCGAGGAGCGGGCGCGGCAGCGCTGCGGCAAAAATAACCGGAGCAGCGGTGCCCGCCTGGTGACCGCGCTTGAAAAAGCTTTTCTGCAGCGAGAGGAAAACGCCACCAAAGTTTTCTCCGAAGAGTAAAAGCAAAACTGCTTGTAAAAGCAGAAATACACCACATGCGGTTCAAATTAAAACGCGCCATCGTTCAGCACCCAAGGAACCGGCTTAGCAAAAAGCAGAGAAAAAGCTTTTCCGAGGCCAAGGTACCGCCCCACGGCTGGGCTGGAGGAGGAGCGGGGGGGCAGCCGCAGGCCGGGTACAAGTTGAAGACCGTAGGTCTGACCAGATCCAGCATTTTCTCCATTTCCTGTTTACCGCTCGTACTCGTGAAGCGAATTTTGACAGAATCCCTCCTTGCGTTTGCTGTGACTCGCTGAGCCAGCCGAGGAAACGGCAGAAAGTCAGACTGGTGTGGAACTAAAGCTGAGCGATCACCGTGGTCAACAAAGAGCTCTCCTACACTTCCCTTTCCAGAGTATGAGCGCCCATCTGCAACTACAAAAAGTCTGAGAGTTTGCCAGTAGCACCCAGCCCCTCAGACCTGGATTACTGGGAAAGCAGGGTGCACGCCTGCCCCCCCTGCCCCAGCCCCTCCCTGCCCCTTCAAGAGCAGCACATCCTCCGTCATGCCCACGGCTGTGCAGCAGTGTTCATTCCTAGTTTAACATTTTCAAGACTCAATCAATTTAGGAGTGTGTCTTGCTAAAATACTTCGCCTGTTTTCAGTAATTTCATGAAATTAAACTGTCAGACAGCTTCTACCTGTGAAAGAACCACTTCCGAGAAGCTGAGCTAAGGCTCTACCCACGTAGGCTGAAGGATGGGGTAATGCTGTTTTCTGCAAGAGGCATTTCAGCTTGCAGAGGTGAAGTACGGAGCAGGAGGAGAGACGGGAAAGCCCTGTACTCAGGTGGAGTTGTCCACATGGAACATCAGTGTGGTCAATCAGTAGAGAATCAGGTCCCGTAATGCTACAAATGCCACAAGGGACTGAGGTTGGTTGAGGCAGCTCTTGGAGTCCGTTACAAAGGGAAAGAAAGGGACAACAAATCAACCTGAGCCCCACCACAAAAAGCCATCGGGTTGGAGATTTGTGGTGGAACCTGAAAAGAGTACAGGGCAATGGAAATACAAAGTGTCTCGGCACAATTCTGCTCATGGTATTTCTTGTGGTCCTCCTCCTCCTCTCAATGTGACAGACATACACGCTAACGTAACAGATGCACAAGTATAGAAATGGCAGCACAACTGTGTTTTCTCAAGGAAAAAAGAACCAAGACACAGCAAGGTTTATTTTAGATCCTGAAACTGGGATTTATGTAGGAAATAGCAGAGGGAGCGCAGCTCCCTCCTTTACCCAGTGGTGCAGCCAAAGCAGGAGCCCAGCCAAGTGGTGTGGGAGGCTGCACGGAAGGGAAGGGTCGGGGATGGACCCACACACCCTGCATCTTGATTCCTTGAGAGATTCCAGAGTCCATGAAGGATCTGTGCTGTCCGCTTCCAATTTAAAAATCTATCAAAATCATGCAAGAATAACTGATACTGAAGTATTTGCATATCCTTGCAAGGACAGGTCATGAGATTTCAGGGCCATCAAAAGCTAGCCAAAAATGCATTCCAAACGCTAAATGAAATCCAGATTTAGACTCGACACACTTAGTATATCCAACAGAAAGATTTCAGTTGCTAAAAAACTGAAAGGCATATAGTCTAGTAACAACCATAAACATTATTTTATACATTTCTTAAACTCTCCATCTATGAAATTTATAACAATACACTGTAATATTTATGTATTTTTTAAAAGTTGCTATTGTATTAATAGACTACTGGAAAATATTTTCATTACCAGCAAGCAGAACAGGAGTTTGATGATGTAATATTTGGAAAAATGGTAGTCAAACTAGGAATGTAAAAATTTGAGAAAAAAATCAAAATACCAGACAAGAACAATACTATGAAATATGGAAAACAAAACCATAGGCACTGAGAAAAGATCTGAAATAGACATTGGTGCGTATCATGAGAATGGATTGCTGCAGACTAATTACAAACCTTTTTAATATGTATCTTCAAGAAAAAAGTATGCCACTCCTGTTTATAACTGCTGGAGGGGAAGAGGTAGGAAGGGTTTCTTTGTTAAAAGAGACAGAGCTCCTGGGACGAGGAGGAGCTTGAAAAAGGGAGAGGTCAAAACAGCTTTTGATCCCTTGGATATGCTATTACAGCTCCCAGCAAAAGTTTTAGAACAGGATATTTATTAAACATCTGAAGAGTCTGAGGGAACATCAGCTTTCTGGGAACGATGACCCTGTGCATTCCCGTACAGACACTACTAGTACAGACAGACTTCCCGACTAAAGTTAGGTGTCAGCATTTGTTAAAACAAAACAAAAAAAAAAAAATGAAGTGCAAGTTGTCAAACGTTGGGAATCTTTGAAAACACATCTTAACAGCTAACACACCATCAGAAAACCTTGTTGACGGTGCTGAACTCAACACATGCTATTGCTTAGCCAAGCTGTTCAAAAGGCAAATTCACAAATAGTAAAGCAAAAACAATCTTGTTTGATGAACCATATTTTGGTTTGCTCGGGTGTTAAGATTTGTTTTTCATTTTGCATGTACTTTATAACTGAATGATATCAAAGGCTCTTTGCTGACTCAGATACTAGCAAAAACACTGCTGAAACACAAGAACTGACCAAGATAGCTGAGGGTTTGTACCTGGACTAAAACAAATGTAGTGCTTCAGCCCAAACTCAGGCACCCAGGTAGAGCACCTAAGGTATGATTCAAATCCTGGGACAGACTCCAGTTGCCACTCCTGTTCTTTATGTGTATTAATCACTGAAAAATTCGTGATGTTCTCCATACAGTATAGCCAACGCAACAGCAGCAGATTTAACCACTGCGTGAGGGAGCCAGGAGCGCGAATGATCGTGTATCTCAGCTGCAGCAGTACCAGCAACGTCTCCTCACTTTTCTGCTGTGGAGGATGCTCGTCCAGCAAAGATTTCCTACCCTGAATTTGTGCAACAGCCCACATCCCCGGGGCCCACTGAACACGTAGAACAACGCGTTAGCGCCGTTTCACAGAAAGACACCGATATTTCACGAGCAGCAAAAGCCGCTAGGTCATTTCTGGGTACATTTTGAGAAATTTCTTTGAACAGTTTAAATATTTTATTTGTTAAATATAGAGGAGGGAAAGGACTTGAAAGCAGACGTGGAAAAAAGGTATTATATCAAGCGCCGTTGCAGTCTGTAGGGAGATCTGATGGCCTAGTTCTACAGACCCTACTCAACCATTAATCTTGTAATTATTATTGAAATTAAGCCAGACATCTGTTCCGCCACCAACTAAGAAAATAAAACATTTCCACTATAATAGCAGTTGGTTAAAAATGCCTTGGGCAAGTATCTCCCTACATGTGGGCCACAGCAGTGATATGCCTTACTGCTGTGAAAGACTTCAGTGTTAACTAGACATGGATACTCAATGTGGAAAGGGACTCAAACCTGTTTTGTTAAACTATTTTCAAATGATTTCAGCCTGTAGGACTAGCAGCAGGGGGCACGTGTTGTGTGTTGCTTCAATCAACAATACAAGTGTAGAGCTACAAAGAGATGGTTCTTTTTTCTTTAGGTGTCCATCTAAGGGAGTGATTTGCCAGCTGGCATTCACTGGGTGTAAAAGAGGAATTTATCGGAGTTCTTCCAATTTCTTACTGCAATCTCACTTTTGTTTTTCCAACAGCAGCAATACAGATACTTCTGTTACAACAGACGGGAACGCATGAAATTATCTTAAGTCTGAAGAGAAGCCCAAGATACACTAAACTCTGCACAAAGACGATTAAGTTTGTGCCAAAAGCAAACACTTCTTCCAAAGCTATCACAAAACACCATTATTTGTTACAGGCTTAATAGTATCTTCACAATACCTGTCAGTGCAATTACAATGCATACCTCTTTCTATCCACATCATCTTTTAATAGGTTAATTTTAGATCAAATGACAGCAGCTTTTAAAATAGTCTCTCAAAATGCATTTTATCACAAATTACATAGCCTCACAAGCTAACATCTCTTCTTCAAGGTCAACACTGCTGAACTCTAAAACTCTTCCCTGCAAAAATCTAGATTCATTTGCACAGCACCTCAAAGCTACCTTACATAAAAACACACCCAAATTCAAAACACTGTAGCACGTAAGATTTAAAAAGACACTTTAAATTTTTTTGAAGATAGTTTATTATTTCATTAGACCATAATGCGTTAAACTGCAGTAATTCCAGACAGACAAGTTGATCCGAACTGTAAATTGATGGAGATGATTATTTATGACCTGCTTCAAGACAAAGCTTGCCCTCTTCATAATTGTCTGCCCCATCATCCAAAAGGAAGATTAAAAGAGACAGTATAATTTCAGTTGGAGCGGGGTCATAAGAGCAGCATAATCTGCAAGCAAACAATGAGATACTTTCAGAGTCAAACAGAAACATGAACACCACTAACTCTGTTCTTTCAGAACATTTAACCACAGGTACTTTTTGCTTGCTTTGTTCTAGAGAAGAGGAAGATTCCACACTATGGAGGTTCCCATAAGATGAAGACAGACAAGATAGCTGAACAAAAAAAAAAAAAAAAAGGGAATGTCAGATTAACAAATTAAAGGCACCCTTTGGCCATAACCCACTGTTTTTAATTTGTTAAAAGTTTTGTTAAACACCAATAAAATGACCACAACTGGTTCACAGCAAAACTCTGAATGTCAAACTCAGTAAAAGGTCAGTATAATCAGTGATATACAGATGTAGGTAAATATTCAATCTATTTATTACACACTTTTTTCCTGATTCTGCCCCTCTTCTTGTGCAGTAAACACATACATAGCATAGATTTAACTCCCTGTTAGATTTGTATCCTAACTTTCACATGGGACAAGAGAAACTTTAGTACAACTGGGCTCATTAAAATCATGAACAGGTTGCAGTTCATGATTAGATGCAAAATTACTTTAAGAGTTTACATACTAACTCATTGTAAACTACATAATTTACATACATTTCAAGGCTATAAGAAAATGTTATTTAGTCACCAGAATTTCTTCTAAACCAACGATACCAGCAGTAGGTCACATGCCTACCTAAAGGAACTGGACACCAAAAGACCCTTTTGAATGTTCCCACCTATCAGCTCAATGATGCATCAGGGAATCACACCGAAGAATCAAGTTTAGTCACGTGTTGCATGAGAATACCCGCACCAACTTTCATACCGTTTCTGTGTGCCAACTTTTCATAGCTCTTACAGTCCGATCTTGGTAATTACTGAGGACTTTATGTTCTGACTGACTACCAATCCCTAGACTAAGGTCAGTCATCTCGGCAGAACAAGTGGGCTTTCTCCTCGGGTTTCCAGACGTGCCCTTAGCACAGTGACTGCAGGCTGGCTTGCTGAAGGCTGCAGGTGCTGCCAGCACAGCCCTGCTGCCTGCAGTCCCTGGGCCTGGCAGGGACGGGAACTGGGCTGGGAGGCACCGCTCAGGCAGCTCACTAACACAGGTGGCACATCGGCCAGCCATCAGATCCTTTTAGTCATGAACTCAGGAGGGTAGAAGGGTTTGGGGTTCTGGGGTTTTTTCCTGTTGTTTTTAATATAAATAACACACTCATTTTCGATTGTATATTGGAAGGAGAATCCTGATGAAATCAGTCACAAATAAAGTAGACAAGGAACAGAGGAGACACATTCTTTAAACAACATGTAAAGCAGAAGAGAACAGATGCTTTACTTTAAAAGTACTTATGCAAGTACAACCTTTAAATACAATCCACTTTAAAATGTCATAAGAATTTAAAGCACAGTGATGTAGTTCCATCATCTACTGTTGTCTGTACAAACTCACCTTCAAACTGTCACATTGCTACTGACCCGGTCTTCTGCTTGGCAGTTTTCTAATCCAAGGATGCAGGTCAGTTAGCCATGAGTGTGCAGAATGTGCACAATCATCTAGGATGTGTGCCCCAGTACCAGACTTGGGAGGTAAGGGGTGGGGGGGGAGGGGGGAATAAGAGAGAATGGCTAGATTTTATTGTGAAAATAATTTGGTTCTAAAAAGCCTTGCCCCAGACTGTAATGCCGAAGCACTACGACAGCACCACGAGACAGACATTGGCAGGCTGCTTTATATCAGCTCTTCCCCCTCTCCTGCACCACTGCTTGAAGCATTCTAAAAAGCTAGTAACTTCTTGGCTCTCACTATTGTCTTATACAGGGAGTGAGCCAGACATTTCATCATTGCAGAAAAGCAAGACAGCTTGAGGATGGCAACATTAAAAGAAAAAACCAAAACCACAAACAAAAACAAAAAACACTAAATGCCCCCTTCTCATGCTTCACTACTAATTTTAAAATAGGAGGTTTGGAGAAACTTTGGCAGGAGGCAGAGATTTAAAAAAAATAATCTACTGTGTGGGAACACAACTTTTCAAATTCACCAAGTATACCATAGAGCTAGATAGATTCCATGTAAGAGAAGTAATACAAATTAATTCAATAAAGCCAAAATGAGATATTTAACTAAATATTTAACTATTTACTTAGTTTGTGTAATTGAGTAGGGGAGGTATCTTAAACATCAGGCTCAAGTCTTTCAAAGAAGGTCTCACAGTACAACAAAGGCAAAGGAACCCTGTGTTATGACAATTTTTAAAATTTAAAAAAATTTTTTTTTTTAAAGACTGTCCCTTATGATTGCAAACTCCTGAGAGACAAATTCTATTCAAATTTAAAACCAGGAAGAACCCTCTATAGCTATTACACTTGCATGAAGTTTTAGTCACATCAGAATATTGGTCTTTACAGCTGCATGACTTTCATTTTCTCAGAAAAAAAGTGTATAACTGTCAAAATAGCCATTAATGAAAAGGTTTTGGCAGAATGCTGGATTCTAAAGGCAAAAATGACACGTTTAGTTCTTAGACTAAAGATGTAACTGAAATATTTGGAGTTTTCATGAATAATTTGAGAACGTATAGTCTGAAGCTTCCTGTTCCATGTACTAAAACAATCCATTTCTTAACATTTCTGATTTAACAAGTCTGAGTACGAGGTTAAAACATGCAAGAGTAAAATGATTACAGCCTCTCCCTAAAGCAGTCAGTAAGTTCAGGATCAGCTAGCAACTGTGCTCTAGATTTTTATCGAGAAAAATACATAAATAAGGTCACCACAAAATTTTATAAAACCACAGTATCAAAAGTGACAGAGCAGCTGTTCACTCAAAAAATATACCAGAAAATAGCTATACAAAGGTAATGTCTCTTCTTCCTGCAGTAGATAACAGAAAACTCATTTTCTCCACATTCAGAATATATGGCCAGCAGAAGTGAATTTGGAAATGAAAAATACTTTGTCCTCTGTCAACACCTTACCCATGAAAAACTATCAGACACACACTGACCTGACATTCTGACCTTCAAAGCGTATTTCAATTTCAATTCTATTTTTAAATTAATTGCTGGGAAAAGGCATGAGTCACAACCCTGCTTGGATCCCCCTCTACTGGACACTCACCAAGTGCTATGTTTATTCTACAGTTTCCCAAGTCAGAACAGGCTCTAGCATTACCTCCTCAATCAATTTAAAGAATATGGACCTTACAGTTCAGGTCCCTAAGCCACCCAGGAATACTGGCCTCTATATACATCTTGGTCTTCCCAATCTGGCAGATGTTTGTTGCAAATACCAGGAAGCTCTGGGATACTATAAAGTCCAGCTCTTCGATGGAAGGGAATCGTGCTTGTTCAGCTGTATGCTACCTTGAGGCACCTTGTTTATGAGAAGGTTGCAGCTGTTACTCCCCATCTGTTAGTCAAACTCCCTGACGCTGAAGGTCAACCAAATCTAAAGAGAAAGCCCACTGAAGCCCAGGTGAGAAACACAGTCTCTGCAGTTGAACAGAGTCAGATGCATTCATACAGCCAGTATTTGAAGGGTCATACAGCCAGCCACCTGGAGGAACTGGCTACTCAAATACCTGGAAAAAGGAGAAATGAGCAAGCGATAAGGACACATCTTACACACGCTGATGGAGTGGTACAGTTCTACGCACTCCCCAAATCTTAAGTTTAGGAGCAGCCAGACATCACACTGCTAGCCAAACAGGTTGCTCACAACAGTAGGCAAGTTTAGAAGGGGCACAATACTCAGATTAAAGACTGTAAAGAGAAGTGGAAACCTGAATCTATGGTTATGTAACCAGTCAAATTTTGATTTCCCATTCATCCCATGTCATCTAGTTTATTCCCTCTAAGGCATGAGCTAGAGTTACATCCTTCACTGGCACTGCTGATCTCAGAGCCAGCTAGGCCCATGCTGCTGGCTCACCTACGGAAATCCTTCGTAGTTTGATTTGGTCCAGGCTCTTCATTACAAAGAAGCCTTTTAAGACATCAAGATATAAATCATCTGCCTGGTTGCCTTTAATGAAAGCACTGTCACACAGGAAAAAAGGGGATGGAGCATGGAACACTAGCCATGGTGAAACAGCCAAACCAGACAAGAGGGATGTCTGAAGAACAGAATGAAAGACTTGAGAATTAAGTCAAAAAGAGAAACAATAAACCAATAAAACAGTATGGAAATGGAGCAGGAAGGTATAAACAGGAAAGTTACAAATGGAATGAAAAGCTAAAGTGACAATTTTTCATAAAAGAACACACACACCTCATTACGACAAAGAGTTAGTAACATATTCCCATGTACTAACTTCCCATGCAACAATCACTGGTTATTTTAGTGGATTACAGCTGTACGACCATAAGAAATCATTTCCACATACTGTCGAGGAACTTCAAAAGCAACTAACAAGTCTGAAATCAATCTCTCTTCTCTTAAAAGTTTTACATAGCAAAACGTTGTAACAACTGCATAAAGTATTTTATATTAACAATGGAGAGGAGTTCAGACTGTAAGCTGCTCTAGGCTATGATTCATTCATGGCGCTCTGCCAAAAAAATAAATACATTCAAGACCAATGGCCTCAAGGGGAAAGGTAGGCCACTTTTTAAAAAGCACAGAGATAAATGATTTACAGAATAGAATACAGTTTAAGATTTCAGCCTATATGGATGATGAGGAAGGACTTTCTTACATTTCACAAAGATTTACTGCACAGACTCAAATACTGGCAGTGTATCAACAGATGGAGTAAACTAGGAACTATTAAACTGGGATTTGCAAAACTCTCTCCAAAGAGCAAGAAATGACCCATTATATTGCTATACACAAAGAAAGTTCATAAAGCCAAATCAAGATATGCAATGGGTATTTCAGCCACGTAAGACAAACATGGCCAGTTCAGATTACAGGCAAACTCTGCAGTAAAGTAACACCTGTAAAGGGAAAGACCAATCCACTGGCAGCGTGACAAACAGTTTAAAGGTTGGGAGGGTTTGACGCCATACAGCATCTGCTGCACATAAAAATGTTTAATTAGCTGCTAAACAGCAAGTGGTACATTCCTATTTTTTCTATGAGAACATTATATCTTGAATAAATGCCCTTGCTTTGCTAGCAAGGCTCAGAATGAAGATAGCTATTTCACTACGGGAGCTGAGGCCAACTCATTCTCGCCCATCAGATTGACTTGTAATTGACTTCCAGTGTTTTGAACCACCATTTCAGTAGCAAGCACCTTCTGAAACACCAAAACCACTTTTAAATGTGTCTTACATTAATATTCAGAAGATTATTGCTAATGGCTTTCAAAAGAAAGCTGCTCTTTTAAATGCTTCCCTACAGTTACAACTGCATTTCGTCATTTAAAAAAGTCTAGGTTTAACTGCTGCTCATCTCCAAACTTAGCAGTAGTGAGGAACTGCAGAGAAGAAGAAACACCGAGTCTCTTACGCTGCAAGATATCCTCATAGGATGTTCTTTTTAAAGTTCTGGTACACACACATCTCCAGGGTACCCTTGTCTCAATAAAAGAGAAAACAGCCCCAACTTCAAGGTAACAAATCAAAACCACCAAAGGGAACAAGCTGTTAGAATCCAGCTTTCACTTACACTGCAGCCACAACCCAGGAGGGGCTCAGCAGTGTCCAACTGTACTGAGACATCACATAGATTTTTTTTTTTTAAAATTTCTTTACTTCTCCAGATTCAAGCCCAAGCTGTATGTTATCATTAGTCTCCAAAAGGAATTGCATTACCTATTCAACAACAGTAGTAATGTATGCACTTTAAGTCAAGCATGTGATTAGATGTTCTGCTAGTAGGAATTCTCAACTAGATGTTGGGCAATCTTATGACACATGATCTCTCTCAACCAGTGTTTGAAGCAGTTATGATTTAGAGTCAGTGCCAGTGTTTTCACATCCTGTGGTGCTGTTATTTAAACAGGTTTTAAAAGCCCCATTCTCACACCTTTTCGTGAAAAAAGAAAAAAGTACACATTGGTCAGGATGGTTTTGTTCAACGATGTTACTTCCCAGTATGGCTCGTTATGTAAAACTTCACTTAATTGCACTATTACAGCAGGAAGGAGTGAGCTCCCTAAAAGGTAAGACTGACTGGTTTTGCCACTGCCTACTTTTTTTTTTTTAAGATTTGGTCATATTGCTTATTCTGCGTGCAAGATTTTGCTCCATCTGTGCGCCACAGATGTCCCTTTTTTATAGAAATGTACGAGCTGAAAGAAAAAAGAGCACCTAGAAAAGGCCTGCATCCTTGAGGGAATTATGGGAATTACAAAAATGCAATAGTTACATTTTCATTTACAGACATAAAGAGGAGACAAATGAGGCAAAATTTGGAATAGCATTTTAGTTGTTAGCCTTCATTATCTGGTAATGTATTCAGTACGTGGAAGAGATGTCTAATAATCCAGCATGCAGCAATTGGCATTTTTTAAAAACATAAAAACAACTGTATTTTTCTGCTTACAGTATTCATTTTCCAGAAGTTGACTACAGGAACAGAATTTACACACACACACACAGAAAAACACAATTTCACTAAGAGTGATCCACTGAATTTGTCAAGGACCAATCCTCCCCAGTGGTGAGCATCCTCTCCTTTAGGAGGAGTTAAGCTCACTTAAACCCTTTCCCACACAGCCTTAAAAGAAAATACACCACTACAAAAGAAAGCCCAGAACATATAAAATTCAGTTGAATTATAAACAAGAAAATCAATCATTTTGCTAACTATTCATGCAGAAGGGTTTTTTTGAAATTGTCCCGTTTCCTACAAGGAGGTGAGGTGATACATTGTGTGCTGTCAATTTCAGTTCCCAAATTTTTTTTGTATCCTGAGACTTTCACATATGAGGACTTCCCCTCCCCACACCAAATAATACAGTAGACCCTGCTAAAAATTTGCTAACACCAAATTGCTGGTGTAAAAATCAATCTTTTGCCCATTCTCCTACCCATATGCAGCTTCCCCTACAGCATACTTCATTTGGGACAAAAAATAAAAGCTGTTACCTCGTTAAGTGACTAAACCAGGCAGTTCTGCCAGCACTGTGCTTCTTACCTGGTAACTATTTCATTCGGAAGGTCGTGACTCCATCCTGGATCTTTTCTCATGCCGTTCATTTGTCCAAAAGTTTTGTATCTGTCGGGGTCTGTTTCTACCACTGGAATCAGTATTCTCTGTTCTTAAGAATTTTCCACCAAGCATACCTAAGTAAGTCAACATCTGATTTCAGATTTCTTTTTACTAGAGCTTACGCTGAAATGTAAAAAAATCATATGGCTATTTCAAGCCTTCACTACATACGAAGTTAATTTTGAGGTGGATATGGTATATTTTGTATAAAAGACTTCTAGATTATCCAGAAAGGAACCTCTTCATGCAAACAAAAAATTCCAGCCAAAGCCCAAGGTTAATTTAATTTAAGCAGTGGCTTAAATTCCCTTGCTCCATTTCTTACAATATAATCTTTTCAAACCAGGGACTTTGGCCTCTTACTAACAGGGACAGAGAATGCTAGTACCACACACACAAACATTCTCTAGTTGAAGGCACTTCTTTTGCAGAATATGCCACCATAAAAAGTTAGTCAGCCTAACATCAGAAAAGGGACATTTGAGGTGATTTGTCTTACGAATTCTAGATCTATCATCAACGGATAATGCAAAGTGTTAGGAATCTGCCTATGACCTTAGAAAGCTACTATTTCACAGTGATAATATTTTCCAAGAACATAAAAAAAAGGGACACTTATTTCCTGACTCTGGATTCAAATTTTGCCACTTTAAACTCAAATATTTTAAAACAATCAATATTTAAAAGTTCCCCTGTGATTAAAGTATGCTTGAATGAGTCATATTACATATATTAATATATTTTCTGTCTTTCTTAAATTTATACTTTGAACTGCTCCCTAGAAACAATTAGCAGCAAATTTTATTCCAATAATTTTTTTTAAGTGAGATCAGCAAATGAAATGTAGCCTGAGAGATGGCCCTACTGATCATACAATACATAAGAAAAAAAAAAATACATGCTAATCTGGTAAGATGCATTTTATTTCCGTTTTTTTTACCTTTAAATTATTTTTATCATTGTCGCTCTCACAAATAAAATGAAGTGTTCTCTCAATTTATTTAAGAAAAACATCTAAAATTAGCAAACCCACCTGACTCAGTGCAAAAAATATTTACAACAGATGCTCCAAATTTATTGTGTCACACATGAATACTGCCAGAAATGTCCATTCTTTAATGGCACGATTAATGTAACATGTTATGTAAAAGTCCAATTTTATTTAGTTTAGCTAATTTAATTAAGCAAGGGAGAACAATCTTTGTGGACAGTATTTTCGGGAAAAAAAAATAAATCAAAGAATCAAACAATAGGTACTTTCATTCATAAAATTCTCAACTTTTAAGCACTTGAGTCTTCTGCCAACAACACACATTCTATAAATCTGCACAAGTAGGTCTTGGAGGTCAATGAAAGTATGACTTTCCTTCCAACTATGACACTTCTGACAGTGCTTAGCCATGAGTTGGGCAGCTGTCATCTCAGTCTCATCAAAGGAACATACATTTTTTTTATGAAAGGATCTGATACCTGACAGGCTTCTCACTTCAAACACTCTTTCCCATGCAAAGTCATTGTTGAAGTTTTTAGATTCAGAATGTCACCCATCTGAGAAAAAAATTTACTTTTCATGAAGTCTACCCTGCTGAAGCACCAGTAAGCTCCCTCAGAAGAAGTCTAAGGATGAACTTGTAAGTGTAGACATAATGTATTTTGAGAGGACAGTTTCATACCTACTTAAAACTCAAGGGACTCTCCGGTTCTGTAAGTCCTTGACAGAAGTAAAATTGGGACAGTGAATACTTTGAAAAAGCCTGAGGGTATTTTGGAAAATAAAGCTAGCAATACATAGACAATGAGTAGCTTTGGTTTTAATTCATATGTACAATCAATCCTTTTTACTCAGGGTTTCTGAAAATCCAAGCTATAGTATACAGAAAAATCCATTTTGGTATTTACAGAGTATAATTCCTTTGCCCTATTACCATCAAACTTTCCCCCATTAACAAAAATTCCTACTTTAGTAGTAAAATTGGGCATGTAAATTATTAAGACAGACTGCTTAAACACACTTCAATCTTCTCAAGTAGGCAAAACATCTGCAAAATATTTAAAGAGAAAGTACCATTTACCCATACACAGTATGTCAAGACTCAAGATGTCTTCCTTAACCATCCCTTTGTCATTTTATATAATTTCTTCATACTGTAAGTTATAGATTTCTTTGCCCCTAAAAAAGAAACAGACACAAAACCCAGAAAATATCAACATTTAGGAAGGCTAATTCAAATAGTAGGTTCTTACATTAAGTATTTCCCTGGAAGAATGACAACCTAATCCATCAGGCAGACATACAAATAATCTTTTTGTCACATTCGTAACACAGCAAATAATGACACAAAAAAATTACTTTTAATAGTATCAAAGCATGAGAAATAGAATAGGTCCATTCTGAAGGCCTGATGATGTTGCATACAAGCACACTGTATAGACAATGACCAAGGTATAGCAAATGTAGAGCTTCATGATAAAACTCTGAACTAGTACAGAGGGGAACTTCTGATTTACATCATTGTTCCTAAATGAAGGCTTTTAACCCAACTGTGTCTATCGCAGAGCCTCACCAAACTAATACATTACGCTTTTCAAGCCCTTTCGGATCTACTGCTAGGAGGCACGTCCAGCTGAGTAGGATTGTACTCTGGCCTGGTAATGGACACCAGCAACCTGACAGACTACATTCTGCAGCAGGATGCCCAAGCAGGACTATTTAGAGAAGTCCCGGCTGTTAGGTGTGCTGGCCACATCAGTGAGAAGAATCTAATTATCAAAGAATTTTGGCTCTTGGGACTCATCAAGAACCACAGCTATGCCCAAAGATGTGCAGCCAAAATTTTACTGAAGGGATAAAGGGGAAGGAGAGAGAGAAAGAGGGGTGAACAAGGACAAAAGAACAGTCTGCTCAAGCAAGACAAGCAAACTCTGCATGACTGGTAGGCAACAAGCTTTATACTTCCAAACCCTACTTTACCAATTTCGTCTGCTAATCAGCTTTCAGTTAGCTTTGCTTCATGCTAGACATCAGGCACTTGGTCGCCTTGTTGTAGGCCAGTTCTACACAGTTAGAATTGAGAAGCATCACACTGATGCCCATCTTGATTAAATGTAATCAAACACTGCACACCACCAGCAGCCTTCCCGGACAAACAAACCCAGAACATTGCTATGCAAAGGCTTGTGAACTAAAAATGGAAACAGAACATTGGTTTTTTCATAGGAAACGTGCTGCTGACTGTTGAGGTGGAAATCTCTTCTGGTTTCAGCAAGTTGGAAAGTACATTATAACCTCCTTGAATATTTTGTTATTGCCTCATCTGAACTAATGGCAGCTACCATTTCAAAAGAGAATTGCACATCTCCAAGAAAATAAAACTGCTCAACTTGCATAATGAAATGACATCTGTGTCCTTAGGTAAAAAAAGATAATACTGAAATGATGATGGGTATGGAAAACCAGATTAATAAGGCATATACCCAGGTGAACTGAAAGAAGCAAAAATAACGAGATTATGACAAACAGCTATAATTTGGCAACAGTGCCAATATCAGAAGCACACCATGGACACCAGTGGGAATACCCTGTCACAGGGATGTCGTCTGGACCAATTTTGCTTCAGAGTAACCTACCTGTCACTTGTTTATAATAAACCTCACATGAAGCCAGACTAACTGTCATAGCATCATCCTGCAGTAGCCCACAAGTAGTGAACTTTGGTAAATACCATACCATCGCTAGGCCTACAAAGGAGGAAAGCATTTCTCAATTTTCATAAAGATTCAGAGGGACTTTGCAGCAGTCATTGCCTCCAAGCTTTTATAAATTTTAGATACAAAGGGACTGAGGATGACTCACACACAGTTTGTAAAGTGTACCATTAGAGTTAAACACTTTCTGAAGTTCCACCAAAGATGAGCTTTTGTCTTACAGACCTAGCGTAAAAAAAGACAGACTTTTGCTGGGTTTAGTCATCTAGTATTTGAAAACTTAAAAACAAAATATTATTAGTCTTGGCATTTCAGCAGAGTTCTGAGATCCTTGCCAGTGGAGCTACTTACTTTTCCCCCTTCCAGCTTTTTTTGATTAAAAAAACCCACCTCAAAACAAAAAAATACAACATAAAACACAGAGTGACTTTTCAGATTACACCAGAGTCTAATCACACCCTTACAAATTCAAAACTGAAAAGGCAAGTTTTTAATGCTGCAGAAAAAGCTTTAAATTTGACACTTACATGCAGAGATTAAAAAGTATGGTACATTATACTTACTACAATCTTTCTTATGTTTATTTAATAGAACACTGTTTACCTGACAGGACTGACAAAGTACGCAGAAGCAATTTAGCCAAAAGTCACAAAGTATGACACACCAGAAGACAAGGAAAGATCTTCTGGAACAAATGAGCAACTCAGACCCAGGTTTAGGCATCTACTGCACTGGACTTTTCTTTTTTTTTTTTTTTGTGATGGGGGGGAGAAGAAGGGTATGATAATATTTGACTTTGAAAATACCTTAGAAAGTAATCAAATTAAGATAAAATACTTTAAGTGCAAGATGCATTCAGTATTAGCAGTACAGAGTCACAAGAATTCAAGTGAGTATGCAGTAATAAGGAAAAGTGCATGCTCTATTTCTGAAGGAATGTGATGGAGAGTAAAAAGCCTGTAACAAATATGCTATATATAATCAGTTTTGCACTTCTTGTGTCTCTAATTGCAATTTAAATAAACTTAACTTTACCTTTTGTAAGTAATCATCCATACATATATTTTCAACTTACAGAACCATGTGCATCCCATACGCAAGCTCAAACTTTTCCATATCTAATAGGTTTTTGCTAAAAAGCAAGCACGCTAATGAAGTCACGATGGGCTTTTCTTTGCAGTATCTCAAATAACAAGTAAATAATCATGTAAAATCTGAAGCGCCTCACATATCTGCATTAAAATTGCACACAGCGTAAGAATTCCAGTTGCAGAATAAGGGCAGAGTAAGCTCAGGCATAGCACATAAGTGAAAGAAGTGGTTCCAATCTCCAAAGTTAAAACTATGTAACCGTATGGCTTTGAAAATTACCCTCCAGTCTCCCAGGTACTATACTTGCAGGACACAGCCCCTCGAATACTGAAATTGCTCTGCCAGAATCGATGTTGTTCTGCCATTCCAATGAAGTCAGTGAACTTCTGGAAGCACAGCACATAGCATGTGGCAAATCAACAGTAACACAGCTGATACAGCCCTGCAGGACCATAATTAACAGCGCTGGCACTGCAGCCTGCAAGTCAGCTTGTTCTATGAGCCTGCCAACCTACTCTGCCTCTTGCAGCAGCTCAATGTAAAGAGATTTTTCCCCTTCATATTTTCCCCCTGCAGGGAGCACTCTACTGAACTCCACCCACTACAGCCTTATGTAATAAGATGCTTACATTTCTGCCCTAGCACATCATGCTACAAAGCAAAATACAGGTTTATACATACAGCTGGTTTCTTAAAGCAGCCCTCAGGGTGATGAGTCACATCTGTAGTAAAAGTTAATGGTTGTAATTATGGCTCAGTCTCAGAATCTGAAGCAGTTGGACCACATGAAAATGTCTTTCTACTTTAGCTATGAATCTATGACTTGGTGGTTCCACCTCCCCTTTAGATTTTTCCACTATATGATACAGAACAAAGACCTAATGCACATGGAATCAAGACCACAAAATTTCAGTGTCAACACAAGTTGTATCTGGTTTTACTTAACGATCCATGTTCGTTTTTTTGGAAGTAAGTGTTAGTGTTGCAAGATAGTAATCTGGCTATAATAGAAGTCCCCCAAAGTTTCCTTGTAGATATGCCTGGCTGTAGTATTCTTCATTTCCATTGAAAAGAAGGACTAATGCATATACTGCTGAAGACCTGTCATGTGGAGGCAAATAGTTATATACTGTTAGTGTGTCATGTACAGACATACGCAAACTTTTTACACATATTTACAGTGAAGTGCAGTGGTATGCAGTATCTGCTCAGGCAGCTGATGAAGACAGCAGTTATCACAAATCCACAGAATATTTTATATGTAAAGCTGTTCTTTATAGTTAAAAAAAATAAATTCCTTGAAGACATAGTATACTAATACCCCAGTTCTAAGAAAACAAATGTTATTCAGAGCAGCTGCAAGCATTTGCGCTAACTCAAAAGTATCTTGAACAATTGCTTCAACTGATGATTTAATTCACAGTATTTTATTTATAAGAAGTCTTCAAGGCTTGCAGCATTCCTCTAGTAAGATGTAAAGAAGAAATCTAAGCTAAAGAAGTATCAACATCTCCTTCAGAGGAGTTAAATATAAGAACTTCAGAGTTAGTTCCCAAAGACCATGCAGACTCTGGCTATGTGGTAAAATAAATCAAATGATGGTGCCATCTCTAATGGGAAACAGAGAGGCAATCTCACCACAGACTCAAAGAAATACATAGGCACATTTTCAAAAACTAAATAGGGCATTTAACAACAAACAAAAACATAGAGCTTGAGCTCAACTTTAAAACCACATTGGTAGAGAAAGATGAAAAAAGTTCTCTTAAATGGGTTGAAATTCTTTATTTTGCTTGTGCTCCTTGCCAATACCGTTAATAGACAGCCTGCCATCTCAGCAGCAACTATTCCTGATTTAATTTAGAAACATGCTGTACATGGGACTACCATGCTACAGAGTAGAGAGTAGGCATTTCATTTTTTTGTTAAGATAAAACAATTGGCTAAGGAAATCATTTTGTGTCCCCCGTTACATTTCAAAAAGAATGTAATGAAAACTATTTTTTTTGCAAGCAGACATAGGACAAAAGTACTTGCACAGTTACTAGGAAGAGCAAGAAAAATAGTCAGAACTTATTTAATGGAGCCACTGATTTCATGAATCTCTTTCACAATTCTTTTATTTTAGCTATGATTCTTAACTGAAGGACAGAGCCATAATACTTTTCCTAAAGTCTTCTAGAAAGTGTGAAAATAGGTCTTAGTGGAACAGAACATTAGACAAGATTTGGTTAAATAATGAGGAAAGAAATACACCACCCTTAGGGATTAAATTTAAAAGCTCAACACTTTCCTGTAATTCCTTGCATGAATCAAGCAAATACTGTCAATGTAGGAGCCACAGTGTCTTGTCTGTGTACAGTATGTATCTATACGAATATTAGCCAGTGAGAGCCCCACAAAATGGGAAAGCAAAGTGAACAGCATTAGTGCCTGCCCCCTAGTGATGAAATTTTTAATTAAGAAACTGCAATTGGGAGAAAAATCTTCATTAGAAAATACATCAAGATTTAACATAATCTCATTCATAAATGTTTGGAGGGCAATATTAAAAAAAAAAAAAACCCACAACAAAACAGGCAAAAGGCTTCTACCTAACTCCCAGACCCATGGAAACCCATCCCTCCTAAAATCCAGGGAAGATCACTAGAGAGCATACAGACATCACATCAGAGTAATACTGAGGTCATGCCCCTGGTCAGTTAAATTTAATTTCTTCTTTAATGTGTACTACAATGTAGGTTTTTCTTACAAAAATACTATTTCTGCGCTTCTGTCCATCTTCAGTGAGTGAAGCTGGTGGTGCTGTGGTAAGGGCCACACCCAGGCTGGTCGGGGAGCAGGGCTGTGCCTACATTAGCAAGTCAGGCAAAGCACATTTGCTGTGCAGCAGCACACGCTACAGACACACTCCTCATCCTCACTGAGGCAGCAGGGTGCCCCTTCTCCAGCCAGCGTGGCCTGCACAGCAACACTCAGGAAGGTGAGCTCTACAGGCAAGCGTTGCGTTCATTAAACAACATTCAGAGCTTAGAAAGTGCCACAAATGGTCCTTTTCCAAATCTAACTCATTTCCCTCAGCACATAATCTGGGAGTAACCCCAAAAGATCAATCCTGAATTCTGTTGCTAATGGTTTTGGCCAGATTCTGACCAGAAATGCATAAATATGGTTAAAATAAAACAAACTAAATTATGCTAAAAGTAAGAAAACTAACCACTTCCAAGTCTCCTTGCTCAAATTTGGCTTGTGTTTGAGGCAAAGGATTGCAATTGCTTTGCTCTACCTGAATCAAACTGCAAAAAATGCATTTCCAACACTACAAGCACTACTAGAAAATGCATAGTTTGAGATATAAGAGTTACTCTATGTAACTGGCTGGTTCAAACACAACTAGAGTTTGTTTTAAAAAAAAAAAAGCCACTATATATATAAACCAAAAAGCAATTAAGACAAAGGAAAGAAAAGGCATTTCACAAATACCTAGTTTCAGGTGCACAAAACAGAACACATGGTAAAAATTACAAGTCCTACTAAAAGATGCATTAGGAGACCCCAAAAGTCCTAGGAACAATATAGGCCATATTACTGTATAACACATGGAGTTAACAATTCCGAGGAGATTTTCTATCAGAAGAGACAGAGGGGAGCATAAATAATCTGACAAAGCTTAACTATTTTTTTTCATACTCTTGTAGTTACAAACAAACAGCTTTGCTGCACGCATCAGGCTAGCACTGAATTCAACATGGTAACGCTGGTTTGGACCCCTCCTCTCCAATTTTGCTCTACAAAATCCACTCTCCATGGATTTAGAAACAGGTTACAAGCTGATACTTCTAAAAGCAGCATGTTGCAATACAAGAAGGCTTGACAACTAGGAGGTAATTTTGACAACAAACCCTAGAACCATCAGGTCGGAAACCTTACATTAGAAACTAATATCTGCAATCTGCCTAACTCGGATAAATAAAAATTTGCTTTTCTTAGATGGAGTTATGTCCTTAAAGTCTCCTCCAGCTACTGAGTTAGGCAATAGTTTTGTCAGAATTCTTCCAGTTAATAGAACTATGAACAGAAGCATATAAAAAGTACTGCTCATTTCACTCAGCAGACTAATGGTGCTGAACACTGCAACTTGTGTTTCTTTATTTTACAAGGAGGTAGGAAGTATAACATGGAGCCACCAACTTTAACACTAAATGGGAAGGGAACAGCAGCTGTAGAAGTCTGGGTAAGGATTGCTCAGTAGGAAACTATACAGCTGCTTTTAAAACCAGTAATGACATCATTTGCATATAATTGCTTTTGTGGAAGAATTAGGAATAGGTATGAATGAGTTCAGAAAATTATTTGAGCAACTTCATGCAAGCAGCAAGGATTTTTCACTTTGCAGGCATTAGGAGTATCTCCTGATCAGAGTTTTAAGTAAATGAAAGCTCAGGTCTTAAGCCTTTCTTATAAACTGAGCTGCAGTGCTTTTAGCTTTTCAAAATGTAAAAATCAGGTCACCTTAAAATTAGATTTATTCCAGAACTCATAAAACAGGATGAAGCTCCAGCTATGTAACTGGCAGTAACTTACATTCAGTTAGGAAGACTTTGATAGCTGAAAAGCATCCCTAGTTTTCCCAGGTTTCTACCCAAGCAAATCCTTTTTTTTCCCTTCTACACCTTCTTTCACATTGACTTTTTAATACTCAGCTCTTTTTCTGAAGTAATTAATGTTGAAGTATGACTTACAGTAATATCCAATGCTCACCAAGTATTGTCTTCAAATACACACCTGTCTTCTGAGCCTGATAAAACCAGCGGATTCTGTCAAAGTTCTCTCCCTCAAAACGCATCCCCTCCTTTATTTTATGATGAAATAATCTTATAGTCTACATAACACCAATACTATGTGCTGATCATTTAGGGATCCATCCACATGTAGAAACTGAATTATAAAGTAATTTCTTCAATTTTTTAATACAAAAAGAGCAGAACTAGTGCACATGAGCCAAATCTGGCCCACATATAAAATGAAATTGAAGTCAGAAGTTGGTTTTTTGTTACTTTCGGGTTGTTGGGGGTTTTCGTTTGTTTGTCTGTTTAAGAGTCATACAGACTCCAAACCCTTTTGACATTTTACAATTTCTCAATAGCTATATAAAGCTTCTGCTTTGAAAGCCCCTGGAAAATAAAATAATATTTAATCAGACACACAAAAAGTTTATTCTTTAACCTCCTGTAAGAAGACAGTCTTGGGGCCCTATAATTTTTACTTTGGGAAATCAGAAGGCCTATGTTGATAGACATCACACACATTCTTACCAGCTGTTAGTATGGTTTTAGCACTCTGCACTATACTGGAAGATCTCACAATTCCTGAAATGCCTGCAGACAGAAAAGCACACAGATGTTACCCATCTTAGCAGTTTTGTGGGGATTTTTTTATCCCCCAACAAACATAAAAAAGTTAAATATTTCTCCAGTTATACAATCAAGCCAGCCAGCCTGAAAGTAAAACATACACTTAAGCTGAGAAAGTTTGTTTGTTCTGCTTTGTCATACTAATTGAAAGCATTCTTTAAGCTATTTCAACTTGTTTTACATGTAACATACAGAAAAAAAACCCCAAATCAATATTAAAACAAGTAACAACTAGTAGGAAGTGATCAAATTAATTTATTTAGTATTCCCATTTTTTCTCTACTAAGATGATCAGTCACAAAGGATTCCGAGTTGTTTCATCTAAGTGCTGGTAGATTAATTTTCTAGAGCAGAACAAATTATACTCGTTTACTTCAATATGAAACTGGGATTTTGCACTTCTCTGATCAAGTAGAGATGCCTACGATGTGCAGTGTTTATCTGGCTTTGTTTAATTATCAGCTTTTGGAGATAAAGCCTGTTTACCACTTTGCACTGTGGCACGTTCAGTTCTCATTGTCCAGTGGTTCTTAAGTATTAATGGAATAGTATATAGAACATTAAAACTCTTTTTGAAAAGTATTAAGTTTTATCTGTTCTAATACATATATATAAAAGCATACTGATAAGTGCAGAACAAAACTACTGCACATTATTAAATATTAAAAATGTAGAAATGCAGTCCCAGAGTTAGTCTTCCAAACTGAAAGTTATTCTTCTGCATTAACCAGAATGTAGAATATAATTTCAAATATTATTTTTAAAATCTTGTTTCAAAGCTACTTCTATGATGAAGAACAAAGCTTAGGGAAATCCATGAATAAGTAAGGGGGATACAATATTCCACTGGAAAATAATTTGGGGAGATAAGGATAGGGAGTGAAAGGGAACAAATCATGTTGAGCTAGCAGAATGCCTAGGGACACTGCAATTCAACTTGAGTAATCAGCTTTCTCTTGTAGGATTAGCAGCTGGCTTGTCGTGTCCTTTACCTAGATTCTTGAATTAGGAAAATCTTTTGGCCACAAAAGTGAAAGAGGGGGTTTTATTTGTTCTCCTAAGAGCATAAAATGCTTGGCTTAAAACTAGATCTATCCAGTGCTTTGATACTGAACTGCTGCACCACTGTGCAGAGTCCACAGTCACAGCCATGCCTGCAATACCCTACATAAACACAACTGCAAGGACAGTTAACTCAGGGTGGGCAACTCGGAGCTCTCACACTGTATGTGCAAAACCAGGCTGGGCCATGAGCGGATTGAGAGCAGCCCTGCAGAGAAGGACTTGGGGGTATTAGTGGATGGAAAACTGACTGTGAGCCAGCAATGTGCACTCAGCCCAGAAAGCCAACCATGTGCTGGGCTGCATCAAGAGCAGTGTGGCCAGCGGGACGAGGGAGGGGATTGTCCCCCTCTGCTCTGCTCTTGTCAGACCCCCCTGCAGTGCTGGGTCCAGCTCTGGGGGCACCAACATCAGAAGGACATGGACATGCTCAAGTGGGTCCAGAGGAGCCCACGAAGATGCTCAGGGGGCTGGAGCACCTCCCCTGTGAGGACAGGCTGAGAGAGTTGGGGGGGGTTCAGCTGGAGAAGAGAAGGCTCTGGGGAGACCTTGGAGTCACCTCCCAGTACTTAAAGGGGGCTACAAGAAACGTGGGGAGAGACTCCTTATCAGGGATTGTAGGGGTAGGACGAGGCATAACAGTTTTAAACTGACAGAGGGTAGATTTAGATTAGATGTAAGGAAGAAATTCTTCCCTGTGAGGGTGGTGAGACACTGGCACAGGTTGCCCAGAGCAGCTGTGGCTGCCCCCTCCCTGGAAGGGTTCAAGGCCAGGTTGGACGGGACTTTGGGCAACCTGGGCTGGTGGAAGGTGTCCCTGCCCATGGCAGGGGGGTGGGACTAGATGGACCCTTCCAGCCCAAACCATTCTATGGTTTTATGCAGCTCACAACACTGCAGCTCCTGCTCCCAGATTTGGTTATTACCACGTTACTGTTACAGTCCAGCCATGACAGCACAGAAGCTGCCATAAATCGACATGAAAGAAGCTGGACACCAGGTGAATTCATCCTATAATGTCAATGGAGAATGGCAACTCTCAGGAGCTTTTTCCCCCACCAAGCAGAAATCAGCATAACAGCTCCCTCAGCAGTTGGCTAGTGTCTAATAGCTCTTGGGTGTCTAGAGAGTTTCTGCTGTGCTCAAGAAACTTGCAAAATTTGCCACCTGGAACTAAGATGCATCAAGTTCTTTAGAGATGTAAAGGACTATTCAAATACTAAGTGTTTTCATTTTTCTGCAGTATAATAAAACACTGATGTCTGCAGCATTAGCTTTAACTTCCTCGTACTACATAATCTTGCCTCAGAGAAGTTGTGATGATGCACCTCAACCTTTTTCCTCAAAGTTTGAGTTCTCTGCCAGAGTTCACGTATCTGGACTATGATGATTGGGAAGGATAATGTCAGAAAGCCAGAAAATTAACTTAGCATTGCAATGTATGACTGGTAGGATATATAGCTTAGTGTTTAGATGAAGTTATGCCAGCCAATGAAAACCTAAAGATGTAAGCATCCCAAATAGAGTTAGATGGTCTAAGCAGGCCACGCTAATTCCTGAAGACTACTTCTTTCAGGACACAAATCAAACATATCTTTCTATATCAGTAGGAATGCTATTTGCTAGAATTTCAGATAACCTGTTTGCAATCAGACAAATCCAAACCCATGCTTTTAGGAATGTATCTCATGATTAATCTCTTGTTTTCTTCATCCTCCTCTGTAAGTCATCCTCCTGAATTAGAAGAACATATAAAATAAATCTGTATATCTAACATGTCTTAAAGGAGATTATTTGCACTGATCTAGCCTACCTTGATGTACCACAAATCCACACTCTGGGTCATGGGCAACTTGCAGTAAAATTTCTTCCACATCTCTGTTTTTTCCAGGAGGGTCTACCAGAGAAGTTATCTTTTGTTGCAGAGTCCTTGGCAAAGCCATTAGTTGTGTAAATTGACCTTCTGGACTTTTATCAATCTGAATGTTATAAAAAATAAGTCAGTAAAAACATTCAGTGTTAATAAAGTAAGTTCTCTTTTTCAAGCAAGTCAAAAAAGTCTTTTGACTATCTTTGACCTCTGATAAACATCTCAAAGAACACAATCCATTTCACTTGTAAAAGTCATTGACCACGCTAAAGAAAACTTCCCAAGCACTGGGAAATGCAGTACCTCAGTTCTGAACCTGAAAAATAACTCAGTGCAAAGATGTTAATTTTTATCCAAGGGAAGACTAATGTACACACATGATCTTGCTGCCTCTGCAAGCAACTTTTCATTGAAACTGTATCATTTCTGCTCCATCTAATTTCCTTTGGAAACATAAGTACACTACAATGGAAAAAAAAAAGTTCCCAAAAGACCACTTAGCTCAGTTTCTTCTGCCTGAATATAATCAAACTATACACACACATTTCAAGTTTCCTTTGAAAAACATTTTCTCTCCTTTAAACTCAAACCACATCTGGTTCGTATAATTTGAAGGAAACATTCATTCCACATTTTCCAATCTAAATCAGAAACTCAATGACCCTTTTTTGAATACAATGATACCAACATGCAGGCCTGTACACATTTATACCAAATGTAAGCACAAATACTGAAAAATGCATAATGGAGCAAATCTCTCCAAAACTGGAGGAAAATATGAAGAGTTCGATTCCCCCCCCCCCCGCCCAATTTTTTAAACAGTTTATGGACACATCAGACAGAAGTCTAGTTGCCCTATACACTCCCTTTAGTCAATGGGGAGAAAATGATATCCAGATGAATCACCCACTGACTACAGACAGAGCCAACAATGAGCAGGCTCTTAACATTATGTGGGAGGAATCCGCGCCTGAACCAGAACTGTAAGAACTAGTGTGTGCCTTCAATTGTTTTTGAGGAAGCTTTAAAGAAAGAATTTTCTCTGTGACTCTGAAGACGTATACTTGGAGAAGGGGTTTCCATTCTGCGTTATACAGCACTCCCAACAGCAGTTATCCTCTTCAGTCTGGGGAATAACTGCCAATAACCAGACCAAGGTGTGAGGAATGAAGTATTAAAGCACTTTGCTCAAAATCAACAAAAAAATGATGGCACTTAACCAACAACCTTGATGTCTATTAGGGAATTATGGACTGATATATTATCCAACAACGTATTTGTAGTATGCTACCAGGATTTGGTTAAAGGTAACACAACAGGGAGTATTATTCTAACTAGTCATTTTCCCAGAGAAAGCATTACTGATTCTCTTCAAAATTCACTGAAATACTTCTTCCGCTGAACTGTTCAAAAGCACATTGATAAGAAAACAGAGACAGTTGCAGTACAACACAGATTCGCCTACGCGGTACTCCAAAGCGTTGCAGTAGAATTATTTACTGTACTCAAGCTTGCTTATATCTGCACTTCAGTTTCTAACAAAGACATGTCCTAAAAGGAGGCATTTGTGAGATCATCACCAAGGTGACTTGAGGATAGATACACCCATGTCCACAAGACAACCCACGCTATTTGTAACTTCATGTTGAAGCGTATCCCGCACTTGGACACAGACACGCACGCTACAAGAGGAAAAAGAGGACCGTGGCATCTCTCCCCTAACTGCAATGTTACACTTACACCTTATGCCAGAAAGATGGAATTCAAGATACTGGCCATTTTGGATACCTGTTTCTCAAATAATATGAAAAAATTGGGTTTAGTATAGGTATTTAAAGATAATGCCAGAATTTCAATTGAGTTCAGTCAACTGATCTTCATAACCAGCACTCTAGGGGGTTTTTTTGTGAGATGCAGTTTTTGATTGCGGAAAGTTGCACCTCTAAGTTACAGCCTAATCTTTTTAACACAAACCATACATTTATTCATCACTTCCTAGACTGTTGTTTTCCATATGGTAGTCATTAGAACACACATTTTAAAATTATCTTCTCTTGTTCCCTTGCTAGGGCTCCAGTTCTGTGCCCATACTCAAAATGAGCAGTAGTTACTACATATGCAGAGACTGGTATTAAAGGCAAGTCTTCTGGTTGCAGAATTAACTAAACAACAGAAACGTAACAAATAGCAAGCACAGTGACTACAACTGCTCTCCTTAGTGTATGGCATAATTCTTGCCTTCTGTCAAAGTGATAAAGCACTTCCACTTGCTTGTTTTAAAAATGTTTTGAAGAAGAACACTTGCCTCCAGCCTTCCCAGATGGTGCTTATATACCACTTGAGGGCAGTCCTGTAATATGTTACTGTACAGCTTCTGAAAATGGGGAACATTAGGCTTCACTATGTTCTGCACTTTGGATCTGTCTTCTCCTATTACCATTCTGAAGTCACCTAGTCAAGAAAAGAGAAACAGTTAATTCATTAGGAAAAAACTGAAAACTCAAAGAAGGAGAATACAACAGAAACGAACATAGTACAAAGCTGGCATCTAAAACTTTATCCTCCGATTCTACCAATGCCTACATAATCCACAATAAGCTTCACCTTCTAATAGTTAAAAAATACTATTCAAATACCTTCAAGCACAGAAAATAAGATTCAAATTGTTATGTGGCCTCTGACATGCTGTAATGTCATCCGCCCACGTATCCACATTTTCACTTGGACAACAAAAAGATTCCAACTGTCAAGTTCAGCCTCAAAAGCGCAGTCACACAGCTATATTCTTTGCATCCGTATATGCAGTTTCAACAGATTACTAAACAAACTGACCAGCCCCAGTACTTTGTATCCAGAAACAAATAACCTTCAATTTTCCAATACTGAAAGAAAGTAACTTGTATTGTCTCTGCACTTCGGGGGCAGTACCTGAAGTACAGCTAATGGCAGTCGTGGTAAGATCACAGTATCGCCTCTTCCTCTTAGCCATGTATTTTGTCAGTAGTTTCAAAGAGCAACTCCTTTTAACACCACTGTTACATTACTGACCTTTACACTTTCTTTTATGATACATGACTGAAAAGTTTCAAAGAGAAAAAGTGAAAAGAAACTCAGCCTGTTATAGAGCACTCATCTAACTTAGGTACTACCCTGATAGCTTCCAGGGTTACCAACCAGGAGTGCGAGGCTCAGTGCCTCACATACAAAATCCTGAATCAACTCATTTTCCCACTTTCCACATTCAGGGGATAAATGTTGTCACTAGCAAGTTGCCACCCTTGCATTACTTAGTTTATTTCAATTTATGCCAAGCCACAAAACAAACACTTCCCATATAAATGGTACTGACTCACTGCTCTCAAAAAACTGCATAAAAAAATAAAAGGATAAACATTTTCCAAATTAAAGCATGAACAACTCTTTTCAGCAGTCTCCAAGGAGACCGATTAGAGTAACACATAAAATCAATTTTGTCTACTAGTACACCCTCTGAAAAGTTTAAGACTTCGCAAAATGGCAGCAAAATAAAATATCCACAAACATGTAATTGACAGCCTGTTTCTTGAACATTCCCAACTGGGAGCTTATTGCTTTAGCCTTGTTCAAACAGCAGAGGCAATTTCAACATCTTACAGCGTGGTAACTGTGCTCCCACATTTTTAGCTAATTGCACTGTTTCAAAGGATATATAAAAAAGTATCTTGGTCACTAGTGCTCACCAAGAATCTAACAACATTCCTGACAGGTTTCAGGGGGGCAAGGTATACAGCCCTGTAGCAAACACCCCTGGTTAGCAACCCTTCGCCGTCCCACTGTCAGTACCCTCGTTATCGCCGCTTTCAAGTAGATAACAATTCAGAGGAAAACTGCTAAGGAAAAGCTGAACAAGTTGTGATCTGAAGCTACTAGAGAGGTACTACCTAAAGAACAGTAACACTCCTCAGTAGAACCAAGCTGCAGCTTATAAACCCTACCTGCTGCCTGTGCTTTTTTTTTTTTAAAGCTATATACTTAGCCAATTATCGTGTGTTCAATTAGTACATTGTGGGTAGTTAATAAATGTTTGGACTTGGAGACTTGTTGTCCACTATTCGTTGGGGATTTGTGAATCTGAGTCACTTGTCTCCCTCGTCTGAGCGGGACATGACAAAGCCAAGCTTGCATTTCTATGTGAGCAACGCACGCGCTGTGTGAAGTACAACTCCAGCCAAACTTGTTCATAGGGATTTCATTAAGGATATCAATATTTAAAGAGCAATGCTGAATTAAATTGTAACAATTAAATCTTGTATTGAAGAGTCATTTGGAGTAATTTCTTAAATTTTTTTCCAAACCAGTTGATACCAATTTCGCAACTAAAGAAAGGAGGAAATTCTCCTACCAAAAAAAAAAAGTCAACAAATACCAACCAGGTGGTGAGTGTTAAATGTACATTGAAGAATCATAATCTGGATTACCAAATTAACTCAATAAGAACCTTAAACACAGCATATTCAAAAAGAGATAACAAAGTATGTGTCAGACTATCAGATGCATCAACATTACACTTAGAGTGGAAAGAAAACTTTTCCCAAGGTTTTGAACCATTAAAACCAAAATACAACCCATAAAAACAGGCAAAAAACCCATTATTTCGCCATATTCAGACACTCATAGACAGCTGTTTATAAATCACAGAATCATCTAGGTTGGAAAGGACCCTGAAGATCATCTAGTCCAACCGTTAACCCAGCACTGACAGATCCCAACTCCACCAGATCCCTCAGCGCTGGGTCAACCCGACTCTTCAACCCCTCCAGGGATGGGGACTCCACCACCTCCCTGGGCAGCCCATTCCAATGCCTAACAACCCCTTCTGTAAAGAAATGCTTCCTAATATCCAGTCTAAACCTTCCCTGGCGCAACTTGAGGCCATTCCCTCTTGTCCTATCGCTTGTTACTTCGTTAAAGAGACTCATGCCCAGCTCTCTGCAACCTCCTTTCAGGTAGTTGTAGAGATATCAAGCAGATATAAGAAGTTTTGCTTATGTACCTATACCTATTTTCTATTATAAGCACAATTAGTTTTTCCAAGCATTAAAATACAGTTGTTGGAGCACGCAACAGTGTAGGCCCAAAGCAAGAGAGCAGATGACTTATTACACACGTTAGACTTCCTACTGTGATACAACAGCTCCAACTACAGCTTTTCTCCTCAGCGGCTTTAGACACCATATACTAACCAGAATAGGAGAGTCCTGCAATCTGCATGTAGAGGTCTTCTTCAGAGAAACTTTCCGGCAACATGAGAAAGGCTGCTGTGACTGCACTCTTCAGATTGCTAACAAGCGCAGCTTGCAGCTTGCTATTCTCATTCTGTGTCAGTATTTTCACCTGGAAAAGCAGAGTCATTGGAAGCAAGACTTCAGGAAAGTGCTACTGAAGATGGAGATGTTACTCGATTCAGCATGAAAAATAAATAAGAAATTTATTTAAGATTTGATCCTATTATTATGCTACAATAAAGACTAGTGTCCCCTTTTATTTACACAGTGGGAGACAGAAGAACCTCTTTTCAAGAATTAACAGCCTGCTACAAAAGGCTATTTTTACAAACACGTTCAGAACTTCTATAAGCAACAGTCATTAACTAAACTCTGAAGAGCTATTCACCTTTTCGTATTCATGAATTTAGGATTAATCAAAACAGTAAGTATGAATGCATCAACACTAATACTTTGTATGTAATTATGCAGTAAGAAAAAAAGACCACTGTCACACTGAAAGAGAATGGAATACCAGAAAAAGAGGTAAGTTTTCCTATTCATCTTCATTCTATTTTAACTTTTTTTTAAATAGAGGACTCCTCAATCATACACTTCAGGTAGTTTCTTAGACATTAGTTGTCCTCCTAGGAGAAGCAGAGCTTTATTTTGCACTTTGCACGAGCAGAATGTGAACTCAATGGAAACTTCACATATTCATGAAGTTGACTGCTTCTACATGCCACACAGAAAAGTTTATTTTTCGGAAACATTCAAACTGTTCAAGACCAACTACAGAATTCAGTCACCTAGGATATGGAAATATAGTGGAATAAAAAGCAGATCTTTATCAAGAACTGAATATAGAAACATTATTATAGAACATCAGACACATGAAGTCAGCCTGGTTTACAACACAGCTAACTATGCTCTTTCAGAAACAACTCTACCAAGAATACCTGCTCAGTGCAAATCTCTGTCTTTTTCAAGTGTTCTGGTTAAGCAATACTACCTTTTTTATAAAAAGCAGTTTCTTATTATTTGTTTACTCTAGAATACCTTAAAACACAAACCCACTGGCAGTTATGAACAAATGCATCCAACTTGTCTTTTCTCCCTGAAGACCATTCACACACAAATGAGTTGCAGTATTACCTGAAGTTCTGTCCCCACATATAACCTGGAGACAGCTAAGGTATCCTTTTCAAGTAAATATTTTCCTTTAGGAATATAAATACTCTGTTAATGAAGAAAAAAACCTAACCCAGATTCAGTAAAGGAAGTATGAGAATCAGACATACCTGCTACACAAAATTCTTCTTATAGAAAGAACATTGACAAAGCAATGTCATGGTTGGCCAACACTATATACAAAGCACAGCGAAGTCTTTAAGAGGGGTAAAACTAGAACAATATCTCGTTTTGGTATGATGGTGCATCCAACAGTATAGAGGCTGCTTGTTTCAATCACTCTGCTCTAAAGCACAGGTTTGTCTAACATCAAATCTACACAACAGTCTGGAATTGATCTGGGGTGAATTTCCGAAGGAAGTTTTCCCTTCTTTGATTTTCATTTTAAAAATAAAGAGTTCATTGTACAAGCGAACATTTCAGAATTCCTTCTAACCTCTCCTGCAAATTACTCTCTATTTTTTAGCATTAGAATGAAAGACAATGACAAAACACATGAAAATACACACATTCATCTGCCCAGAGTAGATTTTATTTCCTTGAAAACTGTGGTAGAAGTTTACTGAAGGCATACAGACTTGCTCAAATAAGATCCAATAAACAAGACAGGCTGGTCATGAGGATAAATTATTTAAAATCTTATCAACTAACTCACTTCTATGTACTTTCATAACTTGCTGCTACAGGGAATTTCTAAAGAAAGACAGAAAAGAGAAGTCTGCGGCACCCCAAGCAGTCACACAAACTGCTCATACCTTAGGCTAGCCCTGGAAATAACAGCAAGTTATGGACACATTTTAAGAACACCACAGTTAGAGCCTTTTAAAACATGGAACTCAGCAGAGATGCTATTCCTCCCCATGAAAAACCATGAACTTGCTTTAGTGAGGTAGAAGGAATAATCTCCTCCTCTGCTAAAAATACTCCCTAACATAAACAAGAATTTTTTCAAAGGGAAATAATATGCTAGGCTTCAAAATCTGAACACCTGAAACACTGCAGTAGTAATACCATTTGTGAACAGATTTTAAACAGCTCAGATAGCTAGAAATCTCCCAGGAAGACAGAGTGCAATAGTTACCACTCAGGTATGACAAGGATGAATGTTGATTCTTGGGGTAAATCTGAAAGAGTACCAAAGTTAAGGAAGGATTTTTCACAGTACGGAGAACCTATGATCATAACTATTCACGTAAGGGGGAAAGAGGCAGCCAATTTATTCTGGTTTTACAGTATACAGAGAATTCAGTTAACTAACAGTAGAGATTTTAAAATTACTAAAGTGAGGAATATATTCAATTTTATAAATAAGCATGATCCTCAATCATCACAACAGCTTAAAGTAGGAAATGCACTACCTTTACTGCTAGAAAATTCATACACAAGAAACTGCAGGCATGTGTAAACAAAGATACTTACAGGCAAACAAAATACACAAAGACCATCTTATTCTAGAATGAAAGGTGTCAAAAAGCACTATTCCAGTTTGCCATTTAGCCACAGCCACCCTCTGCTAAATATCATAAGAGGATTTCTCCATTCTCTTTCAAAAGATGTTTTTACAAATTTGGACAACGGAAAAATTCTGTAAACAAGTATGTGCTCTGTCACTCCTTCGTGGGAATTTTTAGAATATAAAAAACCTAAACTTCCCAAGACCTCTATAAAAAGTACAAGATATTTCTATACACTATTCCTACTCCTCCCTCTCTTACCTCACTACAATTTATTAAAAACTTCCTTTTCTTAATAGTTTCTCCAGGACAACAGTAAATACAGCTGCTTACACAAAAGCAATTACTTACACTCTATGTTTAACAAAAATTCAGTAAGACTTCAGATGCTTTTTAAAATGTTCTTCCTCTGAAAACCAATTATTTGTCACTTGTGCTTATTTATTTTACTTTTCAGGTAGAGCAGCATTTTTTTTTTTTTCAGGAAACCTGTCAGTTGTGGAGAAATTACAACTATGTTTATTCAATTTTTCAATACAGTTAAATGGAAATTTAGCTAATCAGTGTTATAGATTTCATGTAGGATGAAAAGCCAATAAATTTTTAACACAAACAAAAAAGCCTGGGAAGAAAAGTTAGCATTTCTAAGTGGCAATTCCAAACTCCATCTATTCTGCCAAACATTCTGGAAAGATTACTTGGTCAAGGCAACCAGTTTATATAACAGAAACAAAACCTCCAGTGAAAATTAAGCCAAGATTTTCAAGCCAGGGCAAATGTTTTAGCTCATGTGCTAGAACAGCTTGGATAGCTTTCACTCATAGAGTGACAGCTTTGTAATGGAACACCAGAAAGGCATTGAGCTCTTCCTCCTCTCTATGAGAGTGAGGAGAAAATTCCCAAACAAACTGTTAAACGATATTAATCTGGCTTCAGTCAGCTGTGTAAAGAACTAGCACAAATGGCAAATGGTATGTAAGAGATTATAGCGTATAAGGAAACAAACCTAACCCTGTGTCCCTTCGAAAAGAGGCTTACTGTACATTTTTAAGGAGGTAAAAATAGCTTTCTATCACTACCACTTACAACGTATGTATATCACAACACCAAATGGGTTGTGAAGCCAGAATCAGCAGGCATTTGAAACCCATATAACAGATCTAAACAAATTATTTGGAAATTTTTGGTCAACATGCTATAACATTCAAAATCCCAGGTAGCGATTTTATAGATTCTACAGGAAGAGACAGTTTAAACATTCACCAAGTAATCTTTCAGTCAAATTCTAGTTTAAGTCCCGCAATCTTTACTCAATGCAAATTCCTGAGAGCTTTATGAAAATAAATTTGGACCGATTTCTTCTTCTATCTATTAAACAAATATGCATGAAGATATCTCTTCTGTCTTGTTAGCAACTGAACAAAATACTGAATTTTGCCTTCTTGTGCAAGTGTGTACTCCCACTGAATTTAATCAAAAGATACAATTTATACATACTAAAAAGATGAAAAATCCTGAAATAAATCAAAGCAGCAACAAACGCAGTTACACTGAAAATAAATATTCACTATTCATTGTTAATGTGAAATTCAGAATTCTTCCTTCAGCTATTTTTCTCAATGTATTAAGTTTCATTCTTTATAAAGATAACAGCTGTTTTAACCTGTAACATGCTATAATAGGTCTCTGAAGATAGAGAAACTATCAAACTATTCAAACTTTCACCCTAAATTTTTAGTTAAAAGCATAATCAACTTCTAATACTTGAATAGGGTTTTCCTCTCCTTTCCCTCCCCCCTCTTATTTTTAACTTCCCACTGCTGCCATCTGCTGAAAGCACCCTGACTCAGGCATGGAAAGCAAAAACCTCGTATTTCTTATGACACAAACACGGAGGCGAAAAACCAACATGCTTAACACATGGTTCAGTCAATTATAGATACTTTAACAATACAAAGAACTAGACAGTAACTGCACAGCAGCTTTCATCTTTAAATATTTCCATTATTAAACTGTGTTAAATTTTGGTGACTCTCATAATCTG
Organism: Strix aluco; assembly: GCF_031877795.1. Taxonomy (NCBI): domain Eukaryota; kingdom Metazoa; phylum Chordata; class Aves; order Strigiformes; family Strigidae; genus Strix; species Strix aluco. The sequence continues at coordinate 21,718,489 of NC_133941.1, forward strand.
TTATAAAAGGTAAATATTACATTTAACATTAAAGGGACTTTGAGTTAACGTAGCCCAGTTATTCAAGATTTACTACAGGCAGAAAACCGTGATTAATATACTTACCTTTGGGGTTTTTTCACATAACACAGAGTATCATTAAGGGCTACATTTCACTTCCTTTCCGAGACGTTATCCCTCTAGGACTAGACCCCTAAATCAGGGCAGATTACTTGTTCACTACTGACGCATAGATCCTTACCAGTTAAAGTTAAAACTACAACTGGTAATTTTCTACCCCTGTAATTTTCTGCATTTCAAGGCAGATAAGTGAACAGACCAACAGTTACCGGTTTTTGTAGGCGTCCAGCGACATAGAGGGTTTTCCAGTGAAGTAAATCATCAATCAGGGTATCAGTGCTAATTACACCATATTTTATCATCTGGAAAAAAGCAAAATAAAGGCTTTTGAAAAAACATATAAATGCACCATTTTCACTACATGAAACTTACTACAACTGTCATTAATTCTAAGGAACACACATCTCCAATAAATAACTGGATGCATAACATTAAAATATTTTATTGTTTTAATGAACACAGGAGGTAAATAAAAATAAATTCCTATTTACATGCAAACTTCTGGGAAAAAAAAATTAAAAGTCAAATGCACAGCTCCAAGATCTTTCTAGAATCAAAGTTACAATAAAGTCACCCCAGGATCAATCACTAAAGTGAAAGACTTTAGATCCCAAAGCAACCTAGTCTAGGACGACACTGAGACTGAAGAGACCTGAACCGTAAAATACAACTGTTCATAAAGAAGTTTTGGAAACGTAACAATCAGTTTTGTACCAGTCAAGCATTACAATAGTTGGAATAATCCACAGTATCCTTTACGACATTGAAAACACTCAAGAAATAGTTTGTCAGAGATCTAAAATAAACAAAACCCTTAGACATTTACTTGTACTGTTACTGGTGGGTGTGGTGTGTTATCAGGGAGCTTTTGCTCTTTGATGTTAGAAAACAAACTGTGATTTTGTAGTTCATTTTATGTAACTGGAAAAAAGATGAACTTTCAACTCTTTGTTACCAATTTGCAGTTCCTGAGTTTCTGAAGATTATCACCACAGCAAGGCAGCTAACTCCAGAATTTCTGGATAACAAAGGACCATAGACTGTGATGTTACTGAGTCATTACAGCATGAGATAAGGGCATGAAGAGCCAAGAAGAACATTTCATAGCAAAGATCATTGGTCCTTAAAATAAAAGCCAAAATCCCTCTTTACATAAAACGAACAAGGTTTAAACCCCATATTCTTGCCTCATACAGATGCCTTTAAACAAAACGGCAAGTACGTAAGAGACTATTTTATCTACCACTCCAACTTTCTATGAAGAATTCTGACACAGTCAACCTTATTGCAACCATGTGTACTCTGAGAAACTTCAGTTAGGTATATATTGCTCACGAGGCCCTTTTCCATGACTGTCCTTCATTTCATTTCCCATCTTTCTTAAAAAAAGCTTGCTTTCCCTATGTTCAGTTTGTTAACACATGGCAAGAGTTACTCAAAAACAACACCAAGACAGACACAGCGTTTCCCTCCCCTGACTCCCACCTGCACTCCTCCTTACTAAACACAGTCTACGCACAGATGGAGGAGTAGGCCTTGCTGGATAATTGCTATTTATTTGGAATTACTACTTACATCCAAGCTTCACAGGTCAGGACATTAGCCATTAAACAACACAGATGTCAATTCCAACTTGCTATGTTAAGTATTTACATTTTACGTCAAAAAAACCCTAAGAATCCACTTTGCTATTACTTTATGGTCAACTGCTGAAATTAAGGCCCTGTTTCCCCACGATACACTTTGGAAACACCAAAACTGGCAGACAGCAAGTAATAAGGATAATAAATCCAGTTTCTGAAGTGCTTTAGTTGTAAATTCCAAACGTTGCTTGCACTTTCAAAGTGCAAGAGCAGCTGCTTTGCTTTTTAATTAATATGCTATTTGTGAAACAGTTTTGAGACATAATTATTGAAGATACCACAAGTTAAGGATCAGTTACAACCTCCAAGATTCACTTCCTGCACAGAAATCTGCTTTAAACCAATCATTCCAGTACTTCACACAAAACATTTGACTTAATTTACACAAACTATGTGTACTTACCCTACCATTACATGGCACTAAAGTATTGTAGTAAATCCCTGCTCCATAGCTCTGTATACTACTTATCTGTTTTGGCCCAAAAACTTTTAGGAAGGAATAATGACTCCTGTTCTTTAGTAAGTTCATCATATGCCAGGTTACAGAGTCATCAACAGCAAACACGAAGTCCAGCATATTGTTCTGTGGATAAAGGAGAAAAATGTTGGGGTTTGTATGTCAGGAAGCAACCAGTGTTAATTATATTAATCTAAGATATACATAGTATCGAACCAGCAGCTTTCACATTTTCCACAAGTAAAAAAAGAAAAAACCCAAAACACAAGCATTAATGTCAGATACAGTTTAAAGGTTCTGATGAGGTATGTTTTCTAGTCAGTCTAGTAGAGATGGTCCAAAATTTTCCAGTCCTCCCGATGAACAGACCAACCTCCAACCTTCTGAAACAGCAGAGCACACTGATGAGATCTCCATCAGCCTAGTTCACAGCTCAGCGGAACAGCTTGAACTGCTAACGAGCAGGACTTTTTCTAAGATGCAAGGCCATGAATTGGGAAATGTGGGCAGATAGTGTCAGCTTAGAGTTGGCAGCAACACACTGCTCTTCTAGTGTATTCACTTGCTTTTGTCAACAAAACAACCCAACCTCCAAAGAGCCGTACGGTACAATGCATGCCCTGCTCTTCTGAAGGAATCAGTCCACACATTCCCTACACACAGACAAGTTGACAGTTTACAACTCACACCTACAAACTAATATGTGGAGTGGTATCACTTCAAATTCATTAGGCTTACCTCTGTCTGCGGCTTACTAATTCTGGGCTGCGTCTTAGCTAATCAGTTAATACTACCAATATAGTCTGTTAGCTACCTTTTTTTCCCATTGTTTTGTGTGAGGATGACATGCTGTTAGAGCTCTCAAATTATCCTCTGGTTTTCTCTTTTCAGAAAGGAAAATGAAACACATGTAAAGTTGCATTTGTGGGGAACGTTTAACAGGCCAGCCGTAATGAGCAATACTGCCTATTAACAATTTTTAAAAGGTCAAACACATACACCAAAAAAAAAAAAAAAAATTACTATTTCCAAGCAGCTTGACCTCCAAACGATGAGGAAGCACCAAGAAAGCCACTTCAGCGTGGCAGCGTTGTTTGCTTGTTCCCCTCACACTGTGCACAGCGGGCAGAGCGGCTGGACGAGCCCCGGCTCCTTCCAAAAGCCAGCAGCGAGGGGCGCTGCCCGCGGACACGGGCTGAGGGGAACGGAGAGGGCACCCCGCTCGGGCAGCACCGCGGAGGCCCCGGCGCTCCCCCTCGGCACGGCCCGGGACGCCCGCCCCGCCAGCCCGCTGCTCGGCGAGGGACCGGCAGCTCCGAGCCCCTTTCCCCGCACAAGCCGCAACCACGGCGCCGCCGCCGCGCCGGGAACCGAAACGCACAAGGCCCAGAGCCGCGGGGGCCCTCCCGGCCGCCCCCGCCACGGCCCCGGGGGGCTGGGGGGGAGGGTCCCCGAGGAGCCGGCCCGGGCCGGGGGAGGCCGCCGCGCTCACCTCGCCGTGCTCGGCCGAGGCCCCCGCCTGCCGGAAGACGCCAGACCCGTAGGCGAAGGCCAGGCTGAGCTCCTGAGGGAAGTGCGCCAGGACCCGCCGGAACTTCACCCCCGAGCTCGACAGCACCGGCAGCGCCATGGCCCCCCCCCGGGCAGCGCCCGGCCCCAACGCGCCTTCCCGCCGCGCCGAGCCGCGCCCACCGGCTGAGGCGGCGGCGGCGCGGGGAGGAGGCCGCAGGCGGGAGGGGGCGGCGGCGCCGCCGCTGCGCAGCGCCCTCTGCCGGCCGGCACGGGGGCTCCTGCGGGCTGGGCCGGGACGCTGGCGGCGGCGGCGCTGAGGGAACCCCCGGGGCGGGCGGCCACGACCCGCGCCAGGCGCCTCCCTGAGGGTCCCGGAGCCCCGGGACGGGGCCTTCCCGCCGCTGGGGTGTCAGGGAGCGGGCCCCGCGCACTTCAGGCTGAGTTCCTCCCTCCCGAGGCTGCGGGAGCTCCGGCCACGGCAGCGAGATCATATTCAGCGGATGGGTTTAACTTTTCCGTCTTCGCCGCCACCCCCCTTTCAGTTCAATTATTTTAGGTCATCGCAGTTCTGTGCCCCTTCTTCGATTATTTTTCGTCCTCTTCCCCCCCCCCCCCATTTTTTGTACTGATTCGAGGCTCCCCTCGGGAATTGTTGCTGGCTTTATACTCCTTCATGCATCCCCCATGCTACGAAAACAGAAAGCCCACAGCGTTTAATCATCGCGTTTGTGCTCACGATTGTCTCACACTGTCCTCGTGCTGAGCCTGGCTTGGTTTTTATTTTAGTCCTACATGATAAACTTAACTGAACTCAGCGTCTAAATGTATAAAAATGGCTCACGAGATTGAAGTGTATCATGTTTCCTCACGATTTTATGCTTCCCTGCATCTGTCTTCCCAAAGATCACGTTTTATCTTCCTCGGTTTTATGGCTTTCAAAATACCCCGTTTGTGCCGTGTGCTGTTCTGGGGAAACGCTGGCAGGTCACACGCAGTCTGAGGCATCGCCGAGCTAAATTTCATACTTGCGCTAAATTTCAAATATGATTAGGTCTTTAGACATCACTGGACGCATAACATCTGCTTAAAACAAGCGTGAAAGGATCTGTAACTCTAATGCAGAAAACAGTTTGATAGACACAGTTAAGTCACCATCTATATAATTGCTTTTGTGATAAGGATAAACTAGCACATGATTGATTAGCCTGTGTGGGAACCTGGCCATTAGGAATATTGGAAGGGAGCACCTAAGGCAAGAGAACAATCCTGTTACTGTTGACAAATAGTATAAAACTATGTCAGGTGGGTGCCGTCATAAAACTGCATCAGCCCTCTACTCTTCCAAGCTCTTCTCCATCAAATGACTCAGAGAGTCAGACCTTTCCTTCTGAAGTCTCCACTCTAAAAACTCACAGAGGAGAAACCGTAGTATATTAAAAGGAATGTAACTAACTGAATTTTTACTATTCTGAATAATAAGGTCCCAAAGGTCCAACTATGGCTGGGTTTTGCAGACTCGTATTCCACTAAGATTGTGATTTACTACCCAGTAGTGCCTTTGCAGTGATTTAACTAGTCATAAGTCAGATCATGGACCTTGTCTTTCCTTAGTAAAAGTATTTTAATTATTAATTGTAGTAACAATATATTGATGTTGCTATATTAATCTATATTATAATTAATAATTATGATTTAACTATTTCATGGCACACAATATAACGAGCAGTAGATTTGTTGAGCTCACATTCAAAATTCTTTCCTACTGCTTAGGTTAGCAAAAGGTTTTGCATTAGTTTTGAGAGGAGGATCAAACTCTAAAGCACAATGTATGGAAGCATCCAAAGACACATTTTGGGGGAACTGATATTTGTCATCCTGACTAAAATGTTGGGGTGCAAATTATATTAGATAGTAGTTCACCCATTTAAGTATTGGCTTTATATAGTCTCTTTAACCAGCTGCACTAATTTGGCACGTTCTCAAACACCATGTGAACAAATATACTAAATGTTCCATTTTTTAGTGTATTTACTGAAACTCGAAAGAGTCACCTTTAAATCATGGAGCTGTGTTTGTTGCATGCTGCTATAAATGGTAAGTCCTGTCTGGTTAGTAAACAATCTAATTTGATTACTTAAGAATTTAAATTAACTGACACAGAAAGGTGGTATAAGTAGCTGGTATTGCTCAGCTAGTTCTCCTTGTCACCACTTAGAAAGCCTAATGAGAAAGCTTTCAAATAGCTACGCTCACTTATTGGTCAAGTTTATTTTATAAACTCTATTCACCATCTTTATAGCTACCTGTAAACTCAAGAAAAGATAGACCCATGATTCTCCACCATTAGTTTTATTAAAAAGATGATCAGAAGAGAGTAGGACCACAGTGGCTCACTGTTACAATTATCAGGGAGAAGGTATACAAATGTTTAATTGAGATAAGGCGTGAATGAGAATGATCAGCTAATAAGGAAGAGACACACATGCACACACATACATACACCCTCCATCCCACATCCCTGCCTGCCTTTAAATTGCATTCAGGAGCTTAACTAAATGGGGAATAGCTCAGGATCTTATGCTTTTATGAATTTGCAATGCTGGATTTATGATGCCTATTTGCTTGGAAGTCTTAAATCTATAGCTCTGAAAAACAGGTAATTTTTATTCTATCTTCTTAGGGTAAGTCTAACTTCATGAAATCAAAATAAAAGCAGAAGTATTGACCTAGAATGCCCTTATTCTAAAAAATAACTGAAAAAGGGGAAAGCTTATTTGAAAACTGGTAGCCTTTCAGAAGGTGGTTATTATACTATTGGCTGATATTTAAAAATAAAGTAATAAAGCAAACTCTGGGGAACAAGGTTGCTAGCGTATCGCAGATTGTCTATCTCAGTCTTTATTTTACCAGTTCAAAACCTCTCCTTGAGGCCTCTAAGGTGGACTTTGTTCATATAACTTAAAGGCCTTGTTTTCCAAATTTCTACAACTGTGTTCTTTGCTGTATTTCCTTAACTGTCTTTTATGTATTTTAGGCTAAATCTAAAGTTTGTTTGTTTTTTTTATTACTGCCTTTTAAATTGGTTTTGTTCCCAAGAGCATGGTTAGTTTTGAGACTAATAGCTTGTGCTCTGGGACAAAATTTTGAGAGTCTATACAGAGCTTATCTGAAAATTTATGTAAAGTTATCGTATGTCTTGTACTGACTTTGAATGTGGCCTCTAATCTATTTTTCAGTCTAACTTTTGATTTGCTAACTTTGGTAAGAAAATCTGCAAACACCAGAAGGTCTTAAGTTTCATTTACACTTTCAGCCAGCACTGCTGTTGAAGGGAGCAGTTTTCTTCTAGCCGCTTCTATCAGTGTAGGTGTTTGCGTGGCTGTATATCAGAACAGATTGGAGAATTGATGTGGGTTAAAACCAACTGTGGTTTGGTTGTTTTGGGTTTTTTTAAACCAGTCTAGCTTTAAGCGGGTCACCAATGTGCTTTACCACACATGTTTGTGCTGGTACGAGCAAGAGAGATGATAATATTTCATCTTCTGTTGACAGTGCTGGTTCAAAAGATACAAGTACTTGGATTTTTATAAAATTTTCTCACTTAAAATCTTGGCTGTGATTGATACTGTGCAGTAAAGTTGTGTAAGGAAGGGTACAGTGTTCTGTATGTTGCACAGTCATGTTTTGCTTTTATTCCTTCTTTTTCAGTCAAGTAAGTTCTAATACTTACTGCAGTATATTTCTCCTGAGAGAGCATGACAAAAGTCTGACCTTGAGCCTTTATTCCAGTTTTTGCCACTGGCAATAAAATGCATATTTGAATAGCCCCTACACAACTAGAAAGCTTATCTACAGGTGTTGCTTTTGTTTCTACTGTGCCACTGTGTTCTCTAGGTCCTTAGAGTTAAGGAGTCTCACAGATGTTGACTTTGCAGAGTGTCTGAATTTGAAGTGGTATGTGCAGCTAAAGGATATGTTAAGCATTGTGTTATAGAAAGTTTCAAAAAGTTATCTTAGTGCCAGCATCTTCAGTTAAAGATAACATTTTTCACTAACATAATATGGAAATCTGAATACTTACAGTCTGTCAATCCATGGATTGATCTGGCAGTTTGGAAGTGGGCTCAGCTCCCTTGTGCACTCCTGTATGGACCAGCGGTTCTTCTCCGCAGGGTCAGAAATGCTGTGGTTTAGGTGGTGGTAAGCACCTTGCTTGTGGTGATACTGCTTCCCATGGTAAGCTCACTTGGCTATTCCTCTGCTCTTGCCTCCATGGATATTCCTCCAACAAAACTGACAACTTTGTGTCCTTTAGTTTTTCAGTAGTGGGGAATCTGTCCTACTTTTGCATGGCGTGTGTCTGTTGGAGGTGGCAGCCTCCTATGATCATAGAGTTGCTACTTCTTGTGTGTAACCTTTATAACTCTATAAAGAGTGATTTTCATAAAGTAGGGACAGCATCTGGGATCTGAAACTAATATATTGTTTCTGCATCATTTTAAATTCTCCATCACTTATTTTTTTTTTTATTTAAAGCATGGATTATGTTAATTGTTGTGGTGCAGCTGCACACACATATGAATTGCCTTGCTGTTTGTATACACTAACAACTAAACACCACCAGGTGTCCTCTGGTTCTGTATCAGATCTGAATTACCTCCTGGAGATCCTCCTGTGAATTCTAACAGAAAATACTGTTTTTAAACAAACCAAAGCTGGGGGAAGGGTGTGGGACACACAAACCTTTTTGCTTAATTTTGAAGAGGTTGAGGTGTGAATCCACTTGGAAGTGTTTGGGAATGTGTGCTATTTGTTACATTTCGTTAGCAAAGCTTCCCCCCCCACCCCCTCCAGCATATTTGACCCTGTGAGTCATCAGTATCCAAGGGATAATTTTCCGGCAAGGACAGAGAAATAGCTGGATATTTCTAGGTGTCTCCTACAGACCTGTTGCTGAAACCAGCTCAGTCATCACCACACACAGGCTTACCCTTCCCTTGCTGAGAGATAATTACCAGGCAGCAATTACAATCAATCAACAAGTTGATTTTTCCAAGGCAACAATAACAGTCAAGATAATAGAAATAAAAATGAGTATAAAAGTTGGTTAAATACTGAAATTTGTGGCTTTTCTCACCTTGGTTCTGTCTGCTTGCTCGTTCTAGCTGGGAAGGGATTTCTGTGACAGACTGGCAAAGTGTGAGAGAACATATTTTTAAACAGCAACACCAATCATTCTGTGGGATGCAGTGAAACATTGTGAGACAAAAATCGTGCTGTGTTCCTGCAGGTGGTGTACTGCAGGCTATTTCACTCCAGGCCAAGCAGTTATTCTGTCCCCAGCAGCTTCTGAGCTATGGGGAACTGACCTCTGTATGAGACCAGGTATCATGTATTGCCAGCCAAAATCGGTGGGAGCCAGGAGCCACTGTTTTGCAGAAGTGATTAATAGCACTGTCATTGTTCTTACTGAATGCTTTAAACTAGTATCCCACCTTAAAGCTTTAGGGAAGTTGGACCTTAACACTCCTATATAATACAGAAAATAAGAAGCAGCCACTTTTTAGGTTTTTTCCTCTCTGAGGAGACGTCAAACAGCAACAAATTAGGGTGTTCCCTTGTGCCATTATTAGATGGAACTAGGAGCTGTAGGTTATCCCCAGTTCATCACTTCCTATTTCAGCTCTGCACTCCTGAATTATTAATGTCCCTGGCTCTGGAAAGGTAACAGAACTCTCGCTGTATTCCCAGTGGCATTATCCTAGAGCAATACCAGATGCTGGCTCACCAATGGCTCTATTCATTGGCAGTAGAAAGGCAAGTGATGAAACTCCACCCGAAGGCGACTTCAGAAACAAGTAGTTTCAATGGTAATAATGCTTTCAGGGGTGATGACTCTTAACAGCATATTTCTTTACCATCCTTATTTTTAATTCCATTTTGTATTTCTCGCTGTAATTGCATGGTTAACCATGACATTTATTAAGGACTAGGGTTTTTTTCCTGCGATATGTGTAGATGGTAATAAGCCATGTCAAGTGTGTTAGGTTAAGGGTGTGATGATTTGAGCTTCTGAATGCCCATATATTCTGCAGTGACTCTTTGGTATTTCAAAGTATTTTAGTTGATCAACTGTTAACTATAGCTTAGGAGCATTTCATTACATAGTAGTTTGTAAAAGTGAGCGAGATTTTGTAGTTTGCTTGTACAGTTTGTGTGTCAGAGGAACTTTATTGCACAACAGCTTGAGTTCAAGTGTATTTAACTGCCTAAATTATCACTAATATATTTGAATCTGTTCATAAGCAAGGCAGTTATAGCTTCAATACAGTACATTATTTATTAGCCTAATAATTGTAGCCACTAAACTGCATATTCTCACCATCATCTATTGCTGAAGCAGTATTGAAATTCTGTGCACACACAAAAAAAATGAAAAGGATCATTAAGCAGAATAAACAGCAAGTGACACTGAAAAATACATTACAGTGATATTTTAAGCTAATGCTTGTGTGGGCTGTGTGAAAGCACAAAGAGTTTATCTCCTACAATCCTTTTTGCAATTCTGCTACTAAACAAGTAGCTTGCACTGCTGCTTTCCTTTACCTAGCTAGGCTAGTAAGGCCCTTCATGTCCTGAAGCAGGAGAGGGAGGAGAGAAAGGTGACAGGACTGCAAAATGGGATAAAGATGAGGGAAGATGCTGACCTAGAAAACAACTGACACACAATTCATGACCATGGCTTCAAAAATGTCATTTTACAACAACTTGTTTCATTTTTCATAAAGGTTGATCTTAATCAGGAGGAGTTTTTTGTTCCTCATACAACTTTAATTTATGCTCTTTATCCTTTCTGTGTTCTAGTCCAAATGGAGACTCTAGATTGTTATTCTTCATTCATCTATGAAAGGGCAAACTGTCATTGTAGTTCCTCATTTATGAAAATATTCATGTGTATTATATTGTTGCTATCAGTGGAACCCTAGCTTTTCTTACATTATTTAAGCTGATTTATTTGAAATTGTTATAGTGGGAAATACAATCACAGGAATTCATATTCTGTGAAAATTGGAGGTTTTAATGTTGACTATAGTTTATAATGTCATGGCAATATTAATTAATACATCATGTTATTGAAAACTGAGAATGTGTATTTTTTGACATTTTGTATACTAATTTAGAAAAGACCATGCCCATCTGCATTTCACATAGACTTAGATATCTGTAGTGGAAATGAAAAATACTTAAAAGGCCATTTTCATGTAGCTAGTCAGTCCTATAGGGTTAATATTTCCTTATGTTACCATAAATGCTGCTTCTTGAAGTGCCTAAGTAGATCTGTCTGAAATATCTGCAGTCCACATTTGCATTTCTCCTGTGTAGTGGTTACATTTATTTTCTTACTCTGCATTTAATTCCATGAGGCTTTGTTTTCCTCATTTAGATGAACCTCGGAGGATTTGAACTACTTTGCAGAGCAGCAATTATAAGCTAGATCTTTTTTGTGGTGAATATTTTTCTTTTGGTCTCTCTTGTAGTTACAAAATCTTTGAAGAAGTTTGTGGAACATAGTATCTTAAACTTCAGTGCACTCGTAATTGGATAAATAGAAAAGAGAAACTGTTGAATTTTAATTTCTGTTAAAAAGGTGTCTCTCCTTTTACTTGAAGGTTCAAAGCTTTAATCTGATTTATAAAAAGCATGATATAGAATGAACTTAATTAGTCATTTGTAAATGTTTTGTATACTTTTTGTATGTCGTGAATGGGTGCATTCACTTTGGCTGCCACAACGTTCTTGTTGACAAACTGGTAAGAGATGGACTGGAGCAGAGATGGAAAATGGTCTGACCTGCAAAACTCAGAGTAGTAGTTAGTGGGTCAGAGTTGAACTGGACTGGCAGCTGGTCACAAATTCTTCAGGGGACAAAACTGCATCGAATATCTTTCGACAGCTTTAGAAACTATCTGGATAACTAGACTGAATGCATAGTTATGCAGTTTACAAATTACTCTGAACAAGGGAAAACTGAAATACCAGAAAGAAAACCGATCACTGAGAGAGATCTCAATGAACTGGAAGACAGGTCCAACAAGAATTGCATGAAGTTCAACAGCCATAAAGCCCTGCACCTGGGACAGAATACTCCAAGGCAGCAGTGCAGGCAGGGTTCTGCCTGACCAGGTGTAGCTCTGCTGCAAAGGAGCTGGGTGTCGCGGTGGATCACTAGCTAAGATGGCAGCAGCGTGTCCTTGCAGCAATGATGGCGGGCTGTGTCCTGGGCTGTGCCAGCAGGTATTTAGCCAGCAAACTGCAGATGTAATTATTCCACTCTGCCTGGTGCATGTTAGGTAACATCTGTCCGGTTTTAGTTCCTCAGTTCACAAGATGCATTGAAAAACTGGAGAGGGTCTAGCAGAAGGCAACCAAGACAGCTAGAGGCTAGAGACTGTGGCATATGAGGAAAGGTTAAAGAAAATGAAGAATTGGATTTGTTCAGCCTAGAGAAGAGAGGGGATCTGATTCTCAGCCTTCCAGTAGCTAAAAGTTTTTGAGAAGATGGAGATGCTCTCTCTTCACAGGGTGAAAGACCAAGAGGCAACAGACACAATCAGCTTCACAGGAAACCTCTCTGAATATAAGAAAAAAAAAAAAACCTTCACCATAAGAGCTATTTAACACTGGAATACATTGTCCAGAGAAATGGCAGAATCTCCCTTGCTGGGAATATTTAAGGCTTGACAAGGCCTCACAGAACATAATTGAAGGCGCTGCTTTCAATAAAAAGTTATACCAGATGATCTCCAGGGGTCCCTTCCAACCTAGACTTTTCTATGATCGCATTGTTAGCAATTTTCAAGTCCCAGACAGAATCTAACTGAAACTCTTCTTTGAAAGCGCTCTTTTTTGCTGGATGGAGTTCTTTTTCTTTTAAAGCTAGGTGTATTTAAGAGCACAGAGTTTGACTGCTGTGTAAACACACCCTCTCTTCGTCCCATGTGTAATACAGTGGTTTTTATCCAGGTATATCAGTATCTGTGCCTGGGCTTGCTCACTGTTCATTCCAGCTGTCTGCGAGTAGATGATACTTCAGTGTCGAAACAGTCAGTATTTGCTAATGTTTACAAAAGTTGAATAGGATTATTGCTTTCTTAGAGTATTATGTTTCTATGAATAAATTGGAATTTATTTACCTTTTAAATATCTTGATGCTGAAACAATAGCTTCTGGATGTAGGCCACTGAACCTTCCAGGGTGACTAATAAAACAGTTTTGGTTTTGTATATGGGTAAGAGTTGTTGTTGCCAGAGGATAAGTTATAAGATGTTCTTGGTTTTGGCCTTGTTAGCACTTTGAGATTCTCAATCACTTTGCTGTCTCTCTGTTTATGCATACATTTTGTGTAAAATAGCCTTTGGCTTTTAAGTCTTTCTTATAGTTCAAAATAAAACAGGTCATTACAGTTGAATTTCCTTGAAGAATTTGTGATAAGCTGATAAAACTAAATTCTTACACATATATGAAATGCTAAAGCAAGAAATGAATAGTATAATCTGTAAAATCTTTCTTCTTAAATGTTAGTGTCATAGCCAATGTAATAGTAATAACAGATTCTTAAATCTGGAGAAACCTTTTCATTACATTAAAAATGATAATTCCCTTGGAATGTTAATTTTAAGAATTAATCTCTCATCTTTGAGATGCTGTAGATGGGACTGTTAAGTTATCTGGTACAACGTTTTAAAATTAGAATGTTTCACAAAATCTCATTATTGTCTTACGAAGGAAATAGCATCAAATGGTATGGACAGACATGATTTAATTAAAGTAGGTGTTTGGTTGGTTTAGCAATGATGAATTGAAGTTAAAAAAGGAAGAGCTGAATATGCTTTTCAGGATGAATTATTTAATTATGGGCCTACTAGCTTCCTCAAGGAAACAGTAAGAGGAATAGTGTTTCACACATTTAGAATTATCTTAGACAAGGCAGTAGATGATGTACAGCAGGGAGCAAGTTTCATTGGGAGAGAAATACATCTTCTACAACAAGATCTGAAATTTGTCCTACTAGAGTAACCCTTGTGTATAACTGGGGAGGGTAAATCGCTGTCCAGTTTTCTTAAAGTTAACTTGTCTGAATGCAAATGTGCAGCTGTGGGGAAAGCAACATTAAATATATCCTTTTTCAGGTGCTAAAACCGAGAAAAGTAATTCCTAATTGTCGGAGTTTCTCTAAATTGAAGGGGTATGGTTTTTCTTTTCTGACTGTGACATGACCATGGTTCATGTGCAAATGCAGCGAGCTACTGTCTGGATGGAGGCACATAAAGTTGAACAATCTGCTATCAGTTAAGTTTAGCTTACTTCTAGTTCTTACACACTTGTTTGTTTTGCAAAAATCCTGTGTTCTAAAGGCTGACAACTACATGATGAAATCCAGTAAAAACAAGCATTGATTTCATAAGCTAAATAAAATATTATTAAAGGAGATTGAAGTGGTTTTTAAAACTTGTCTCAGCTCTAAAGCCACAGCTTTTGAACTCAGTCACTTGAATTTGAGTACCACTTGCATGATGTTCTATTTGCTCTGGTGTTTACTGGGAAACTATACTTGTCATCAGAGAATCAGAAATTTTGAAAACTGATTGAAGGATCATGATGCACATCACCTTGGTCTATTTAGATGCACATAAAATGTTCATTCTGGTATTTTCTGTAACACAAATCATGTTTACTTATATGCAGGTTATTAAAAAAGTTCTCTTAAAAAATACAAACTGAACTATTTAGACTTTTTTGTCCTACATATACTTTATATGATCCATTCCTGCTTGGTTCTTTTCTAAGACAACTCTTAGCTAAACAAATAATAGATTTAGAAGCAAATTTTTCACAAGATTATTAGGCACTTTTCCTACTAGAGTGGTCCCTTGCTTGCTTTTAAATAGTTTTCCCCTGTAATTTGTAATTAATTCTCTGCTTCTAATGTATCTCTTTGTTCTAACTACATATTTGAGTGTCTGAAAATAGTTCAACATTTTGGTATGTTCTTCTGATTCCCTTCTTTTATGTGTTGATAAAAATTGTAAAAATTATGTCATACCATTCTAACAAATCTCACTGTCAGAGATGAAAAGGGACAGTTTACTCGTAGTATATTTTCATTCCTCCAGAGTTTTCTCTAGGTGGAGATTTTTAGCTGTTGTCTGTGAGTGTAGGTAGTTGCAGAACTAGAGAAAACTGAAGAGTAATTGAACTATACAGACATACGAATCCTGTGTCCAGTAAAACCTCCCATTGTTGAGATCCTATTTCAGGTTAACCTGAAGTAAAATGTTGAAGTGTTGTATGATGCACAGAGCAAAATGTTCCTTTTTCTGACTTGGTAGTGTTCTAGTGTTCCTGAAATTGTCTGTATTTTTTGTTTACTTCTTGTACTATTGCTTCTTTCATCTGCTGTTCTGTCAGAGCCAAAACACAGACTCTTACCAGAAGCCTGGAAACAGAAGAAAGCTTTTGCGTGTGTGTAAAAAAAAAAAAAAAAAAAAAAAAAAAAAAAAAAAATTCACTTGCAGCAATGGACCTGGAGTACGGATCAGAACAGTTATTTTCCCAGCAACTTGAAATTACTGCTTTCTGGATATATTAAGTTTTGGATGTTTGCTCTGTTCACTGAATTCCTGAATGACCTAGCAATTATTTGTTTTCAGGAGGGGGGGGAAAAAAAATCTACTCATCTTAGTTATCTTATTTAGGAAAAAATAGTTCTTGTACGTGACTGTTCATGGAAGAGCACACATTTGAAAGCAGTTGTGTTAGTCACTGCTTCTAAGTTAGCACAGAAGGTTCCCACGTTGAATCAGGGAGATATGTCAGCTGCATGTCTGGGTATTTTTAGTACTTTTCTTACGTTCTAATTAACAATGTGTTAAAACACAGTTAAAATTCAGTTGGTTCCTGAACTAGCTGTTTATCTTATCTTCATAGTAAATGTGAATAAGAAATGATTCTTAATAGAAAAATGCATATATTTGACTTTGCTGTTAGAAACAGTCTGTTCTCCTAATGATGTAGGTCAGCTTCTGGAAAGCTAAAGGCATGTGACTGCAGTTTTTGAAAGGGTCACTCTGTGTTCTAATGCTGTCAGGATTTAGATGTGTATTGATCGTTGAGGAAACTGAGGCTTCTCCTGTAGCCTTTGGAAAGGGATATACAGCTCTGCTAGCTCCTTACCACAGAATTCAACTGTGTGACCTAATTTCACTCCTTACCACAGAATTCATTAACATTGTGTGACCTAATTATTCTATACGTACATGGGCCACAAATGTTTGATACTTTGAGTTCAAAATATGGCAAGTTGCTGTAAACCCTTTTTTTCAGTATAAGTGATTATATAGCCAACATATGTCCAAATTTTGTTATATTCTGATATGCTTCTTGAATTTTGGAGAGCAGTTTTTAAAGATTTGGTTAGGACTAGATTCCTTTCTCTATACTTATTTTAGGCTGCTTAGGGGTAAGAGCTTTGTTAAAGGTTTGTATTTCAATATGCTGCTAACAAGTCTATATGGTAGCTTTTTTGGCAGACTTAGTTACATATTGCTGAGAAGGAAAAGATTCCTGTGTTAATTAAGTTAAAGATATCTTTCATCTTTGCAGGTACCCTGAATTTAAAAAGTAGAACAAGGAGAATCCTGTACATATATGTATGGTGGATCATTAAAGGGAACTGACACTGTTACTGTTTGTCCAGTGACTGGAATTTCACGTGGGAGGTGACCACATTTGGCTATGTGAAGTCTGTCCAGCTCATAACTAGTTCTTGATGTTTGTCTATACCCACAGAAAGAGTTTTCCTGTAAAATGTGTACATTTTTACTATTATTATTGGTCTGAACAATTAAAATGGTCTGATAACAAGCCATCTTGGGAGGTGTTTCTCAAGGTGAACACTACAGTTCATTGGCAGAAGCGCAGAAGTTAGTACAGCTACTTCGTGCATTCTGTTGTTGGTTTCTGGCCATGTAGGAGGCTTAATTCTCAGATCTATTTTTCAGCTGTCTTCCAAGAGAATTGAAATGTCATTGCTTAAAACTCATGTTTTCAGAATAAAACGCACAGCCTCCCAAAATACTGTATTGACTGAGTAGTTCACCCACTTTAAGCCAGATTTGTAAAAATTTCAAGCCAATTAAGCTGGCTCAGATCTCACTTCTTTAAGACTCCTCCATTCCAGAGCTAGAATCAATGTCAAGTATTCCTGTTGACTTTCTGGGAGCTATAAAAAAAAAATACTGTTTTCTTCACTAATACTTACAGACTATCTTAGGGTTGGATTTTAAAGCCCTCTGACTTACAAAGATTTCATTTTCAGGTTTAAAAAATAGTATGTAGCTTAAGTAACCAAATAACAAAAGCACATTGGCAATGTAGGATACTTCACATCTTGGCACTGAGTGCTTTTTTTTTTTTTTATATGGTGACATGTGCGGAGATTCTCAGACAAAAATGAATCATGAAGCGAATGATTTTTTTCATTTATGGAGAGCACTGGGGAAAAATAGAGTTGCAAAATACTGGAAGATGTTTCCCGCAGGACATAGAGGAAACTATACTAGGGTTGTCTTCTGCAGAAGACTCTTAATGTATTGTGGAAATTTCTGCTGGCCTACAGCGTAGCTTCTCCCGAGGGCTAATCTGAGCAGATGCAGCCATCCGTTCCATGTAGCCAAGAGCTTCTCCTGCCTGCAATAAGATGACCTGCTGAGGAGCAGAGTGTGAGAGTTAGTGTTTACACTGCCTCTGATCCTGCAAAACAAACTTTTTTCTGCCTGTGACATACCCTGTGGACATGCAGTTAAAATCTAACCTACTATTAAAATGCAAGAAACAGCTGTGAGAAACAGGTCATTATGAAGTGAGTTGTACCCTTAATGCAGCTCTAGGATGAAGAATAATAGTGACGTGTAAGAAAGAATGCTTGTGTTATACCGAAGTGAAAGTGAAATAGAGTGATGCAGAAGAACTTGAGCATCTACAGCATAATTAGAATTTAAAAAGCAGTCACAGATTTGCTTTTTATTCAAGCATCAAAAATTCAAGTCCTGTGTGTTCTGCAGGTAGCAGAAACTGATTTTGGATTCAGACAGAAAAACACCATTCCTGTCAAAAATTTGCTCATGGAAAAATATCCATCTTTAATCAAATGTCTGAGTACACCAAAGGAAGAGGATGAGAAAGAAAAGGGGGAAAAAAATTAGAGGAAGGTGCTAAAATAAAACACTGGCAGCCTGATGTAATGAAAAGTACCCCAAGAAAAATATGTACATGAACTATCACCCACTCTTCATCTCTCTAGTTTGTCACAAACTTCAGTTTCCCCTTCAGAATATAGCACTCAATATTTACTTTTTTCACTTCCATTTTCTCCAAGCTCTGTTAAATCCAGCCTGACCTCCCAGACCCACATCTTGCCCTGTGGATTTTGGCAATGTTCATCTCTAGCTGCTCCCGTTACCTTGAGGGCTTTCTGCACCACACAAGGCAACGCAGAGACTCCATGCAGAGTGCTTGGGGGTGAGTCTGGCATTCTCTGGGATGAAGCATCACCACTCCATCCGTTGGCTCCACCCCCACTGGCCAGTTTGTTAACATAAAAGGGAAGGCAAAAGAAATGGTCAGCTGCAGTTCTGTGAATGAAAATTATTGGCTCTTCTCCACCTTCTCTTTGTTCTGAAGTAAATATTACTCTCTTCCTTCTAGTAGCTGTGGACATTTTCAGAAAGGTGAAACACAAAGTCCAGGTGGAATATTCTTGAGGTTTCTCATGCCTTTGCTCAGAGTGGTTGTCAGGAATCAGGCTAGTAAATGACAATAGAAAGCCATTTTATATAAGGATCCTAGCGACCTGCTCATGAGTATATGAATAACACTCGCACTATGAAAAAATACCCAGAGATCCAAAGTTATTTTAGTCAAAAATATGCCACAGTATTATTTAGATATACCATGGATACCAAAATATTTCAATCGTATGAGGGCAGTTAAGGTGGCTAACATCTGTGTTGTGTTATAGAAGCATAGTCTTTATTTGTGGGTGTTTTTCAGTTACTGGTTTTAATCCTGACTTTATAGATCTTATCCATGAAACAATATCTATAACCTTTATGATCACGCAGCTCCAAAAAGTGATTTTCTTGTAGATTGTGAAGTTTTCCATGGAATTCCAGATTGTAGTGATTTTTCTGGCCGTGGAATAATGACAGCTTCTCCTCCTCCTCCTCCCCCCTCATTTTAAATGTCAGTACTGTATTTACTATATTTGAGCAATATCACATATGACAACTACCTGAAGTTTTTTATCTACAACAGAAATACCATTTTGCCTTTTTCCTTGTGATCAGTTCATGTAATCCTTATTACAGCACATGACTGAATAATTAAAATGGTTCTCCTCCTAAAGCTTCCTTCCCTTGCTTAATTTTAACATGAAATTGGTGGTGAACAAATATATTGAGCACTAAGAAGTTGCAAGAAATGTATATTCCCTCAGTCTAGCTGTATGCAAACAATCCTATCATTTGTTTTTGAAAAATAAACCAGTAAAAAACCCTAAACTGTTTAAATTCAGAATCTGTTATGATTCTGAATTTCATGTTTCCTTTTATTCAAAAGGATATTGTATAACTTCATTAAAACTTTTTCTTACTGCCTAATAATATATTCTTCATTGGTATGTGTAAGACATGTGCCTGTGGCAGTGGCTTTATGGCCTGGAGTTCAGTGTGAGCCCATAATGGGATTTGTGCTGCTGGGCCTGCACTGTAAGGCATCGCCACGTGACTTACATATACACAAACATTCACTTCATTTATCTTGACTGATGTGAAAACAGACTATTTCTTCTCATACTCACGTATTGTATATTGTTACTAACATACTGCGAATGTTTCTTCAATAAGTGCAGAACATAACCTTGGCCTGTAAGATTTTTCTAATGAGAAATCACTCCAGAAATTCTAATATACTGAGTAGCAAGCAGTTTCAATATCAAGTGAATATGTTACATAGTTTATTTAAAGATATTATTTAAGATGCCCATTAAAGTTGTCTTCAGATCTGATTTTTGCCTTTAGTTGCCAAATGTCTTGCCGATTCATTTCTCTTAAAACTTGGTATGCTCGAAATGAACTTGAAAAGAGTAATCCGTTTAGTTTTGCAGTTGATTTCTGCGTTTACCCAATTTGACCATTTAAGAGAGCTGTGTAAGTGAAATAGTCTGTTCCTATAGCAACATGTACAGTCTGGAAGAGTTTCCATGGTGTATAGGTTATATCCAATCCTTAAAAACAAACACTGGATAAAAACAAGAGGTAAATTTTTAAAAAAATAATGAATAGATGTGATGAATATGGGTTCTGAGCCCATATATAAGCAGTAAGAGGACATACCTCCTGTTAGGCAATAGAATGCCCTTTATTAAGGTGCCCTTGCTTGTTTCTTGGCAAAGGTTTCTGGAATCACAAAGCTTGTCTGACCTCACTGCTGAGTTTGCCAAGCAGCTGAGGTTATGGCAGTGTGTCTGACTCAGCGAGGTTACAGCATGAACCATAGATTGAAATAGTGAGGTGTTGGCAAGAGGTTTTTTGTAGAGAATTAGAAAAAGACTATTTGGCTGTTTGATTTTGTTTGGGGTTTTTTTGGTAAGTCAGACTTACCTTCTCCTTTTTGGTGGAGACTGAGCCTTGAAGTCCAAAGGAGTAAGGTGGTCAACCTTGTTTTCTTCTTACACTCATGTTTTCTCAATTCAGAGAAAAGACTAGTCCTTGTTGAAAGACAAACTCCAAGTTCTTGTGAGTAGTAGGCTTTTCTGGTGAACAAAGTTGTATGTCTGCCAGTCTCATACAACAAAACACACAAGGAAAATCTCAGTCCTTTCTTGTGTGCTGCTTTGTAGAACATCAGTGGAGAACCTAATGAACGCAAAAGGCAAAGGGTTGGAAGGGCTCTTACTTGAAAAGAGCACAAAGCCAGAACCTCAGATAGAAGTAAGTGGAAACACAGGCGTCTCTGGTAAATGAAGAATTATGTTTTTGTGTTAATACCATTTCCAAGGTTTAGTATAAACACTGCAGTGCAACTCACAAGTCGCCAAAATTATAGCTTGTGTTAGAAGTCCATATTAACAACTTCAGCAGTACAGTATGTCCAAGATCAGAAAAATCATGTGTGGTTAATGTCTCAAAAACTGAGAAAAGACAAGGTTTTGAGCATTTGTTAATCTCCAGTTTGATTCATGCATATGATATAAATTATATATAATAGGACACAAATTTCTTCAACATGTAAGAGGAGAAAGATGAAGTTTAATACTAAACAGGGCTATAATTTGTTGATAGTGATGCACTGGATTAACAGTTCTCTGCTTATTGAAGGAAGGAGGTCTTCTGACTTGCTCGTTCTCATTCGTTCCTCCTCATGCTCCCACACCTCTCTTCCCCTCTCCAGACCAGCTCTTGGGGTTGCCTGAAGGCACGGCAGGCTGAGTCAGCTTCATCACCTGGTAAACACCATGATCTGAATTTGGCTGTGGCTGCTTCCATCAGCAGGCAAGCACCAGACAGCCCTCAGGCAAGCAATAGCTGAATGTCTTTGAGAACTAGGAAAGCAGCAGAGATGGGAGAGAAAACAAAGTCTTCTTCTTTCAGGGCAGCAAGGTTTTCTGCTTACTCTAGCAGAAGAGAATTCCAAATCAGTCTAGGGTTTCATTTATGTCAGTAACAGTATTGATATTATAAAGATGCTCATGTTTACAAATAAATGTTTAGATAATTTCTTATTTTGAACTTTTAAAGGAAATTTATAAAACAGTACAACTCAATAAAAATCTGCTAGCTTTTTTCTGAGCTCTTGTATAGCTCTCTAATAGTCTTAAGTCGTACAGAAGATTTCCTCAGTTTGAGATATGTTCACGACTGCTTTTAATGTGGTCCTGACAGTCAAAGTGTTTGCTTGTGTATAGCATTTGTAAGGACCACAATTTATGACTGCCTGCTGTAGCCAAATAAGATATTTTTATACTAAAACAGACTTTATTTTGACTGTCCTTACCATTTATGAGTGGTGAGGTTACAGTACTTTGGATAACAGAAGTATAAAATCCTATTTATTATAGTGCAGCTTTTTTTTCTGTCTCCATTTTGCCTCCATTACCTTGTATATCTTTCTTTCTCCAACTGTACAACCATCTGCATTTTAATGGACTTTAAGCTAATTAAGTACTTTGAGAATAAAATTAGTGCTCCCTGTCTTAAAACAATTTTAATTTGGATTTTAAAATTTACAAAATACAAATTTAAAATTGTGGTGCAACTTTAAAATTGTGTGTTTAAATTAGGGAGAAATAGTCTGTCTCTGCTGGGTAATCTAGTTCTGTTTTTCTGTCTCTGTTCTTCTTACAGTGTGAAAATCAAGGCAGAACTTATATTAAAAATAAAATCTTCATTCTTTTATTGGTATTTTAATCTTATAATTATGTTATTAACAGATAAGAGTCTATAATTTCTTTTTTAAAGTATTTGGAGAGTGCTTTCTGGTAATTAATCCTGGTATCACATCCAGCTTGTGTAGATATAAAGCCTTCTCTGTCCATACTAGAACTTTTCAAGAAAGAAAAGCATAACACAAAGCCAAACTGTAAAGCCTACATTTCTTTTAACAACTAGAAACATGTATCTGTTACAGGATACATCTCAGGACTGGGTTAGAAAATTATTTGGGTTAGGAAATTTCAAATTTACTATGAATAATTTCTCTACGATATTAAGTTACTAGCGTGTAAATTCCTCTAAATAGGACAAATGTTACAGTATATTAGAAACCAAAATTTTGCTTTCTCCCTAACTTCTGCATATAAGCTTCAGACAGTACTAAATACTGTACAAACATACGGAGGCATGATGGTTATACTATATTGGTAAAGGTGCCCACGCATAATTTGAAAGTATTTATTCCTTTTAAGAGTGGGTAATTGGGTTTTAAATCAGGCAGGGTTTTTTGGAGAGGGCTGTTGTCCCACAGCTGTTACTTACTAGGAATTCCGATGCACACAGCAGGATGATGTGCCTAGTTTGAAGTAACTATTAGAACTCAGTTTGTAAAACTATCCTTAATCATAGAATCATTCAGGTTGGAAAAGACCCTTGGGATCATCGAGTCCAACCATCAGCTCTACTCTGCAAAGTTCTTCCCTACACCATATCCCCCAACATCTCATCTAAACGACCCTAAATAATAATATCTGACCTTGAACAAGAAGTTGCTCTTCTGTTTCCAAACAGGAATGATGGGCAATGTCCATAACACCTGGCGCTTTTTTTTGCCACAGATATGAAGGACAGTGGAACTAATAGCTTTACCTGTATCCAAACAAGGTGTTGCAATAAAATGCTCTTTCATTAGAGAATGCGTTCTCTAGCTCTTGATGTAAACAGAACTGGCCTGTAAAGGTGCTTTATTTTCCATGGTATGGCACTGAAAGGTTTGGCCAAAGACAAGTTACCTTGTACAGGATTCAACAAAGGGATCGGAACTTGAGAACTTCTTAGTGTGAATAGAGTTCTTGGCTTAATGAATTCCTCAAAGCAGTGTTGTGTCTGAAAACCCACATCCACATCCTTGAAACCCTAGTGCTTTTTCCATCCTCCTCTTCTGTGTTTGTCACTTGCACTTTTTCTTCTGCTGATGCTTGGTACATATCTAATTTATCTCATTTGATGTGTCAGACAGTAAGAGCATTAAAACTGTCTTGCAAGCTAGAGTAAATGTCTTTTTGCATTGTGCAACGCTTTTATTATTTTCCCAAGCATCCTGTGATGAGTACTGTAAAGCAAAATAGAAAAAAGAAAGTTCTCTTGAAATGTTTCAAGTAACTTGCACTCCTGTTTTCTGTAGGAATTTTTTTGTGCATCCCTATACAGGTTTGCAAACCTGTATCCCAGATTTAAACAGATCAGTAGGCAACAGTAAATATTGTGGCATGCAGGTGATACTCAACTGCTTCTAACCTGTGTGAAACAAAACCAAATGCTGTAGAAATCCAAGCACAACTCTGGCCATTCTATAAAATCCAAGCAAAAAGACCATAAAGACTGTACCTGGTAAACTTGAATCATAAAGTATTGGAACAGAGTGTAGAGACACTTAAAATATGAATGTAAAACTGAGTGTTTGAAGATTAGCACACTAAGTTTCTGTTAGTTAGACAATTTAACAGAAAGAGTGTTTTGCATACTTGGTACAAGCTCTAGGCAAATATGATTGTTTCTTTGGGGAAGATCAGAACAGACTACAAACTACTGCAAGGTAATGAAAAAACCAAAGTTCTGTTTGCCTTAGCTTTTCCTGAGTGAAATAAGAGACATTTTCTACATACATCAAACATGGTTGAAATGTCTGTGTAAGAAAGAACTTGGATTAGATCCAAAGATTTTGAGGCATTACAATTGAAGATAATTAGTTCATATAATATGTTTAGTTTTGTTTACAGAAGTTCAGGAGCGTCTTTCATTCTTGTTAAATACTGTCTGTAGCCTTTAGCAGTTTTCTCCTTACCACATATGCATGTGAGTCAACAAAAGCCTCTTGCATGTGCATAACCACAAATTATATTAAGAGTTGGTCACAGAAACACTCATTCTACAAAACTTTAAGAAAAAAATTCCCTGGTTTTGAGTAAGAAAATACAAATACAGTAAATAACCTGAAATATTAAAACCTGTGTTCTCTCCAGAAACAGCGGTGTCCTGTTACACTAAACAAATGCTTTTATG
This sequence comes from Strix aluco, assembly GCF_031877795.1. Taxonomy (NCBI): domain Eukaryota; kingdom Metazoa; phylum Chordata; class Aves; order Strigiformes; family Strigidae; genus Strix; species Strix aluco. The sequence continues at coordinate 21,743,055 of NC_133941.1, forward strand.
CCTGAGATATTCTCCAGTTTTGAGAGAGGTTTCCATACAGCTTTCCTTTCTGGAGATGTATAACTATGTGTAAGTATTTATATTGCCAAGATTCTCAGTATCTGAAATCCATGCTTAGAAAATCTTTTTCTGAATCATGAATATTTGCACAAGATGAAACACGTGCGTTAGGAAAGACCTGGCCACAGAGCTAGCTTTACCTTGGAGTATGGGAGAATGACAGAACGAGGACTTAAAAGCAGTGGCTGTCACGCTGTAGACAATTGTCACAGCCAACAGCCTAATGAGTTTGGTTTGGCAAATTCCCAACCATGTCTAATTAAAACTTTCTCTGAACAATCCTGAAATGGTCTTCCACTGATTTTCTTTGGGTGTCATTGTTGATATAAGTTAAATAGTGTAAGAAGTTTCCTCGTTTGCGTTTCCCAATGACTGACTGCCCTCTTCTTGTTTCAGGTCATGCATGCAGCATCTGTTGGGTCACTGACCTGCAAGAGAGCACCAAATTTTCTTCTCTAACGGTCTGCTCGGTGTTCCCACTCCTCCTGAGCAAGCCATCTGCCTACAGCCACTACTTCCATTTTGTCCATCCACAGGATAGGTAGCTCATTTCATGTGCACTTTTTCCATATAATTTGCAATAACAGTGAACATACCCATGTGGAGACATTGAATATTTTTCTCTATATGTGAAACAACTGAAACTCTGATGTGCAAAATGCCTTGTATTTTACTGCATATATGTGCATTTCATTGTTGAATTAAGGTGTAGTGCAGAGCTCCTGAGGAAATTTTGTAATTAAATAGTTTACCTTAAAACATAGTGTGCTGGGCACAGTAATTTAGCATTCATTATTTCCAGATAGTTAGAAATATCAGACAAAACAGTGTTTTGAATGCTTCTTTTAGTATTGAGTCACCTATTTTAGAGCACTGAAGAAATACTGTCTTTTGCTTGTACGTCTGATCTGTGCTAGAGGCACAGTTGTAAGCATTTGCCATCCTGTAGCAACGTGTCATGTAGAAACATACAGCATGATGCAGAACACCCAAGCTAGAACTTTCTGATGAGAACTTCTCTTTAAAGAAAAGTTTAAAGAAATTGGTGTGGGTTTTTTGCCTAAGTGGTGGTGGACGTAATCAAGTCAAAAAGTAGAGGAAGTGGCATAAAGTAGCAGTACCTCATATTGACTCTAAATAGTTATGCTTTTTAGCTGTGCCTTTCAAAGAAAATTAGGTGAGATGGATGCTAAGAGTTAGTTGACTGAGGTACAAGAAACACTATGAAATAGCAAAAATAAATCTTAGTCTAGATATTTAAGATCAATTTATGAGAAATCTACGGGTGGAGGGCTGGGTGGACTGCATGTCTGTCCTCCTCTGAGCAGTGCATTCTGTAGGTTAATACCCAAACCAACTCTTCTATTAATATGTTCCTTTTCTCATCGAATGAACAGTAAGCAGGAGTTTGTTTTGCCCTTCCAGAACTCCTCCTGTTCAAAACTCTTTTGCTTACTTACTGGATTATCCAGAAACACTCTTCAGTGGAGCCAGTGAGATGCGTCTGGTTCAGTAGCCATAGGAGCCAGATATCCCTGTAATTTTGGAGACAGCCCTAGTACTTGGCTGCATGCTACCATTTTTTTGCTTCAGGGCATAAATTGATTACTGCTGAAATCAGAAAGGAATGCTGCCTTCTGCATCTCTGACCACTGCTATGGAGAAATGAACTGGACAGATATAACCTGACAGACTGTATTTCTCTTTTGCTAGATCTTAATTTTGCTGTTAACATAAAGTTTGTTCTGAATGTAATTACAAATTGACAAGTTCAAATTCATTCTAATTGCATTTCATAAAACTACTTAATCTTCATAAAGACACTAAGTCTACACAATGTCTCAGTGTCACAAGCAGTGACTCATCAAGAGAAGGAGGAAAATACAGAACTCCAGGTCTTTCCGGTGCTCTGTGAAAAACTAAATGGGTCTAACAAGGTATTGAATCTTTAATTTCAAAATCAGCCTCCTTTGCAGGGCACTTTAAAAACTGCTGTTTCATTCTGAGATTAGATGTGGGAATAACTTATAATAATGTATTTATAAAAATATTTGGAAAGCTTTTGTGTGCCATTTGATAGCTAAAGATCAGGGGTTTTCCCAGCAGTCCTACAGTACTTATTTTCTTTTCCTACAACTAAATATATTTTGGAGGATATGTGCATAAGGGGAAAGAATGAAGAACTCAGTGCAGTTAATATAGCAGGATTTATAACAAATCCGTTTTGATGATCTCATACTACTTTTGAAAGGGTTTCTTTTCACTAAGATGATACAACAGAGAAACTTCATGCAGATTAAAATTATCTTCCTAGATTCATTGATCATTTACGTACTTATTTATTGCTTAGCTCTTATAAGATGCAGTGTTTCTGAGAACATATTGCAGATTCTTAGAGAGAAAATGTAGTTATGTGCAATGGATGTTTTGTTACAAGGTACAAAGGTAGTAGTTATTATCAGAGATGGCTCTTGCAAAGAAGCCCAGCATTCCCTTAGTAGCATCACTGCAAGTTCTTGCTTTATTTAGGCAACCTGTCTGGGGGTTAATTAGTCTGTTACCTCAGGGAGTGGGATAGCCAGTAGCCTTTTTGTCCTTCTGCAACTGATATTTAAGGATATCCTTATACACCGCTAGCACCTTGAGCAGGAACTGGGAAGGTGCCTACCACCATGCTGAGTCTGAGCTAATGTACTCTTTTTAGCAAATATATGGGCACCTTAGATGGCAAACAAATAGATCCACTTTATAATGAATTAATGTAGCGGTTTTGCTTAGACCTTAACCCCCAAACTGAAATTTCTCCCACCTAGAATGAGGAAAACAAACATGCATTTCAAGAGGGACACTCGACAAAAAAAGGCTGATTCTCCCCTGAATGGAGGGGATGTCTCTTACAGTGAGTGAAGAACACTGTTGCCTGGCCCAAATGTAAGTAGAAGCTTTAAAAAGACCCTTCTTGTGTGGGCTGACTTGCACTGGCACATATTTACCACATAAAGCCTGAGAGACATTCCCCCAGTGGCTGTGCTACTCCTTCTGGATTGGCAGAAGACAAGACCACTGTTGGCCTGCTTTTGGAGAATTTATCTTGGGCTTAGCACTATGCAAACTGCCATTTCACAGCTTCCCCCAGCTTGAGTGCAGGCAGAGATCACCATTTAGTCGTAATACTAAGATATCTAGGCAAAAGATTAAACTGGGGTCAGAAATACAGGCTTTGCTACTCCACCATGAGTAGCATAGGAATAGCAGTGTGTTGTGCCAAGTTACAGCATTTCTCCAAATCTGTAAGAGTGAAAAAATCTAAAGTATTCCCATAGGGTGTTTTTGAAAAGTACTGGGTAAGTACAGTAAATCACAAGGCTGTATGACCTTTTCCAGAAATCCCTATCACAGCAGTTAGAAATGAGAAGGTTACTTAATTGAAGTGCTAATACTAGTTCATTAACCATAATTCGTTTGTTGCTCAAAGTTAGCATATTCCAGTAAAAAAAATAAACCCCTACTTAATGACTTAGTGTTTCTGGAATTAGGAAGACTGTTACTTGGAATGCAGGCCACTAACCTGGCTTTACCAAGTTAATGATTTGTCTGAAATGAAATATGGAAGATTTTCTTCATCATAATGTATATTCAGCCCTCATCTGTTCTGTGATCTGAATAATCTTCTATCCATCCATCATCTACAGAACTGAGAGGAAAACGAAATGGCAGCCTATTGCAATGAACTGGATGAGATGGGATAGAAACAATATTCTCACTTTCATCTGACAAGCCATGTGATTGACAGTGGAAAGTTAGTTCTGAAAACTGAGCCAATACTGTCTGCAGGACCGAGATGTTTGCAAGAGTTTTACAGAATTGCTTATAACAGTTAAACCTTAGAAGACAAATCCCTGTTATTTTTTGAAGGGGACCAGCCACGATTCTGAAAGAAAGTATTACAAATTACCTTTAGCCAAGTTCTTATGTAGATATACTGACTTTTGTGAAGGATATAGGTATACAGGAAATTATGTATTTGGATTTAAGGGTATTTAGAACAATAGAACCAAGCATACAGTTAAATTTTTACCTGCTAGATATAATAAAATTCTATCAAAATTTCAAGCAAAACAAAAAAGTGTGATATAAGTAGCTATGATTTTTATATGCCATATTTTGAAACATAAATATGCTGCTTGGAGGCAGGTCTGTGAGAAGATGCAGGATGAATATTTTGCTTCCTGTCTAAGTGATGCTGTTTCTCCTCTGCGTATTTCCTTTAAAAAATGCCAATTAGGATGTCACTACATGGTTTTGCTCTTTGAACATGGAAAATATAACACTTAACACTGGGGATTTAAGATCTTAATTCAGTTCCCTGTTGTGTATAATTTGGAATACAGTATCTAATGACACGACCACATTTGCTTTCTCTTGCTCTGTTGCACAGTGTATTTTTTTTTTTTTTCTCCCCCCTCCAGAATGCCTCCACCACACTGAGAGCACAGACAGCTTGGACAAGATGAGTCAGAGCTGTTCAGTAAACAGACTATTAAATTTCCCCTTCCTATGCTAAAAAAAGTTTTATCACCTATGTCTAAACAGACATCTTTTTGAAATTGTAGAAGTGGTTTTCAAGAGGATCTTAAGCCTGCTATAATAGACCAGTTGCTGGAAAATATTGAGAGCTTAAAAAAAAAAAGACTGCCTGGACAGACTGATAAAAACATTAGAAAAACGGTGAGTCATACAGGCCATTAATTAAAAAAAAAAAAAAAAATCAAGGGGATACTGTTAAGACACAATTGTCTTTTTATAGGTAGAAAAAAGTAAGGCTAAAATTACCTTAAAACATAGTGGTTGAAGTAAATGATGGTGAAAAGTGGCAGGGAGAAAAACACCTTTTTATGATCATAGGTGTTTTGATTTAAAACAGGATGAAAATATTTGTTTAGCTTAGTCTAAACACTTACATGACACATTTATCTTTTAAAATGCTTGAGCATCTTTGGCATTATTTTACACTGGCATATGGAGCGATAAATGTGCCACAGTTTCTCAATTCTGCCCTTTACATTCTAATTAAAGGAGAAACAACCCACTTATCTGACTGTTTTCCAGAAGGAGGGATGATGAATTTTATGATAGTTTGAGGTGGAACCTTCTCCCACTTTCCGTGCACAAGACCTGGGAGAACAGAATCTATTTTGTAACAATTTGGTAGAGGTAGGAATCATTTAATGAGAGAATTTTGACATAAAAATATCACAGTTTACTTCTTATCCTGAGATAGGATAAACAATGAAAGATTTCTTGTGTTCTCTAGTAATGGTGGTATTTTGGATGAGCAAAAAATCAGAATCTTTCATGGCCTAATTTGACATGTGGGTAGTCATTTTAATTGAAATGAAATTAATTTTCAAGTTTTGTTCCAGATTTTTATACGGGAAGAAGATATTTTAATATTCTCAAGAGAAATTATTTACATATCACAGTCTCTCCTCTGAGGGTTGATTCTATTTGTATGAACTTTATGCTTGTCCAGGTATAGCAGAAAGTACAGAAGCCTAAACTAGTGCTAAACAAAACAGAGCCAGAACCAAAATCAGTGTAAGTGGCTCTAGCAAGTCACATGAAATCTTGATGATGAAAGCAGGCCTTCTCACCGAGGAAAGGGACTGGCGCAAAGGATTTCAAACCAAACTTCATTTGAGATTTTTTTCCCAGCTGAAAGAGAACATGGGAACATTCACATGAGTCATACCAAAAAATATTGCTTCAGGTAATGACCTGTAGTGATCATCTAGGCAAAGACCAGCAGAGAGAGAATTTTTGTAGAGGGAGTCATCACAGAAACACTGTCTGAAAAGGTTCTCTGGAGATTGCCTAGTCTAAGCTCCTGTGCAAAGCAAGATTGCTCCTGGTCCGAGACGAGGTCAGCCATCACTTTGTGTAGCGAGCCCAAGGACGGAGAACCCACCGTCTCTCTGGGTACCTGCTCCAGTGCTGCACTACCTGGAGAAGAAATTTCTGGTAATGTCCAATAGGAAGGACCCAAGCTTGAAGTTGGGGCTGCTGCCCCTTGTTTTGCTACCTTACAGATTTTGGCCAATTGTGTTTTAAGTCGCCACACAGACAGTTGTAAACTTGTATCAGATGCCACCATAACCTCCCATTTGCCAGATGACATATCTTCCATTAAGTCATAACTAAAAAATGCATTTTTACTTTGTCTTCCACAGCAAGTATTTCCTTTTGGTTCTGAATAGAACTGTTTCTCAGTTGCATTACAGAACTCCCTCAAATTTCCCATCTCTTATCACTGCTATGTCTGCTTGAAGAATCCCTGGCTTCTCAGTCCTTCCCACATGAAAACTGCACTCATTGGTTTTTTTCCCTTCTGTTTGTCATTTCTGATCCATCTTTGAGGTGGGACAGTGGGAAGTCACAGTTCCCCAAAGTCATTCATCATGAGAGTGTTATTAAGTAGCAGAACATCTTCTAATCTTCTAGTTTCTTCTTTATTCTTTTCTTAATACTTTCTTACATCTTTGGAGTGCCTTTTCATGTTGATTTTACATTCTTCGAGAGCTATCGGAATATCTTCCATATCTTATCTGAGAGGCAACAGATAATTTTAAAGGTGTAATTGAGTAAGCAAAACAATTTTTCCTGACTATGTGTTGCTTTGCACTTCTTGACATTGTGTCTTTCATCCTCGTCACTCAGTGAGATCCTTGAAGTCTGCTTTAGATTTTAGTGCACTGGAAAACTCAGTGTTTTTCACCCTTCCTTACAGAACATTCCTGCAAGTGTTGAATGGTACCAGTCCCAGAAAACATGTTTGGTGACCTCATTCTTAATGTTTCTCCTTTGTGGAAACTGTCTACCTATTCCTAACCTTTTTTTATTTATTAAAAGTATTAGTCCATGTAAACACTTTTGTTCTGGGAGAACTTATTTTCATGAAGAGCCTTTGGTGAGATGTCAGAGGTTTGAAAAATCCCATTATAGTACACTTAAATAATTTTAACAAATAAAGTGACTGATTTCTTTAAAGAACTCAGCTTTTTTTTCTAATGGCTTTATGTTCCCTGAGTAAATAAAAGGAGTGTGAGCATGTTTAAATTTAACCAATTGCCTTAATACTTGTGTAAGTATTGCAACTATTTCTTTGCGTCCTGAACAATTGTATTACATGGGAGCTTTTTGCTTTAACTTACTAACATGGTCCAGAGAATTTTCTGCTCTCCTGAAGTGGATCCTCATCTGTTTTGTTTTGGTTTGGGTTTTTTTTTTTAGTTGCTTTGCATCTGGTATACCTAATGACATGGTTTAGATTATTTTAAGAAAATATGCAATGCACAGGATTAGCTAAATGGTTAAAACAGAAGAGCTGTCATTGTAGTTTCCAAAACAAGATCTGAAATTATTACAGAATCTGACTGAGACTAAAGCAGCAGAGAGTCTGGTTTAGGTCTGACTGATTAAATAGAAGCATGAAATGCTCTGTACACTGTAAATATGTCATCTTAGAGATGACGTAGTAATTTTTCATAGTTGCATCTATTCTGTCTTTTGTAGCTGCTTGCTACTGCTTAGATCAGCTTTACTATTGGAAGAGAGATATTGTTACATAATTTAGTTTGTCACTGTATAAGGATGGGATTTTTACACAAGAGCAATGAAAGGGCCGGTCACTGTGGAGAATTTTTTGAGCTTTCTTCAAATGAATTAAGTTTTCTGAGCCACCCATCCCAAAGGTATGGTCTTGCCATTTGTTGGAACGGCACTTGTGACGCAGGTTGACTACTACTGGTGCTGTGAAAATGAAAATGCTTCTGTTTAGTTGCTGTCTGGAGAAAAAACCCAAGCCCCTGACTTCAGTGGTGACACAAATACCCACATAAAAAGGATAACAGGAGCTACAAAAGGAAGGATGTTATTTCTAGCTTTAACCTCTTTATATTCCGTCCAAAACCCGAGTGGTAAGGACCATGTTTCCCAGGGCAAAACCAGCATTTGCCTGATCATTTTAAGTCACCACAGCCTTGGAGTTAGGGCATTTTTTGCAAAGCACTGACTCTTATTTATGATCAATTACAACTGTCAAACCACTGCTGCCCAACAGGGAAAAATCCTGTCGTGGTGTTCTATTTCATACATAACCCCTGATTCTATTTTTCTGCAAATACGTTAGATACTGTGCAGAAGAAGTATGTGTTACAGCAAGGGAATTGTGAGGAAGTTTGATAAACTGTGGATATGAAAGGCAAGAAAGAGCTCACACACTGGTAACCTATACATACAGGGGAGCAAGCTGCTGTTCTGTGCAGCAGACACTTACCTCCAGCAGCTGTAAAGCAGGACTGCACATTCCAGTCAGTAAAAAAACCCCACACTCTTCACTGAGTGTAGTGGTTGCGCACAATCAGAATTACAGCATCTAGGCATTTTTAATTTCAAGTGAATTTTTTTTTTTTTTAACTGAAAGACGGGTTTGGATCAATAGCCTCTAGATTAGCAATCCCTGATGGATTTGCCAGATGTAGGCATCAGAAACTTCATTTATAAATAGATGGCATTTACAATAATCTCTGTAACTGAAAGGTTCTTAAATACTATTTTTACTAGGCTTTGTTCTTACAAACCACTGTCTCAAGTGGCATGCACTGTGGGAAGGAAGCTAGCAATGTGATGTGAACCAGAATGTGACTGATGGCAAAATATTCCAGAAACATTTAGTGTCACTGGAGCCCTATAGGCTGAGGATTTCTTCTGTGAGGTTTCCTAGCTTTTCAGTAGAGCTGTGCTCTAGTCTTTAAGCTGTTACAAAAAAAGAAAAAAAAAAAAAAGTCTAGTATGCGTGTCTATTAAGAGAAGCTTACAGATGAAAATACTGTTAACTAAGGCTGTCTTCATGGCAACAGGATACCTTTGGAAAATAGGCAGGAAATGTACAGTAATGGGTTGGTACCTTCTATTGGAACATGGAGAGTTCTTAATTATAAGATGCACCAAATCCTGGGGCTAACCTGCTTTTCCCACAGGTTCAAGTAAGCAACCCTTTGGTCCTACCTGCTAGTCCTCCCGCAGAAAATTTATACCTCAGCTGTTTGAGGGGCCCCAATTCTTTACATTGCTACTGTTGTATAGACATTAATCTTTTAACTGTTTTAAAATTCAGGTTCTGTTCCTTTCTTTGAATACCAGCAATCTCATTATAGAGTTTGATTCCAGCTTACTGTCCCATGAAGACATGGGACTTGCTCATGTTTTATCAGAGGTTAAGAGATGGTCTAATCTAGAAGTTTAACTTGCTACAAGCTCTTCTATCTCCCATTAATAGCTACACAATAGTTATGTAGGTGCAGTCTGTTCTTTTTCAACAGATAATAATAAGATGCTATTGGCGACTGCTTTGAGGGAAAACAGCAGCATGAAATAAGAAATTGAGGTCTGTTTTTGTCACAGATGTAGTTTCTGCTACCTTCCAATGGTAATTGCTTTTAAAAACCCCCAAAGCTTAAAAAAATTCCAAAGTGACTATAGAGCTGATTTATAGAGAACATTTCTGTTAAGCTGGAATATATCCATTTTTTTCTTCACCCAGGAGAAAAGAGAGTATAGGATAGGTGAATAGAAAGATGCACTCCTAACTAGGGAGCAGGGTGTCCTGACTCCAGTGACACTTCTGACATAGCTCAGCACATCTTATTGACAAGCATCTGCTGCTTCCATCTCTTTGAGAACAGCATGCTCCTCGATCGTGGAGTTAGCTTGCCCTAGCAATTTTCTAGGTTGATTTGGTTTGTCCAACAGGATACGTGTAACTGGAAGATAAGATTTGGGTTTGGCTCTTTGAGGCTTTGGGTTTTGTTTTGGGGGTTTTTTTTGGGGGGGGGTGGGGGTGGGGGCAGTGTGTCTGCTTCTGTTAAACAGAATCAACAGTTTCTATGTTTTGCTTGTATTGCTTGTTTTTTGTTTTACATATAACTGGTGGTTGTATTGAATCTCCTCCATTGAAAAAGATAAATAGAATTTTCTCTCTAGTGCATATTTGTCTTCAGTAAAACATTTATAGATTCTCTAATTTGTGTTAATAATGAGTCTTCAGATGTATTCTATAAATCTGAAGGTTGGTATATAATTTTGGTTAGGAAAGTCGGAGGAATTTAAGGTTGACTTTGAATTTTTTAATTTTAACTAAATGAATAGAGACATAGATACTGCTATATAAGATTCAGAACTCGTCACTGAAAAAAATGAAACTAACACAAAAGTATATTGATTTGGGTTGAATGCCTATTTTTCTCAAACCAAAACCCCTGTTCTTTAAAGACTGAGCAGTTTCACCAAAATATAAGGAACATAAACACAAAGTGTGTTTTTTATGTGTGTCTCTGTCCATCCTCCCCACCCCCCCCCACCCCCCCCGTCCTGTGGTTCCTCTCCACTGGTTTCCCCTCCTGTGGAGGGCCTGGAACTGTGCCCACCTAAACCCTGAATTTCCAGTACAAATCCTTGTTTTAGAGGCAAATGTATTATGCAGGTGACTGCATTTTCCTTCCCTACTGGACACCTGGCTATGTAAACAGGGCTATTTAGTAGCTTCGGGGTTACTTGGTGGTGAGAATCCTTCCCACAGGCAGACAGAACAGTGGGAGCACAGTCAGCTCAACATACCCAGGGAACACTGGCTTCCGTCTGGGCACAGTGCATCTTGTTGCAACATGTGCTGCAGGTTCTTTTTTTTGCTTTGACATACCAGGTTTATTGTTGATATAATGTATTTGGTCTGCATATACCTGTGTAATTCCTGTCAGGAAATCACGAAGAGCTGTGACAGCCCTTGCCATGTGAATTGACTTTCATTATGGATCTTTAATCTTATAAATATTATCTTTCTGACCTTGCTATGATTTTATTTTGTCTAAGTAATTGAATAATGACCCTTTAAACACAAGCACAGTTTGCTGCCTTCTATCTAACCATCTGTTCTGCAGGGCTCGTTATTAGAACTGTGCTCAACCAGGACAGTTAAAAACTATTTCTGTTTTGTAATCACAGATCCAGACCAAATTCCAAGATTGCACTTTGAGATTCCCACGTGAAGCAGCTCAGATGTAAAATGAATAGTGGTGGTTCCATGATTTCTTTAATAAGAACTGAATCTGAGTTTTGTTGTGTCTTACCGTGTGTCTAATTTCTGTAAAATGGCAGTGGTATCAGGAATCGTTGAGAAGACAGAATATATTTCTCTTTTTAAAAAAACAAACATCAGCAACCTTCATTTTTAGTAAGATCCGCCTTTTTCTTGAAAAGTGGACTTAATTACTGTTCAAAACTGGTTTTGTTTAAAAATGTGTTAGCTATCAAGGCTTTTTTTCCTATATGTTTTTACTTACATCATGGGATTTTGTAACCAGTTACATGTGGTTTTGTTTTGTAACTAAAAAAAATTTAAGTTTCAGAGCTTGTCCTAATAGGATGACCTGTATTACACAATTTAAATATTTTAAAAAGGAATCATGTAATTTCTCTCTCTAATAGGAAAACATGGATAGGGCGAAGAAAGCTTGTGTAGGATACTGATCTCATTAATATGAATGGAGTGAATCTGAAGAAAAAAGAAGACTGAGAAACAGAGTTGTACAATCCAGTTTTTATCAAGAGATCATTGAATATTCCTGGTATGATATGTCTAATGCTAATTATTTAAGGTTTTTGAATCCAAATAGCCATAGCTAAGTCAACGGGTAGTATGTAAATACCTGAGAAGGAAAGATATTTATCTCCTTCATGAAAGCTTATTCATGGCAATATTGACAAATACTAGTTAAGCAGCCTGCTTTCACTTAAATTTTATCTGAGTTTTGAATCCTCTGGCAAACCAGGGAATGTGTTCTCTATTCCCCTTTGGATATCTTGATTTTTTTTCAATGTTTCTTATGCTGACTTCTGCAGAAATTTAAGTAGGATAGAAGTAAAAATTAAATTTGCTTTTTTTCTTTCAAACTTTTGGACATCCATTAAGTCATCTTTTGACATGATGAAAGAAAATGATAATACCTACTATTTTTGTAAATCCCTTTCTAAGCACTGCTGGTCTTCAGTGACACTGTCAGAGTAGGTGGAAAAGAGCTCTATAGCTCTGGCAAAGTGCAGAAGCATTTTTCACAACAAACTATGTATTTTTGTTAGAATTTTGCTGTGGTTAAGTGTTCTATACAAACCCCTGGTATCAACATCAATTTACCAGATCTTATAGAGTAGGTGCTGTGTTAATTTAGCTAGTATGCAGGTCGTCACCTTGATGACAGTCCTGCAGCTATGGGATGGTTAAATAAACCAAGCAAATGTGCCATCTAGCTAATGATATGCCAGCAGAAGACCATGGAGATAAGTAGAGGCATTGTTGGTACAAAGAGTCTCATTTGTACTATCTGGCTTACAGATGAGTAACTAGATGTGAAAAGTCTGAGGGCATGTGGGGCATATGAACAACTGACAGGGTTTCCCTGTCTTATGTTTTCATTTTGGTTTGTCTGGTGTTCCACAGAAGGGTAGAATTGCCTTTGTTACCTTAAGGGGTGGGGTGGCTCTGGCTTGGAAATGTGTGTGGTTGCAGACCATGTCCCCTGCGCTGTGAGATTCATACTGGAGCCTCGCCACAGATCTTCATGTAACTGTCAGAAGCTCTGGCCAGTTTTGGCTGAAATTGGCCAACAGTCCCAAAAGCTAAGAGGGGAAAAGGAGGCATCCCAATACATATGCCATATGAGTGAGTGCACAAGCTTCAGTTCTAGGAAGCTGGATTAAAAATATTTGCATTTAATATTGACTTGACAGTATTCTTGCACAGTTTTTTCTAAAAATGCCTCCTTATTAATAACTTCTATTTCCTGGTACAGTTAAGTATAGCATCCACAGGTTTTGTCACCAGCTTAAAAGCCCATTAATTTCTAATTCAGGAGTGCATGTGTTCAGGTACTTTCCACAGGAAGAGGATTTGAATTGGGGTCAGAGAGGGAAAAAATTACTTATTTGCTTCTATCCTATTGTTTCTTTGGTACAGAAGGCCAGTCTAAAATCATGATTGCTGCTGCAGAAATTAGGGCCTGTTGGATTTGGGGTTCTTTTGCCAAGCAGGTAAGAGTGCCATAAACAGCCTGCAAGTTGGAGATACCTCAGTAGTATTAGGTGTTAAACTCAAACAGGGAAATGAAAGAATGCCTGGAAGAATTGTGTGTGTATATGACCTGAAGAATGTAAGCAGCTTTAACTTAGTCCATTTTAGGATTTAGTTTCATGCAGGCAACATGCATTCTGCAGATGCTTCTGAACATCTAGGAGCCATACGTCTGTATCTTTGTAGCTGATGATAGTTGCAATATATAGAAGGTGTATTTAAGTTAAGCAGCACTTCTAAAGGTTGTATAAAATCAGTAGGTGGGTTTTGGGGGTGGCCTTTTTTTTTTTTTTTTTTGAGAACTTCGGTTGGAGAATTCCTGAAAGTTCCAAGAAGTCAGTTGTTCGTTGATGCTGTTTGGGGTTCATATCAAATCAGACCTCAGATGGATCTTTTCAGATAATATGGTTGTATTAAACAAGAATGGCAAGTGACCCTCATTTTAAGAAAAACAAAATCAAAACAAAACCCCAAATCAGTTTGTTTAGAGAATTTCTAGCAATAGAATTATTAATAATGCCAATGGTAAAATTATCTTTTATTTTTATGTGAGTAGGATCAGAAAGCTATCTGTCACTTTTCTGATTTTTTTTTTTTTTTAATATAAAAAGAGCTGACAATTATGCAGAGAGGTGAAATTATAACACCAGCTGATAAAGGTTGGGGGAGGTAGCTCAAAAAATAAAGGCTTGTACACCTGTTTGCTAGCTTGTTTTTGTCCTACTTATCCTGACTATAGTAATAAGTTAAAATTTCTGGAGAGATTTGTAGATTAATCTCCCTTATTGCCGTCATGGACACATTTTTGCTGTTTTACACAGTCCTTCACAAAGTATGTGATTCAGTTAATAATCAATAACAGCAGTAAACGTAAAATTGTAAAATGGTTGCTGGTAAATAACAGTTTATGTCCCACTTCTTCAACGATAAAGTAAGAATAAAATAATTCTAAAAGATTCATTATGAAATGCATCATTCCAGTCATCTTTCTCCAACTTTCACTGACAGCAAGAACTACAAATCATGATCTAAGGACTTAACCTGTTGAATGTAATAAAGTATCAGTCAATTCTGAATTGTAAGAAATAATGCTTTTAAAAGGAAAAGTAGAGATCTTTCCCTTAAATTTTTAGAACATATGCGAAATATTTTGCCAAATATATTTTTGGGGTTTTTTAAATATTTTTTATTATTGTGTTATCTACTGTTTCAAAATCCTCTTTCCTGTTGGATCTCTCTGGCCTCTGAATTTTATTTGTTTGATTGCTTATGACAGTTTGTGAAGTTTTAGCTGATGTTCTGCACTGTGCCGTGATTCCTTGTTTGTCTTGAGTGTTGCTTAGACATAACCATACACTATTAATTCTATGACCGGAATTCATGAACAGTTGCCTCAGGTCTTGATGCCGGTTCCAAAAAAGAGTGTGTAACAAGTTAGCTTGGCTACCTGGACTTACAAACCAGACTTTCTGGTTTTATCACTTCTAATTTTCCACTACAAGAAAATAAGCAGAAAAATAATATATCACAGTGTTTGATGGTATAAGGTAGTTTCAAATGTATTATAGTGCTAATATGTACTAAGTCCTAATATTTACTAAGGAATCACTTTATTCTTCCTTACATCATACCCTAGCATATCTTGATTTTTCCACAGAGGGGTTTAAGTAGAATTCCACATGGAGTCGTGCTTGCAGCATCACAAAACTGTAAGAAAACATAAAGTGAAGGTGAAAGTGATTTAGCAAGCTATAGCTTGAAAAGGACAAGAGGTTTGTTAGCAGAGCAAGCCTCACAGAGGAATGCTGATAGAAACTACGCAACACCCTCCCCAATTTTTTTTTTTTTTTTTGAGGGGGGGGGGGCATGTTGACTCATGTAGAAATTAGAATTGTTCTGTATTAGCATCAGCTTTCAGGATCATTTAAATTCCTCAAATAATTTATCTAATCATTAATATATTGCATTTTCAAGGGTAATTTTGAAGATATTACTGAAAATGGTACTTATGGAACTTGCGTAGTGCAGAGGAGATAAACCTCGAAGTGATAGATGCTTAGACAGGTCCCCTCTCTTTTAGACAGTTCCTTGCAATTTGTTTATGCAATGTGTGTAATGCCTGGATCCCAAACTGCACGGAGCACCCCATCTAAGTGCAGCCAGACCTCAGTCCAGTGGGAGGTGCAGTCTTCTCTTTGGTGGTAACTGTGGCAAGCATGAAATCTTATGCCCTGGTGGTGTTTGTATACTTGGGTTTCAAGGAAAAAACAAACACAAATCTGCTTTTACAGTATAGATACTATATTTCGGCTAAAAGCACTGTATGCAAAACACTCTATAAGTTTACAAGCAGTTTTGAAAGCTACTTATGTAGCCTTTGATTTTAATAATCTGATTTATTGTGAATCAGTAGGAGATGATTTCTGCAGGTGTTTGTGGTCATGGATCAGGTTAACAGAATTTACCAAATCGGTTAAAAATTGAAATGCATTTAATGGATCATTTCTTAGAGAGAAAAGGAGATGTTATTGAAGACTGTCTGGAATTCTGCATGTCTGTTGAATAATGACTGTGCCCTTGAAGAATTCATTTGCTGCTTGTATTTTGGCTTTCCATTTGTCAAGGGAAACAGTGACTCCATTCTCTACTACTTAATCATCTGATTGCAAGTCAGGACCTAATTTTATGGTTTGGACCATGCCCAGTATAGAAGATTTGGTACCAGCTGAAGCCACTATATACAGTACAAGCAATCAATTTTAAGACCTGTTTATTCAGTTGGTAGTTTTTGAGACAGGAGTTGGTAGCCAGTCTTTTTGCTGTTGTCATTAGGAAGAGCCATATCAATACTGACCTGGAGACTCTCTTCTTTGCTGTATTTGAACAATGGATTAAGGTTGTAAATGCTATCAGGCTTGCAGTGATAGAGCGAGCAGACAGCATATTGCATGAATTTGGGATTCATTATTGTTCAACCACAAGTTACAGGTGTCCAGAAACATTCTGGAGGAGTTTTGCGGCTGTTTGTCTTAGAGACATCTGTTGATAGATAATTTAAATCTGCTCATTCTGATGCATGTTTTATGTGAGTTCATTTTTAACAGACCTTATTAAAATAAACTACAGCTAAAAGTATTTCTGCAAGCAATATGCCTCTTTCTTTTGCCTTGCTCTCAGGTTTTTCTGCAAGTCTAGTTAAGCTGTGCTCTGCACTATAGATATTCGGAGATTACCCACATCATGCTGTTTTAAATCCTGGTATTATTGAGTCATTTGTCTTTCACTAATTTTTCTGATGCAAAACATTTTTATCAGCCTATGTATCTTTTGCTTATTAGGTCTTTGTGGTTTTTCACTGAATTATGAGGAAGCATTTAGATTTTACAGAGATACTCTGAAATTACATAGAAGAATGAAGGGAACAGCTTTAATGTACTTAGGCAAATACATATTTTTCTCTATAAGATTATCAGTGGCATATATGAAGAATATGGGATACTTAGGCTAATAAGTCTGAAATGCTTAGCCTATGGCTTTCATAATGAATTCCATTTTATTTTAGGTGTTTGGATGACCAGTAAGATCAGTCTACAGCCAGTAAAACTTACCAGTCGTAATACATTTTTACAGAAAATCTCCTTACACATCACTGTCTTTCATTTTTTGCATTTAAGTCTTCCACTTCGAGAGCAGGAAGAATTCCAGTAAAAGGATTATTACAAACCTTGTTACCTTCTACTCCAAGTATGAAGTGCAACTCTTCCATGTTTTCTTGACTAGCATAAGCACATAACAGTATTATCAGATACCACATGATCGTGGACAGAGGATGAGAGAAGAAACAAACTGTGCGTGACAAGTTGGTCATGCTGTTAATACAGACAGTGGAGGGTGTTTAAATATACTTCACTGCCTTCCTGACCAAACTATTGAAAATAGAACAGAACAATGAGGGATGTATTTGCTTTGACAGAAAGGTTTGGCTGAATAAATCTTAATTATTTGCAATACATAAAATGGAATCTGTTGTCTGGTTCTGTAGCACTGACAGCAATGTTTGAAGATTATTCTGTATCTTACTCAAACTCTACTGCTATCATTGCTTAGAGTTTCATACAGTGATAAAGCGCTTTTCCTCTCCCAGCACTGATATGCTAGCATAACCTTCATCTTTTTAGAGACTTACTGTTGCAATAAAATCTGATTCGAGTAAGATCCTCAGGATGATGGGATAAGCAGTGTGGAAAAAATGAATGTGGTAGCACTCAACAGAAGTAGTTTCATACGTGACTGTTGCAATCAAATACATGAATAACTTTTGGACATAACTTATTTTGTTTCACCTTCAGAGTACAAGGTGCCAGCTACCCAGGGACCAATGTTATTAGTAGTTATTATTCTCTATTGCACTGGCTAAACTCTATCACGCTATAAACTATTTTAGTCCTTTTTCCCCCTCTTGTGAGCAAAAGTGCATCTGTGCAATATGCTCTGTACTATTATTTAATGACTGTTATCCATCAGGGCCTTCTCTTCTTTATAAAGCCTGTCATGACTCAGTCTTTCTAATTCCATACAAAACAATATTCTGCTAGATCATCTTTTACTAATGAATGTGAGAAATGCTCAAAGTAATAAATGGAAGGTGTGATTCTTAAAGTGCAATGCTAAACTGACCGAGACACATACTGAATGGTAATGAGCAGTGGTCACAGAATGTGCCTACGAGGAAGAACAGAATGGCAGTCGTGAGCTTTTTGCTCACTGCAACATTGACTAAAGTCAAATTGCCTCTGGCTTAGAGAAAATGCAAGTACCATTATTAGCCTTCAAGACAATGCTAGAACATTATGTGCCTGTTCCTTTTCAAAATATTTGCTTCCCGTCTGACACACACATTAAGAACTAAGAGTAAATATTCAGATATCTTAACTGTCTTGCCTTCTTTACTATGCTGTGCTTGGTTTTCATCCTGGGAAGCCATACGTGAAAGGCTTGCAGAATCAGCCAGATAGAACGTCTGTTTTTTCTTCCTAGAAACTAAAAAATAATCACTTCTTAAAATATAGATCAACCAGAAGTGTGATTCTGGTGTGGTTAGCCTTTGATAATACTGATACTGTGCAGCATTAATTTGTAGTACTTGCAACTTTTATTTATAGTTAAGTAAATATGGGCATCTTTGAGGTTCATCTAACCTTTTAAGAATAGGTTAAAATTAGAAGCCACTGGTAGAGAGCTTATCTATTAAAACCAAACAACTAAACTGCTTTTGAATTTCCTATCCTTTCACTGCTAGCACACAGGTGCCAGTTTCTTACTTTGCTTTTCTACCAACACAAATCCCGTTTGTATTAATAATGCTGTGTTCAATGGAGTGAAGTAAAATACGCAATTAAATCTCTCAATAAATACAGAGCAGGTCGTAAAGCAGTAAAAAGGAAATCTGGCAAATAATGTGCACAGATTGACAAACTGAACATCTAAGTAGAGAGGTGATTCCTAGCAAGATGAAGTTTCACGTGTGATAATTCAACATCTTCCAAGTCTTTTCTGTCTAATAGTTAATCAAATAACCATTTCATCATATATTTCATCATATCTGACACATGATGTTTTAGAAGTATCCTACACGTGTAACAAAAAAGAGAGTATTGTAATAAAGATTTACTGACAGTCTTTCCTTGGCAATTCTTAAATTATTTCTACCACTCCGAGCCTTCCTGTATCTAGACTTTCACTTTATCTGCTGCCACATAATCTTTCAACACACACCCCCCCCACCCACTCTAGTTTAGAATGGATGTTTTTTGTCTGATCTGCAGAAAACTCATTTTTTTAATCAGCATATTTTAAAAAATTGTAACAAACTTTAATGTAAGCTAACTACTGTACTAGATGTGTTAGTCTTTTACTCAATATTAAGCCTGCTATGGCATTTCATTGATGAGATGCTAATTTCTGCAGATTTCATTAATGATCTGAAGAAGTCATTAAGTAAATTTCGGAGAAGAATAGAATAGAAAAATATGGTGTTTGTGTTTTACAGGTTTCACTTGTTATCACTCCTAAAATTAGTCAGGATTTTACTTCATTTTGATGTTACTTTATTTTACTTGTAGCTAAATAAAGTAAAATGTGTCTTATACAGGAAATTAACTTCTCAGACTTTGGAAGGATACTCTATCTATTGAAATCTGATACTCCCTTGAATTTTCTGTCACTATTCTGGCTGGATGTAGATTCAACTTTGAATATGCAATATCTCCAAAGTTTAGGAGCATAATGGATCTCTAGTGGCCACATGTTAAAGCAGAATTCCCTTCTCTTCATGTTATTAAAGTCCAAAGATTCTACTTGAATGAAAATAGTTTCCTTTTATGCATTTCTAGTACTCCTTCAGGACCACGCTGGGTATACCAGAACAACCTTTCATGGTACTGTTTAACTCTTTGTTTCTCCTTCAAAATCAGGACACTTACAGAGGTGACGCTGAAGGTAAAAGTAAGCTAAGAAGTGAATAGGATGATACTACAATAGCAATGCATAACAGTTTGTGTTGATCTAGAACTGCACTGATATCTTGACAGGAAGAATACCAAGCTTCCAAATCCATTCATTGGCCCTTGCTCTTCTCTTCCCTCAAAGCCCATGTGTATTTAACTCCTTGCCTTTAATGCTTAAGATATAAACCAAGTTTTATATGTTTTGTGTACAAAACTTCTAAACTGATAATTGAGGAGCCATTTAACTTGCAATGAGTAGTTTGTCTTACCAGAGAAGACAAAGCAAGAAAGACTTGTTGATGACGTTGTCTCACTGTTGGGTTTTTTTGTTGTTTTGTTCTATTATTTTTCTTAATAGGCAACAACGGGACTGAAAAAGTTGCTCCTGATGTGCAGGGAGCATTTGGGATAGGCTACACCCAACTTTTTGCATTTTAATGTATCTTATGTTTGCAGAAGAGACCAAAGAATTTTCTGAGGTTCCATAGTCTTTTCTACTGCTAGCATATTTTTCTGTAGCATTTACATCTAGAGCATTTTCAGACCATCTGGAGCAAATCTGTGTGCAAAAGAAAAAATCAAAATAAACTCTATGCTCTTTATGTAAATCTATTCAGTGAGCCCCTCCTATCAGCAAGGCAGGTTTTTATCATGTTTTTCTCGGGATCGATGTAACACTGCTGCTTATGTAACAATGCAATGAGTTTTCTCTTTTAGAATAAAAAGTAGGGTAACTAAGCAACAAAAATCATTCTTGCCCTGAATAAAATTGCTTTCCAATAGTTAGGATACTAACACCAATACTTTCAAGAATTAAACAGTGAAGGTTTCAGTGTGTAAAAGTACCTTTCAGCCTTCTCATTCTCATTATGTTATTTTAGTAATGCTCAAAATGTTTTTAAACCCCTTTTTTTGTAGAGAGAAGCTGTGGTCCAGCTCTGTACTCTGACCCACACGACTTCCAACAAAATGCTGTTGTCTTCACCAGAATCCTGCCTTGGTATGTTTATCTACATGTGTAAATTGTATACAGGATCAAAGCACTTCACTTTCTGTTTGAGTAGAATTTTCTTCCATCAGTTCAGATTTATCGATAATATAGGAGTGCTAGCGTTTAAGAACAACGTGAAGTTTTAACATGGGGTTTGCTGATGCCTCAACTAAACTTTAAACTGCTTAAGCTGGTGATTATTTCTATCCCCTCATCTGTGGTACACCGTGTTGTACCCTGGGGCTGGGGGGCTGTGCTGCTGACCCTGCCCGGTGCAGTCACTGCTAAGGTGAATCCAGAGCCTTTGTACATCCCACTTCAGTCCCTTGATATGAATGTGAAGAGGGTTTAAGTGGTGGCTGTACCTGGGGTTTACTGAGGTGTCTCCTGTGTGACCATGCAGGCTTTGTGCCTGCCTGCAGAGTGGTGACAGCAGTGCTTCGTTGGTTGGGTCATCGTATTCAGACTCCAGGAGCTACCTGAAAAAAACGTTATTCAGGGCATTAATGATGGCATGGCTCCTGTAAGAAGCACAAAAGATGCGGGAAACAATGCCATTCCCATCCCTGGCTGCATGTGCTGGAAGCTTTAACACTGCTGGGCCACTGCAGAGCCTCCCACAGCCCCAGGCATTGCACGGCACTGCCATAATTCAGTGATGTCTTGTTCCTCCCTTCCCACTCTGCAGTGATGAGGGCCTGAGACTTCTTTCAGGAGCTGAGTGTGGGCTTAGCACCAACCCTCCTCTCCAGACTGGAACTGGGATCATCTCCAGGCAGGGGTTTTTAATAAGCCAAGAGCTCTGGTAAAGCTTAATGTGATTATCCACACACAGAACACAGTTATGACATAGCAAGTCTTAGCTGGAAATAGCATAATGGGAGACACAAACATAATTATACTTTCTTACATAACAAAGTATAATGTATATGAGAAAGGAATTCAGTTTAAAGATAGCATTGATAAAAAAGGTGAGAGTTTTGTGGTCAAATTTTGAACCACAGGCTTTTTAGGAACTGCAAATGGTGAAAGGGACTTTATCAACTGTGGAGGATGAAAGTTTTTCAGGCTTATTTCAATGCAGACTTCTCAAGTTAATTTAAGTCCTTTCAATTTCTGTTCATGTACTTTGTATGAAAAGCAGTTACAAAATTGTGTTTTACAGGTGTTGTGGTAATAAGCTTAAGGGGATGGTTGAAAATGGAAAGAAGGTGAAGAAAGTTCTAGTTTTCAGGTTTGGACCTATTTAGTTTACTGCAAGATTGATTTAGGGTCAAAACCCTAAAACTCCCTGTTTACAATCCCACTTGCTAGTAACATTGTTAGTGAAAGTGGAAGACAGTAAATAGTTTACTGGCACAAAAGCCATATATGGAGTAGAGCTTCTACCTAGTAATATTTGGAAAAATTTGTATGACGTATGTTGCATAAGGTGGTGAAGATTAGGGTTAACAGCACAGAGGTGGAAGGAAGCTTTGTCGAGTGCCATCACTTTGAAGAAGCCAGATGAGCAGAGCACCTTAGGAGGCAACACGTGGTGGGGAATGCGGGTGCCAGGTTTGAATAGCAAAGAGGACTAGCATGGTCACAGAAGGCAATGCCAGGCTGAACGGAAAGTCAACGAGCCCACGATGAATTTTGATGTAGCTTTTGTTTTCTTGGGGGATTAGGAGCATGGATGCAAAGATTGGCAATGTGTTGGTTCCTTTGCTTCAGAATACACACTTTTAGGTGTGTGTTGTTTACCGGTATCATAGACTGAGAAATTTGATGTTGCAAATACAGCTGTACTCATATTGAAAGGATAGGGTAAAGAAGCTGTGTATTTTGATACAGGCGGTCAAATAAGTAGACGCTAATTGTTCTGGAAATTAGGACTGAAGACACTAAACAATATTAAGAATGGAAGAGAGGATGACAAAAAAAAACCCCCAAACAACTAAACAAAATGAGAGGATATGCTTAACAAAGACTAGTCTGGCAAATAGCCAAAGAGAAAGGATCTGAAACAAGAAACTGCATAGAGCAACTGGACACAAAGGTAACCCTCAGTATGAAATGAGAGTTTTTCCACATTTCACAGTATCTGGGGGTTGGGACAGAGAAGTTAAAGAATAAATGAAAAATGAGGAAGATCCTAAACACAAGGAACGGGAGAAGGTCCAGTGCAGTAACACAGCTGAGTGGTGAGCTGTGTATGCAGACCTGAGGGACTCATTAGGGTGGAAGCAAATAGTTAAGTTTAGCTGCGTTACTGCATCAATAATCCACTGAATTTCTAGTACACTGTGCTTTAAAATTAGCATCTCTATCAATTTTGAATGAGTCCATGCAAAGCCATTAGAGGTTATTAAAGTACAATTTCCCAGACTACCAGGAAGACAGCAAAATAAAAATCCAGAGCATAATCATGCTTTAACCTCTTGGTGCCTCAGTGAAATGGGTATCGGTTTCTCCTCCCAGGGATACTGGATTGCTTAATACTTGAAGCACTGAGTGATTTGGGTAGGCTTATTATGCAATTACAAAAGTATGAATTTATTATAAATGTTGCCCTTGGAACTTTACTGGGTTTTCTAAATTTTTCTTTTACCATCCTTTCACTATACTCTGACTGCACTGATCTTCCTAGTGGAGCTCTGTGCTTCTCTGTTGTGCAACTGAAGAACGACTCAAGATCTTTCTTTGCTTTTCACTAAGGAATTGATTGCTTTACTGAGGCTAACTGAAAAACCTTCTTTCTAGTAGCTTGACACCAATTCATAGTTCTCAAGTTTAAGAGAATTTTAGAAAGGAAAGGCAATTACGTTTGTTGTTTCCTTATGGCAAGCCCTCCATTTTTCTTTTCCATTTCATAAATCCATTGTGTAGAGATGTGAGGGAAGGACAGATGGGGACCTTTATCACAGTTCTCAAGTATTTTCCCTTTCCCACTCAGAAATATTTTTGAGGGCTTTCACTTGCAGAAAGATCATTCATACAGTTAGTGTTTTCTAAGAGTAAACTGAATTACTTTTAATTGCAGCGTGTGGTGTAAATATTCTGAAGCTGTTGTGATTATTTGTTTTATAAGATCAATAGCTTTTTTCATGTCCTTTATTTTTAACTTATTGTCTTTAAAGGGTCCTAAATACTTTATAACTCATCTCAAAATAATTCCAGCTAACTGCTAAAACTGCCTGTGGGATTTATTAGCCTGCCCTCTCCATGTATCATCATACACATAGCCATCCTTGTTACAGGTTCGTGTTGGGCACTCCTGAGATTAAGAAAGGAGTCTGAAGCAAGACTGGATGTTATTTGATATACTTCTCTTACTTATCACCTGGGAACCCACACCTCCCCAGAGTTTCTGTCACCTTTAAGGTGTCAATCTGGCCACCAGTGGCCCTTCGCTGACTGAACAGCACTTTTGAGTGAATTGTCCCATCTAAGCCATCTGACGTGGCCGCGTTGGGCAGAACTAGCCCTGGGTGGTCAGGCCTGCGGTGGCAACTGGCGGGCAAGGGGGCCTGCAGCTACCCCGTGCCACTGGCCACTGGCTCCGTGGGGCGCTCGGCCAGCCCCTGTTTTGATGTCAGCCTCCAGCCCCCTGGTTTATTGAGGGACCAGAGTAACAACAGCAAAGTCATCCAACTTCAGCAAACGTGGAGATGTTTCCCGGCGTTTCTGCTATGTACTGAATAATCAGACTTTAGTGTCTGTCCTTCTCTCTCTGACTTGCCATTTCGGCCCTCCTTCCCCCCCAGCTATTAATGGCTTCTCCTCAAAGTGCTCTGAGCTGCACGTTGCCCAGCTATCTGTGATGAGAGTATCCACTGCCTTTGTAGATAAAGGAGAAATAGATGATATTTCTAATTCCTCTAAAGTCACGCTTTTCTCCTCTCACTGTCTCTAAAGAAATAAGGGGTAGGACTGTGGTGATTTGTCAATGTTTTCATATTCTAAAGTTGTTCCCAGTGTCCCCCAGGCCATTTTTTAATGTATAACTTTCCCATGTGCAGCTCCTCCTTTGGCTCTCTGTCAGTCGGTGGTTTTTGCAGCTGTCTGGGACAGAGGCTGACTCACAGCTCCATACACCTTTGCAGAGTTATACCAGCTGACGATGTATTTTTAGAGTATTTCCTCTTACAGTCACTTGTTATAAATAAACTTTACGTGTTAAACACTTCTTGAGAGGAAAACTGTTATGAAATAGATTGGGAGTGAAACTGGTAGATACTGAACAGGATTTAATGGAAATTAAATATTTACAGAGCAGAGACTTGAGAGCTATACAGAATTTTGTGAACAGTCCTAGGGGCAGAAATCATTTTCTAGATGGCCTTGATCCAGCAAAGTGCTTAAGGCGAAGGGATAGCTGAGTTAATTGGGAATATGTATGTGTGTTTAAGTGCTTTGCTGGACTTCAGCCTTGAAAACACTATGATTTCATTTAAATTCAATTTTTAGTTTTTATTTTTATGTAAGGGTACGAATCTTAACTGGTTCATTGCCTTGTATTATGACACCAGCAGGAGACAATATCAATCTGTAAGTATCAATCAATACCTAGAAATGGAAATGAAGGCTGAGTTTTTTTTAAAAATAAATATTTAATAACTATATTTAAGAGCCACTAAATCTGTTCCATTTGTAATAAACGACTTACAAAAACAAATATACTTTTGGGCTAAGGTGAACTAGTATGTTTTGTTTTGTGATGATCAGCTTTATGGAAAAAAAAAAAAAAAAAAATTTAAAAGCTTACCTGAGTCCCCTTCAACTACTTGAGTTAATAGATCTGCATCAAGAGGAAATCATTTCAGATGTGTTATTTTATTTAAATGACTACTTACAGGACAAAAGGTGTGGGATGTGAATAAAGCACGTTTGTATCACCTGCTCCTTCTCTGTCCATGCTTGGATGTGACTTTAAAATAGAGTTTCTTTGTTTAGCCCCTTTGGTGAAGACAGTAATTCAGTATTTCAAAACACTGATTAATACTAAGTCATTCTCTATTAAAGCCTAATTGGATCAAAAGAATTACCCTTAGTAAAACTAATATTAAATTAATACTTTATTTCAACCAAATGACCAAAATATGAATGATTAATTGACACAATTAATTGAAATGCTGAAAATGCTAATTTGATTTAAAAAAAAAAAAAAAGCAAAAACAAAACCAAAAACCTCCACCCAGGAGTATGAAAATCAGCGTGTTACAAAAGATTCAGATAGCATAAGATCATGAGACAGTTCACAGAAGGATAACATTTACAGTTATGAAACCTTGATGATAAAGATAAATAATTAATGAATATAAAATCCATTTAGTGAGGCTAAACAAATGCGTGGCAATAAGTGGCTCTTTCTGGTTTCATGAGATAAACTTACATAAAGTTTTCCTTCGCTTAAAATGGGGGAAAAGCCCCAATGGATTCAATCCAGAATGTTTTTACCTTAAAGATGGTGTTTGGTGGTTCATGTTTGGCAATCTGTCAAGAATAAAATATCTGTTTCAATTGTTCAAACCTATCTAAGTATTTTTTTATACAACATGATTATGAGGAATAGCGTATGACATTCCAATGGTAATGCACCTGCTGACATTATATTTGCCTCACCACCTTCTGGGCTGAATATAGAATACATTTCAGAGAATTCTTTTAGAGAAATATAGTCTGGCCATCACTAGATATGTCCTAGGCAGTATTTCTGGTATGCTATCTATTTTATCTACAGAATCTGGTAAGGGAGAAAGTGTGCAGTTTTTTGGGTTGGGTGGTTCAGGTTTTTTGAGGGTTCTTCTGGATTTTTTTTTAAATTTAAGGAAACATGGGTTTTTTTGAAACACTTAAAGCTGTTCAAATGTCTTTTTTTTTAACTCCTTACATACATCCATGTTACTAGGTCCTATTTTTTACATATTCATAATATTTAACAAACTGAGTGTCAGTAACTCCCCTGGGTTTTTCTCCCCGGGCAGTAGTGTCAGATGATGGAATAAGGAAATGTCTTATCGAAAAAACTTTCCAAACTGTTCTAAGTGGAGCTTTAATTCTACAAATCTTCAATGGAACAAAGCCGCCCTCCATCCCTTAAGCCCTGAATATTTTGTACCTGCTTTAGACCACCTACGTTAAAATCAGTTTGTTTAATGAAGCAGTCACATTAAACTTGTAACAGGAGAGCCATAAAAAGAGAGTGAAATAACAATCCAATCAGACTAGAATTTCTCTAAGGGGAGTTTGAAGAAGTTGTGAAAAGATAGAATTAATCCTTTTGGGGGGTAAATTGATGGGGGGTGGGAAGACTGACTACTAAGGTCACAAATGTTTTATGCCTTGATGGATAGCATGATGATGGATACCCCAGGTTTACTAAAAAGGGGCAGGTTGTATAAGAAGTTAGATGTGTTATATTATGGACTGGAGAGCTTTTGTGCGTGGTGATTTTTTTGATATTTTCTTTTTTACCCCCTTCTAGCTATGCTGAATTGAAGGGTGCTCTTAGATAGACAACAGTACTGAAACTCATTTTGAATCAAAGCTCAAGTATAAAAAAAAAAAAAGCTGACTGTAAGAAAGAAGAACTCAATGTCAGCCTGAATGGTTTCTGGTGTCTAAAATGAAGTTGTTGCCCAATTTGCTTAATTCAGTTCTGCGTTCTCTACAGTTTCACAGTAACAGAATTGAAAAAAAAAAAAAAAAAATTTCTAGAAATATGTAATTTTGTCTCAATTGTCTTGATAGCAGGGAAAGGACATGACTGTAGAGAGCGTGCAGGTTTATTTGGTTGTGATTACAAAACTTCTAACTTATATTAATATAAGCTTAAAATAAGTTGATTTAAACCATCAACTAAGAGACTCAAGTGAAATACCTGTAGGATATAGCTGCCTTGAGTATGGATTGTTTTCGTTACACTTGTAAGTAAAATAGCTTTTTTTTTTTTTTTTTTGATTGGGAAGGATCATTTCTACAGCCATAAAACATTAACAATGGAGATGGGATACAAATAAAGAGGATAGAAAGTTAGTTGTTAATGTTTACAACTTAGTTGTTAATGTTTCACAACTTCACTTATTTGCACTGGGATGAGATTATGAAAAGAAAAATTAGAATAGAAACTCTGAAAGACTAGAATTAACTTGGCATGGAAGAATACAGGAATTTAAAATAATTAGAACAATGCTTTCTGAAAGATCTAATGAAAGCGAACTGCAAAGAATTTTATGATATTAAAAACCTCCACTTATTTGAAAAATATTTCCATTCACTTTTTTTGCAAAGATTACATATCAATAGTGAATGTTAATTTACAAGATCTATCCTTAATTGAGGTCTCAATGCCTCATTTCTTCCAGTGACTTTTCTTTGAGCATAAAATACATCCAACAGAAATAATGAGGCCATTTAGTTATTTTGGACCTACCGTGGAAGATAGTGAGAGGAATGACTGATTGAGCCAAATCTTTAAAGAAGTTTTCACTTTGCAGATGCAGTTATGAGTCTTACTGACTCAGGCAGCTACATCTTGAAAAGTCCTTAGGTATTTAGAGAAGCTGTAACTTGGTATGCAATTTCAACTGTCTGTCATAAGTAGGGGACAATCTGATGAACAAATATTATCATGCCTTCAAATACAGTTACTGAAAAATGTTCTGTACGTGGACCATTTGGCATTACGGAACTGTCTTTGCTGTCTCTAGTTCAGTGAGGGCGTTTGTTTATCCTCCACTCTGTTCCAGCTTCTCTCAGCCCTCCCTGACTGTATGCACAAAGGTGTGGGAAATCATCAGTAATTTTTTGTGCTGCACAGCAGTTAGGAGGTATAAACCCTTATCTGTGTGAAACCTTGTGTTATACACAGGACTTGAAGTGACGGGACAAAGAAAGGTCCCGTCATCTTTTGACCTGCTATGAAGATTGGTGGGGAGCCAGTTTCTCCTTCTCATCCATCTTGAGGTTGTGTTTGCCTGAGATGTATGCAACATCCACAGCTTATAACTAAATGGATGAGGTTTCAAGACAGTCTGACAGTCGTGTTTTCAACGGGCCTTCTTTCCACAGTGTGCATTTTTACTTGCTGTGTAATGCAATTTAAGCCTCTCGCCTATCTCATTGTTTTATAATTAAGCCTATGCATTATTTACATATGTCTGTATAAACCCACTGTCTTGTAAAGGTTTTCCCATATAAAAGCTGATGTGAAATTCCATAAACATGTCTGAAAATCATAGACAAAGGCATGGAATATAGATTTTATAACATTTTTACTGTGTAGCTCCTTTGGCTTTTCAGAGGGAAAACAGACTATGCACTGACTACACACTTGAAGATTCAATACACTGAAAAGAGCTGAGGAGGAAAGTACCATTCTCACTGCATCACTGGAGTAGGCATACTTTAATATGTTACAGCTTTTAGCAGTATTGCTGGGGTTCAGTTCTGTTCCTTTATCTCGGCTAGTGACTCATACTGCAGTGCAACGAGAGGCATCGCATTCGCATCACCTATCAGCTTATTATTCAGGGCAAAGTAATTGTTGTTGGCATGTTGAAATACTCCACTTCATACTTCATTTATGAAATATTAGAATTTTCCTCTGAACCAAATCTCTTCAGCCTAAATCAGCTTAATATGTCCATGAAATCCCCCTGGCTCCCTTATTAATGTTATTTCTAATAATACTTTTTTTTTGTTCTGCTGGTTTCGTAACAGCTGGCAGGGTGTGTGTTTGCAATGCTAAATCTTATCTGAAGGCACATTTCTATAACATCAGAAGATAAACAGCACAGGAACCTTGTAGAACTTTCCAGTCTGCCTTCAGACTGAGATTTGCTAATGGACTATATTGCTAGAAGTAGAAAAAGGTTTTCAGCAGGACTGGTAGGTTAAGAACAGAAGCTGGGAGATTTGGACCAAGTGTAATAGTGAGTTTCCTAGGGAAGCTAGAAGGTGCCTTTTTTTCACTCTTGATTAGATTTTTCTATGTAAAATTCACTCTTTAAGTTGAACTTCTTTTGTTTCTATTTTTGCTTGAAAACTAAGTTTCTGGAATCTTCTGGCCACTGAAAGTATGAAAACTATTTTCTTTAAAAAAACCCCATATTTTATAAATGGCTTGTCTTTGTTTTTGACAAGATTACTCTAACTGGTTATACCAGTAGTCTATTTGATGACTTTTATTATGCTAGTATCTGCAGGCTATTATTAAATGTATTTCAGAACTAATCATTTTCACAGATACTTTACTTTCTTAACGGTAACACATAACAGGACAGCAAGACTAGCAAATGGGAGCAAGTAAAATGCAGAGCAAACACAGTGGCAAATCTCATGATGTGTTCACACAACAGCATGTTTCTACAACGTTTCAGAAATGCTTTCAAACACGTTCATTCACCAATATCCAGTTAAGTTAAACCCATTTCTCAGGACACGCTACTGATTTGCAGGGGCTGGCTTTCGTAATGTGCAGTTTAATTACAGTAAGATTCTGCTGCAACATTGAGGCTTTTTTTTTTTTTTCCATTGGGGCTTTTTTTTTCAACTGCCACTAACCCCCTGTGACTGGCCTAGCAGTATTCCATCAGTCTGCATATTTCTACCAAGCATGTTTTATTTCATTATATCTTTAATTATCTTTTAATATAAATGGAACCACTGTCACAGGACCCACTCATGTTTTCATATTAATGAAGCAAATTGGAGCAGGTTTTAATGTGTTTCTTCCATAAATAAAGCTGTATAACTGGAGAAACCTGTGAAGACCAGTTTAAATCCAGTAAATTAGCCTGTTTAACACTTCAGTAGCAAATAAATGGTCAGAAAAAAATCAGGCAAAACAGCTAACAAAATATTCTGCCCTTTTTTGGAAATGGCCCCTTCATGCACGAGATGTGCAGGTGACAACATTGATTTAACCGTGAATGAAGGGCAAAAAGGGATGTATTATATAGCTGCAGGGTTTTTCTGATGTATTGCCTTCCCACAACCATTAACTTTAAGAAAATAACTTTAAGTAAGGTAAAATGATTGTTTAAATGGAAGTTTCCATTAAATCCTATTGATGTTTCTTCTGCTTTAGGCATGAAACAGCTGCAAAAGTATATTGAAATTGAGGCAGAGTTTTTAGTTCACCAAACAAGGACAGGACAAGTCTAGAGAGTATTTGTGTATCTTTTGTCTTTAGCAAAGGTTGGAGAATGGTTTTGTTTCATCTGTCTCCATCTCATTTGTATTAGCCTTTTAATTCAGAAATGCTTGACTTTCATTGTGTTAGATTTTTAAATGCTTTTTTTATTAAAGCAGCTTAATAAACAGTATTCTTATACATTTCTTAGATTATCTCTGTAGAAATTCTGTCATGAATGACTGAAGTGTTTCCTCTATTTCACTTAGTTTAGCTGCTGTAATTTAAAAAATATTAATTTTAAATTTCTCTGTTCATACTGTGGTCTGTCTGTAGAAGGAAACTTGCTACAATTCCCCTGTGGTGGGAAGACAGTCTTGCCTATGTCTGCATCAGCCTGGTTAATGAGGTCAAGTTTTGTCAGCACTGAAGAATGGAGCTACAAATTTAGAAATTAAACACAACTTTTTGGAAGCAAACTGTCAGGGCTGGCAGGTATTTCCTTTGGTTACAGGCAGTCATTAAGAAGTGGTCTGTTACTAGCTAAGAACTAGAGTATTTCTGGAAAAATTGTGATTTCTGTCTCATTTTTCTGTTAGTATTTTGAATTTTTGAACATAACTAAGATGCCTGAAGTTACTCTCTTGCTTCCAAGTGTACAGGTCACACCTTAATGATCCCTTTATAAGGCCTGAGAGGTCTGCTCAGAAACCAGTGGAGGAGAATACGCGTGTACATGTGCACACATGCGCTAAATCAACGAGTCCCAAATCTTTATGACCCATCCCCACAGCGTGCACCACCATCACTGTTCAATTGTTTTCTTTGGCAGGACCCCCCCGCCCCAGTGTTGCCTCCCTGGGTTTTTTGGTCTTTTGCATATCCCTGGATTTCTGCAGTTTGCATTGTTGCTTGTCCTCTATTCTTTCCTGTTTCTCCTTTTATCCCCATTTCACAGATCCACAGGACTGCTTCTCTTTCCCTGTTGAGCCCACAGCACAGGCCTAACTTGAATGTCAACATACCTCACCAGCTGGGAGATGCAGTATCAGAATATAGAGTTAAAATATAGGCTGGAAACTAGAAGATTCTATCTGTCATTAATTCTCTAATTCGGAGGAAATGTTTCTCTTTGTGCATTTTGGATACAAAAATTTATTAGAAATCCACTCAACGTAAATCAGTTTTGTCTTAACTGACAGTAAGCTTCTGAACGAAAAGCTTTTTGTTTCTGTGTTTGTGGGTTTTGTTTTTCTCCCTAGCCCCTTGTGCAAACAGGTGTACTGGGGAAACCAATCACTGAGGTCGACTTTGAGATGCTTTAAAATTGTAAAATCTATTGCAAGAATTATTTGTAATTAACTTAATGTATTTGTTTAAATTTCCTAAAATTTTTGCAATGGAAGTTTTGGATTGTGTTTGATAACTGCACTTTCAGTTTATTATCAAAGCTCTCTCAGCAGTTGCTTGTTTGAACATTGTTTTGGCTTTCTCTGCCATTTCCTCTCTCTCAAAAATACAATAGCTATGGATCAGACAAATGAGGATGGTTGTGAGTGAGTGGCACTTGGTGAAGGTAAACTGGAAACCAAAGCCCTGTGGAACAACCCACAGTTGCAGCTAGGCACTCTATTGACCGCTAATTTGTTCCTTTCCTCGTTTGTGAGTTTTAATGAAAAGACTGCTGTTTGCTTTTCTGTTTCCTCTTTATAAGTATTTGAACATCAAAATGCAAAAATTCAGTATCATCCTCCTGTTTCCATGTTTGAAAAAAACCAGCCGTTCTCAGAACACTTATCATTTTATCAAGCAGCAGCACTATGACTAAGCCATCTGGTTGTTAAGAATTTCAGTGGATATTTCTGACCTATGCTTTAAATTGGTTTACTAGCTAGCACAATTAATATCTTGTTACAAATGACAGTCTAGTAATGTTTTCGTAGATATACTGGAAATATCATCTGTTTTGGCTATGATAGATTAGTTGCTTAGTAAAACAGAACTGCAATCTTGAGAAATGCACAAAATAGATGACTGAAAATCTAGGCATTAATGCAGTTACGTGGAATGCAGCATTTACTGGCTGTGGAAAGCTCAACCCAATTAACTGTAGTAACCTGGTGAAGACATGTCCATGTGTATCTTCACGGTATGGATCATATCTTCATGATCCAAACAAATAAATTATTAGTAAAGTGAACAGGGAAGGTGTCATGGCTGGTCTGAGTAATGTCTATTGAAATGATGGAATACTGCTCTTTGTAAGTGGTTGATTCTCATTTTCAGAAAACTCAAGCACAGTTATTGACATCTTTTTCATTGTGTTCATGTCTTGCAGGGTTCGTCATGGCCTTGACACCTAGCAGGACTTTCTCTGAACAAAAGAAAGCCTGGACTCTGGAATACAGTTATTAAGGGGTACCTGTATTCTGTCTCCTAGGTAATGTTTTTCACTCACGTCTTAAAATAACATAAAACTGTCCAATCTGTACTCATCAGCTTTAGCTTTATGTTATAAAATTAATGCTGTCATATTATATTTTGTCACAAATCTGGAAATCTTCCTCTGATGTGAATTTAAGAATTGTGCTTTCATCTCTGTAGTGTTCTAGGAAGATTTAGTACTTTAAGTTTATGTTAATTATTGACTGAATCCTCAACTTGCAGACTGGTAATTTGTTTGTATATCATACTATATTTGTATCTTCTGTACCAATGTGGCTTTATGCCTTTTCGTATAAGCTGCCACCGTAGCGTAAGAGCCTTTCCAAGTGCTAGGCTGCATCATATCACCAAGCGAAAGTAGAATCACAAGAAACCTTGCTTTCTGTTTTTCAATGAAACTTTTATTCTCTTGGAATTCAAAAACATTGCTGAAAATTTGTTTCTTGACTTGATAAAGATTTGCCAAGTGACAAAACATAAATTTATCTGGTAAAGGTAGTGATATTTTTTATGTCTTGCTTCTTTTCCCCGAGAGTATTGGATTGTACTGCAAAAAAAATAGTAAGTAGTAGTATTCACATTTTACATATGTGGATACAAAACCAAATGATCAACAGGGGAGCAGTGACAGAGTGGGCAATGGAACCAAGCTCCTCTCTGATCACTCCACTCCACTGGATTTCCTTTGCAAGTGAGAGTAATGTTAAAATTACTTTTCCATTGTCTTGTAATTGTCATCCCCTTGCCCCCACAAAATACAATAAATCTTTGCAAAGTTGTGATTCAATGAAAATGCATGTGCAGTGGCACGCCAATGTGGTGTTAACCCAGGCTGCTGTATGCACATCGTCTGTGTCTTGTGGGGTTTTTTAATTGTTGTCTGCTATACTGACAAAAAGGGACTTTGCATGTGCACTTCTATCTAGGTACCTTTCTTCCCAAAGGCCCTAAACAGCTTGACTCTCTTAATGCTGCAAGATTGTTGTTTAGGATTTGTATTCTCTTCACTGATGTTTGATATGTAGCCCTGGAAATTAATTGGGAATTTAGGGAAATGCAGTGTTTAGTGGCTTGAGCGAATAAAGGAGAAACACCTCACTGTAGTATGAGTCAGGACACAAAGATCTGTTTCTCCTAGCTAGTTACTTTTACCAGAGGTAAATTCTTTAAAATTATAGAATTCTGAACACTGTTTAAGAGGCCCTTTTGTGAATTTGTCATCCATCTAATATAAAAGAGAGCTACTTGATGGGGAGATATTGCAGGTTATTGTGTGTTTAACTGCATTCAAAGTACTTCCTACGTGTTGCAGCTGACACACAAGATCATTTCAGTCTTAAAAATGATCCAGTACTACCATAATGCAACCATCTAAATCATAAACACCTGTGAAAACACAATACATTGTCAGAGATCCAGTTCTCTTACAAAACATGAAGAAACCATAGAGAAGCAGCTGCTGAAGAGCACAAATACTGTTTAATGCTACTAGTGAATGACTACTCCTGTAATAATAATATATAAAATCTTAGAACCTTGCTGTATGCGGCAAGATGCTATCACTCAAACCAGATAACGCAGATGACCAAAGTCATCATCCGATTTTATCATCCTATTTTTTTTGTTTTTAAGAGTTATAATTGGAGCTATTTGAGAGCCTTCGGACTCACTAATGGATAAAAGGCAAGGCTGTGCTACCTCATTAATGAACCGAGGGCTGTAAAGAATATCCCAGTAAAGGATTCCTGGAGATAGAGGCATCAAATGCAAGAATTAATTTACTGTATAAATACAGCATTGACTGAAACTCTTAGTGTGCAGCAAACTAGTCTATTTTTATGACTTAACCTTTACTGATCTGCATCTGTTAATCAGCTCTATATTATGCAGATGCTGTTTATGTTTATAAAGATATAACTGAATGTCCTTAGTACTAAAGATGCAAGATTTTTGGATTCTGTTCTTAATCATACTCCTCAATGGTGATGTCTTCACCTCTTGGATGAGGCTAGCTAATCTATTTGCTCCCTAGTGAGAGATGACTGTTGCTACAATACAGTGACTCAGCTAATCTAAACTGTTGACTGTTCTGCCTGAGTTTGAATCTTTTTACCGTATAAGGAACCAAAATATAGGATTTTCTGTAAAAGCATGCAGTCTCAAAAGAAAACTCATGTTAATTACACATAAAACTAGATAGTTAATTTCAACTACTTTGTCAAATTCTGTGATAAAGCTAGACTTCTTGCAAAATGTAAGCATCTGACTTTTCCTGTTGCACTCATTGCCTTATATTTAGCATTAATATTATGCATGGATTTTGGTATGTGAAGAAGCAGCTTATGCAAAGTGCCACAAGTCCTTGACAGAAAGTTAAAGTTGCCATGCACACAAGACAAATGCTAAATACTAAATATTTTTCTCTAAAGAAAATTTTAGGAATTGAAATTAAAATCTCCCCCGTAGCTTTCATAGTTGGCAAAAATGATGCTGTCTCACAACTGATTATCATTTTAGGATTCCTACTGTAGAGGAAGTCACCCGTGTTTGCACAATGAGTCCCCTTGTATGCTATAGAGACAACAGCTGTTGTGGGAAGAGGCAGTTCTCATACTGCGATGTTCTTCTGGAAAATGTCCTGCCAGCTGTCAAAATTATTTATTTACTTATTTACTGGGGGAGGGAAATGAGTATAACTTGGGTGTCTCTCCTTGTCATAACAGATGGCAGAGAAAGAGGTACACCCTTGGAGTGATGCCCGCATTTCTAGATCAGAGCTAACATCAGTGAAATAAGTCAGCTAAATGGATTTGAAGTAAGACCTAATATCTTGTTTTAAGGGAAAGTAATCTTTAACGGTTCTTATCTCAGCTCTAACTTCCCATTTCATGATGTTTCACATCACGTCTTTCCCCCATGCTCTGGTTTGATTTTCACTCACAGGCTGTAGTAGTGATTCTGCAAAAGGGCAGGTCGTTATGTTTTTCATCCCAGACCACTGCAAAATGCTTTATGTTCAAATCTAAATATAAGGTATTGAAGTGAACAGCTTAGAAGGAACTACAACCAAGCAAAGGTCAATGGCTGATTGTGTAACTGCCAGATATATAAGGTTTGGGGACTTCTATAATCTATTTATTATATTACTTTAAAAAGGTATATTAATCTCTATAAGCAAAGAAATATTGTGTAAGCAGGAACAATGTAACTTAGTTTATGTACTTTATATTACTTTTATTGTCTTTCACACTGAAAATAATAGGAATAAGAAGATTTTAGCATAGCACTTTTGTAAAGGATTGGAACGGGGACTATTAAATAACTTTTTTTAAAGTCTTGTAGCATTTCTGAGTGTCAAATGTCAGAGATTATCTCTTGCTCGGTTTCAGTTCTTTAGAAGAAACAGAATTAATCTCTAAACCCTAAAATGTTTCTAAGAAATCCAATGACTAAAGCACAATTACCCTTAGAGTGATTTAAAACATATGATTAGTGTAATGCAACTGCATGATGAATAGCAATAACATCTTAGAGGTTAGAAAGTCTTCCTGATTTGCTAAGACATTCAAATCTTGCTAAAGACCTAAACTTGTTTTTCTATCTTGCACCTTCATCTTTTAGTCCTATTGATTTCAAAGAGCATCTTGGAAAGGAGATTTCTTTCAGTTTTCATTCATTCATGGTCTCTGAAAGGAGAATAGCACTTAATGAAAGCGATAAAATTTAAAAATTGATGCGACACTTTTAAGAGTAGTTACAGCACATTAGCAACCATTACTTTATGAGTTCATCATATAAACATGTCACTGTGATGCATCATTCTTCTTGACAATGCAAAAATATTGGGTAGATTGATATCCATGTCTTGTGCAGCTCTTTTCAGATGTTTTTAACCAGGAACATCATAAAGATTTGCTGTTAGGAAGCATTCAGACATGTATTTTATGCCACACCTATTATTAGTGGGTTCCACATCCAAGAGTGGAGTAGAACATATGCTTAAGATTGTGCTGCAATATTGCTTAGTCTTTATGATTAGTCCAGCATGTATGGATTGGAACAGAGGTCTTTCTCAGTTGTCTTGTGAAACTAGGAACCTCTGAAATAGACTGTTTTCTCATTAGTGGGCGACTAAAGCAGCTGCACTTCATAGATGGTCATATATTTATAGTGATGTAGGACATCAGAATATTTCAGGGCATAAATGATCTTTATATGGATGATGACAGAGTGCTTCTCTCAATACAGAACTTACTACACAATGATTTTTTATAAGATTATATTTCCTTAGCTAGTATTGTTATTCTGGTTAACCACAAAAATGAAAATTACCTGATAACAGCAAACACACTGGACTATCATTTATTATGCACTCTATCGAACAGATCTAATCAAGAATTTAGCAGAAAGTTATTAGCAGATAGACAGTTCACTTCAATGCAAGAGAAGTGTCCTTTCACACCTGGCCTTAGTCTGCAGTTATGTATAAGGACTTTCAGGCTTTTGAATCTCTGTAAAGGTAAATATGTGTAAATTCTATATATTTGTAAAAAGAGAAGAGGATCTTTTTTGGCTATTCATTGAAGAATAGTTTGTCCAATTTACGTGATTTTAATGAGCAACAAGACAAATTGCTTCACAGTACAATATACTATAGTAAACATTTCTTTGGATTTTTCAGATCACTTGCCTTCTTTTATTTATTTTTTTTTTTTTTGCTAGGCTAAAACTTCTTGGGTGGAATTTTCATTGCATAACAAATGGATGATATTAAACTTGCTACAAGCAGAAAAATGGAAATAATTTTCTGAAGAAACCCATGAACAGAGATGTGACAAAACATATGTAGAATGTTGAAGAAGATTATAATAGCGTATTTGGCAGCATTGCAAGAATTGACACAAAAGAGGCCTAACAGCTTTAAATGTGGGGCTTGCTGCTTTTAATTGCAGGGAGAATGACCAAAGTGATGTGAATCTCTCTAATGCTTTTGGGCACACATTCGGTTTCGGTGTTTTAAAAATAATTTTTAGGAAATAATAAGTCTTAACTGCTTAAAAAAAAAAAGTCTAAAAATGTTTTAGTAATGTCATATCTTCAGTGCTGTTGTACAAAGGTATCTGAAACACAAGACTTCAGGTTAAAAAGTAGTTTATATACATTTGAGGGACAGAAATCAAACCACAGGTTTAATATGAACTTTTGTCATTTTGATCATTGAATTAATAGTGTGTTTCCTTAATTAGGAGCCCCAACTCATTTATTTTTGTCTTATAAACAATGATGTAGTCAGTATTTGTGACTTGTGTCTTCTAGGAGATTATTTGTGACATCTGGTAATAATTTGAAAAAGAATGTAAAACTGAGGACTTGTGTTACTTTTGAGGCCTGCACTGTTTTGCACACGGTGTATTAAACGTAGTAAGTCAGAATGCAATTTCGCAGTAAATTACTAAAATTTTCATCTATACTAAGGCCCTAAACTATAAGGACTGACAAAGAAGTTTGTCTTCCTATATTAGGCTTGCTAGAAGTTTTGAATTATCCTCTGAATACAGTTGTTTCTACAAACTGTTTCATTCTTTAAGAATACATTTCATAGGTGCATATTTCCACACTTTTCCTGGGAATGTCTGTTTGTCAACCTTGCAACTGAATTAAAGTCCTACTATTACCATGTATTTGTCAGTAAATTATATATTATACTGTGTTCTTTTGCATTACATAGAAATGTGGCCTTCATGTTTTAAAAGTGAATTTTAAAGTAGAGAAGTGCCTGTCGACTAGGATGCTCTAGATTTTGAGTCGGCTTCCACTCTGCCAAAGGAGGAATGACAGTATTTTGCTAACAGAATATGGCCAGCTGATTGCTAATTGTAAGTTCCAGTTTTGCTATAAAAGTGAGAAATACAGTGACAGCTAAAGGGTTTGTGAACCAAGTAATCCTGAAGTTTTGTTTTTGGTTTTGTTTTTTTGTTGTTTTTTTTTTTTTTTTCTTCCCCCCCTGTTTTTATCTGGAGGATATGTCAGTCTTTTAGCTTTTAGGATATGGCAGTTTGAGGGATGCTGTATACATGCATTTACATTGGAGTGTGTGATTACTTTCGCTTCATCACTTGGCCTTTATTAGAGAACTGCATCAAATTCTCTTGTACTCACAATTCTTCAAGAAATGTTTGCGAAAGGCCACTCTGAAGGCATAGATTATGTAACTCAGTTGAGTAATTACTTTGCACCATTTTGTCTAATTTTATTGCTTACTGGACTGAGGTATGAGGTTTTGGTATTGCAGTATAGAAAACTATACAGCATACTTGAACTTCTAAAATAGTGAACTCTGCTTTTAAAATATTTGAAGATGTGCTTGTTTTCAAACTATTGCTTAATTGTTAACTTCTGCAAGTATACAAGAGGGCTAAAAGAGTATTTCTGTACTTTCTCATGTAAGCAACGCGGTAGAGAAGTAGAATTGCAAGTAAAACCAAAAGACACATCTAGCTTTCTCAAGGGCCTTGAAAAATTGGTAGACTAGTCGGAAAATTGGTAGTCTACTCAAAGTATAACACTTCTGTGGTGTGAAACCATTTCAGCTTTTGGTACTAAGGAATCAGCTCCTGAGAAAACAAAGATATTCTACAGTCTTATTAAAATTGAATAAACAATGCAATAATACACTCAGCAAATTACACACATTGTACAACTCTTGGATAGGATTAAACATAAAAAACTGGAATTGTTGGCCAAGAAAATCTTAGCTGATCTTTCTTTAAAAGAATAAAAAATTTGGATGTAAGATATATTGCAGATTGGTTATCCCAGCCTGTGTATCCCTTCCATGTTTTTAGCTAATGATCTTGATGAAAGCATTGGGAATGCATGTAACTCTAGCTGCATGTATATATAATGTATGTGCCTGTATGTATAAACATATGCGCAACAATGTTTAAGATTTACATTGTATAGTTTACTTTTTACTTACAAAGTTGTTTTTTTCTTTTAATTCTTTATATTGCAGCTCACTTTTTTAACGTCTTACTCTATAAAATAGATCCGCATTCATTGACAACGGTGAGATGAAAGGTAATTTTTGAATCCTATGCATATTGCATAGTACTGGCTTTTAATTCATTCGAGAAAACAATTAGTAACAAAACATAATTGTATTGTTTTAGCTCATGTGCTGTCATCCTTTCAATTCTTTGCTCATCTTGCATGTTGCACATTAATGGCTTATCAGGTTTTTGCATACGTGGTATTCAAAATTAATTTGTGGTAACTAAAGCAGTCAATTAATTAGGTAAATGTGCATTCATCTTAATCATTTGTTAAGTCATTTAAAAAGAAAATTACAGTTTTATTGTGAAGGCCAGATTGGATGTAAATGCCATATTTTGTTTGCTGTGTTTCATCTAGAATTATGGTTTACAGTGTTTTATTCTTTTTCATTAGAAGGCAGTCCTGGGTTTATTTTTCACTACATAGCTGTGTTGCAGTTGATCTCACATTCATTTATTCAACCAATTCGAATATGAGTCAGAATGGTAGGACATTTACACTCTAAATTTCATGACATAAATAAAAAATTGGCAGAAGAAAACCCTTAAAAAACAGACCAAGACACTTCTGTGTCGATTAAATTGACTTTATGTGTGATTTAAGCTGACAGTCTTTTTGATCTTCAGAGGATGTTCATATACTGTTTAGCCTCTTATTTGGAGGTTGAAAATCTTCTTTAGATATTGTTGGGTTTTCTCTGATTAGGATGATTAATTCCGGTGTAACATTCACTGTGACTATATGTCTTATTTGTGTTACTCATAAGGTCTACTATTTGTTCCTTTTCATAATGGTGGGTCTCCTCCACACAGAAATGCCCAAGTTTTGCTGATAGGATTATCCCTAGATAGTATGTGTAGTTTGTAAACAGTTTATTTAGAAAGATCTGTATTTACTCATCTGCAAAACAGTAAATGTGTCTTGCTAGTTGAGACTGCTCTATGTTATAGAGGATCAGCAGATGAACCGATATAGGAAGACTCTTCTGGATTGTAAGAGGAAACACCACTCACGGAGATGCAAAGAAATGAACTACCTGCTTCTGAGATTAGTAGTGTAATAAGGACTATGGTTTCAAAATGAGAAGAGTAGAAAACACAAGAAATATAGCAGGTCACATAGGCATACCACATTTACTACTGCATTCCTCTAGAAATACGATGCCAGTAAACAGTATTTTATATATACTTAAATTTATGTGATAATATACATATATCAAAGATATGTATTAAACACGCCTCTTCTGTATATATTCAATTTGTCAATCCATGTGTGTAATTGTTGAATTTTTTTTGCTATAAATCTTGTTTAAAAGTTAGTTTTTTAGACTTCTGTGGGTTGAGTTCTGAAATGTTTGCAAGGTTGCCTTCAGCTTTTAAAGAAGTTTAGTCTGAGTAGGACTAGCAGTATTTGAGCCTTAATTACATGATAAAAAGTGCTAGAAGTTCCTTTGTATCAAGGTACTTAAAAAAAATAAAATAAAATTTAAAAAACCCAAAAATCCTTAAAGCACAGGACGTAGTGACCCAAAAAATCCGATAACAGATGTATTTATTAGTAGGAAATGGAAAGATAACTGTTACTGCTGTTATAACTCCAGATTTTGGAAGAGACACAAACTATTTTAATAGACTTCTGTAATAATTTGTACAATCTCTTGTAATCATTTATCTGACCTATAGTTACCACTCATCTAGATCGTAGCCTCTCTGTTTCTATTACAGGTTTTCTCATGACACATACAGAATTTTTATTTTAACTCCCTCTTACATCTCAGCAAGCATTTTTCATGAGACTACAAAGCCCTCTTCTGCAGCAGGAACTCATCCATGTCCAAAGCTTGCAAAGGTAAAAGTCAAGTCTCTCATAAATTAAGATTTATTAAATAAATTGTCATGGGTTTCTATCTAAGATTTAATGGACTGCTGAGCACAGAGGATGTATAATATGTTGTGGGTTTTGGTTTTTTTTTTCCTTTTCAGGAATTCTGTGTGGTTTCAAATGTAAGGAAATATTGCCATAAGAGCCTTTGGCTTTTGTACTGACAAGGAGACAAAATGCACCTTTTGCCATCGGCCCAAGTAAGTTCTGTTCAGTCACTGAGCACTTTAGCGATGACGCTCCCACGGTCCTGCTACCTTCCTTTGGGGTGGCTGGGGGCAGGGGAGAAGCTTCTGTCTGGGGAGCACTGAGGAGGCTGAGTGGCTCTCAGCTGCTCTCCAGGGGCAGGAGTGGGAGCAGAGGAGGCTGCTTTTTACCACCTCCTTGCACACTGTTACAGCCATCAGGTCCTCTCTGCGAATCCTAGAAGAATTGGTACAGTGTATTTCTTGCCAATACAGAACTGTTTGAATTGGTATGCTTATAAAATGTGAAATTACTTAAGGCCAGATAAATATTTACTAAACTGACATGAATAAAACACACAGAGCCTTTATGTCTTAATACATTTACTTAACAATTTTGCACAGCACCCTGAAAATATTTTGAGTTAGGATTTCCAGTTCCTGTTACATTTTTTGTGAACTTTTTGTAAATTAAAAGTCAGATTTCCCAACACGATTCAAAACATACGTAGGTAGGCATATCAGAAGAAAATTATATTAATACCAAGGGAACAGTCTAGGTAATAAAAACTTAGATGTTTAAATGCCCATCTGACAAAAAACAGTTCTTGTGTTCTCTGTTAATGTTCATAAATCAAAACATGAGAGCCTAGGTTTGGGAAGGATCAAGCTGATTTTGTGTCCTTTCTAAAGCAATAACTGAGGCAGTTACTCCCTGGTGTGCCTATTTGTGTCTTCATATGGTTTAACTGTACTTCTGCCACCTTGGACAACAAAATGCAAGGAAGATCAGAAATAGAAAGCTGACATGTTTTTGCCTCAGAGACATTGTAACAGCAGG
This sequence comes from Strix aluco, assembly GCF_031877795.1. Taxonomy (NCBI): domain Eukaryota; kingdom Metazoa; phylum Chordata; class Aves; order Strigiformes; family Strigidae; genus Strix; species Strix aluco. The sequence continues at coordinate 21,786,320 of NC_133941.1, forward strand.
AGTTCTGGGAGAATTCAGTGAAGCTGTCTATTGAAACTAAGTGAAAGTGTACTAGTTAGGATGCTTCATCCTTTCTTCTTCTTTTCCTCTCAGTTTGCCAACACAACTAATCCCCCATAACTTGATCTTTTTTTTTGCATTGTCATTTCAATGATAGGAAACAAAACTGATTGCACCCTCTGCTTTGACATTGGCTCTTTTTGTTGTTTAACATACCAGCGATTCAGTATTCTCACTTCCTGATACACACAATCATGTTGAATTATCTCACAAATATGTCCTGAGGTGTTGAAGTATCATGAATAGTCGGTTGGACAAAAAGTGGTGTTAGTTCTTTTTCAGGCACAGTTTTATGTACTATTAAATTTAGCAAGCTCCCTGTAATATTCTGCTGATACTCTTTGAACAAAGTTTTCCATTCACAGTAACAACAATGCTACTTGAAGAACCCTACTTTTTGTTTTGTTCTGCACTAGGGACCAAGTTCTTTGAGACTTTGACCAAATTCAGTTGCCAGTTGCCCTGGATTTACAAGGTTGTTCTAATACTCTATGGGATATTTTAAAAAGCTCTGAAGTCTAGCATTTGAGGTAGGTAGATATTTTTAAAAATTTTAGTCAGCATAGTGGTAATGTAAAGAGGTAAAAAAAGAAGCACCCCACAAAAAAACCCCAAGTACAAATCCCTGAGAAGATGCTCACAGAGAAGAGACAGGGCATTTGAAGTGCATACAGTGTGTAAACTAGGAAATACTTTCTATTCTGGCATTCCACATCGCTGTAACATCTTCTGAGTGCACAGGGTAGGTGAGCAAGGCTTCTGCTACTTACCCAAACATTAACAGCTTGTGAAACCATAAAGGGCAACCGTACCAGAGAGTCTGCTGGCCATGATTTCAATTAGAATCAGTCCATATAATCTTAAAGTAATTGTTTGGCTGGTCTGAGAATATACAAGAAATTACTATGGATAGGAATTGGATTTCTTCAATCAGAAAACAAAAGTTTTCAACACAAATATGTTAACAAGCATAGATCTTGCATCACTGAAATTTGAGCAGCCTAACCACATTTTTTATTTTGTTTTATAGTAATAGATCCTGAAATTCAAATTGCTCCCTATCATTTCCATTTGCTATGTGTATCTTGCCTTCATAACAGAGTGCAGCTGACACTGAAGACAGATTTCTGCCCTGTACTAGGGATCTGCTTAATACTTTTTTTAATGTGCACAGCAAAATGTAATACAGTTCATTCTGCTGTGCTTAATTTGGCTCCGCAAGACTGACTGATTTTTGTTACTGAAATAAAGAGGTTCCAAATATGTATAGGAAGCAGTCTGTCCAAAGGGCGAGCATTTTTATAGAATGACCCTTCAATCTGGAATAGTGATTTTAAAAATGTCTAAATATAATTTTTCAGTACCAGACTGATTAAGAGTGTTTTTCAGTAATCTCTTTAGAGGGAAATGAAACAGTTTATATTGATTAAAAAGTCATCTTTTGACAAGCGTAAGCACTCCTTTTTTCTCTACTTTGGCCTCTTGCTTTTTAGATGAGAAGAGAGGGACCATGGTTGATACAACTATTCAGGCAAGGAGGAATGAATCAATTCTTCAGTCTTGTGATTTTTATCATCTTTGCATTTGTAAATCAGTGGAAACGGTGCGTGTGCACTTGCCATGGTGAACTGCAATATTTTACCTCTGTCTGCAAGTGACTTCCCTCTGTGTCATGTGTTGTAGATGATTTAACTTGCGTTACCGCGCTTACATACAAGCTTTCTAGAAATACGAATAGCCCCAAGATATCTTAACACTACTGAGAGAAAATTATTTTCTCTAGATCCCACTAGACCTAAATTTATCTAGATGTAAATGCAGTTCCACAACTTCCCTGGCAGCGCGGACCACGGACGGGTGAAACGACACAAACGCTCTAACTGCGTTCATAGCCCGGGAGGGTTCCACTTGTTTAAATTTTTTGTGCCCTTAATGCAAAAAGCTGTAGCTGTATGTGGCCTATGTTATGGCTTGGGAGAGTGAACATTCCCCCCCCAGTGTGTCTGTGGTGTTTAAAATGTAAGCACCTCTTAATTGCCTTGATATTGCATTTCATTTTCCGTCGTGATATAATACACGAACGTTTCTAAATTTGGTGATTCATTAAAGAATCCTCTGCAGTTCTACCTTTAAAGTTTACATGCTCAGACTGTGAAAGTGTTAGCATCAGGAAAGCTTTAGCAAACCTTGAACTTTAAAAGAAACTGCTGCGTGAATTCACTGTGTATAATCTCAGACCACCTGTTACATGCAGCACGGCCTGCAGGGATGAATTGCAAAATGAGTTGCAGTTATGTGTATCTTGGATAAAAGTGTATGTCATACAATAAAGGCTGAGTTATGTATTTTATGTTAAAACACTGAGTGGTTCTCCCAAAACTCAGGGGGAAGAGAATTCAGCTTACTCTTAAAGCCGACAGTTAAGGTAGGAAAGTGCCCCTGCGATTCTCCATGGCAATGTAAAACTGCCTGATACACAGCACACCTTCATTTAAAAAAAAACCAGTTTAAATTAAAAGATACCGCCACTGCTGTTCATCAGTCAGTAAGAGGCTTCATGAGTACTTCGGGGGATGCCTGTGCCTCCTCTTGGCCGCAGCCCGGCCGCGCCGGGGGTATGTTGCTGCCGCCGGCAGAGCCCCGCGGGCCGCTCCGGGGCCGCCCTCAGCGCCTCCGGCCTCTTCGGCCGCACCTCAACGCCGTCCATTGCTGCGCCGCGCCCCCCGCCAGCGGCTCCCCGCTGCCCCGCGTTCTCCGGTGATAAATTAAGGCATTTAGTACCCAGGCCAGACATAAAGATTCGGTCTCGCCCAGGCTCGTGCCCTGCCTCGGGGCTCCCTGGGGCCGGGTGCCGCCCGCAGCTGCCCACCCCCCCATCTCCCCTCACAGGGCGCGCGCGGGTGCCCGCCTGTCCCCAGCAGGGCGCAGCCCCCGCCTGTCCCCCGCTCGCTCTGCCGCTGCCCCTCGGCCTCTCCGGTACGGCGGGGGAGCAGGCGAGGCGCGGCCCCGTCCCCGGGGCGCCCGCGGCGGGGAGAGGGGGGGTGTGAGGGCGGGCGCGGGCGGAGGGCGCGCGGCCGGGCGCGGGGCGGCGGCGGCGCGCGCGCGGCTGCCCCCTAGAGACGGGCGGGAGCGGCCGCCGCTGGCCGCGCTGCTGAGGGGGGGAAGGCAGCGCCGCGCGCCGCGGCCGGCAGTGAGGCTGCGACCGAGCCCGCCTGCGGATCGCTGAGCCCCGCCGCGGCGCCCGCCGCCCGCCCCGCGCCACAGCCACAGCCTCGCCTGCCCCTCGCCCGGCCAGATGATGAACTTTCTGCGGCGCAGGCTCTCGGACAGCAGCTTCATCGCCAACCTGCCCAATGGCTACATGACCGACCTGCAGCGGCCGGAGCCGCAGCAGCCGCCGCCGCCGCCCCCCTCAGCCTCCTCGGCCCCTGCCTCTGCCTCCCCGGCTGCGGAGCGCCGGCAGCCGCCGCAGTCGGCTCCCCCCCAGCAGCAGCAGCCGCCGCCGCCGCAGCAGTCGACGGGCAGCAGCTTCTTCAGCTCCCTCTCGAACGCCGTGAAGCAGACGGCGGCCTCGGCCGGCCTGGTGGACGCCTCCTCCGCCGTCTCCTCGGCTGCCGGCAGAAAGTTCAAGCTGCTCCTGGTCATCGACGAGCCGCACACGGACTGGTAGGTGCCCCCGCGCCTCCGCATGCCCCTCCGCGCCCTCCTCCTCCTCCTCCTTCCCGCCCGTCCTTCCCCTCCCTCACACTGCGGTCCCTTTCCCCCGCGGGCCCCGGCCGCGCTCAGCTCTCCCTTCCCCGCCAGATGTGGGCTCACCGGGGGGCGGCGAGCCGCGCCTCGGGCCCCGGGGGGGCGAGGCTGCCCGGTGCGGCGGGCCGGGGCCGGGGGAGGCGGCGGGAGGGCCGCCGGGCAGTGTCCCCCCGCCGCCCGGCCGCGCTGAGGCGGCAGCCGCGGGGCTGGAGCGAAGCGTTACGGACTGGAAGATGGAGCAAAAACCTGCAAAGCCCGCATTGCTTGACTAGGAATGAAAGCCGTTTCCCGTCAAAACACTAAATAAAACGTATTTACCGCCCTGAGAAGGCACGTCCTGTGTTCTCTAGGGAAATAAAGAACTCATGTAGAGGTGCAGGTAGGATTTAGGTGTTTTAGGCACGAATTTCTGTTTTGCACTGCGTGTGGTTGTAGCGTTACGTGTGTTAATTCATATTTATGAACGGGCTTGTTTTCACGCAGATCCCACCGCTTCTGTTGCAGCGTCTGAAATGCGTGTTTGGGTGAAGGTCCTTCAGGATATTGAGGACCAGCCCTCAGTTTTACCTTAACCCTGGGAATTTGTGCGATTAGGTTAATTAACTTCACAGGTTTTGTTTGGGGCTGGGTGTTTTGCCTCCAGTAGCCTCATAAAAAAATGTGGGATTTACAAAACATGAAACTTGTACGCCAAATCATTTCTTCCTGTGCCTGGCTGCTGCCGGTAGGAGAGGTTATAGCTTTTTCAGAGCTGTTTATCACATATGACTCTGGTGGGTGCTGTATTTTACAGGAAGGATGTCTACCTATTAATTGTTCCCTAACTTGTTTCCCTATAACGTGTGTTTACACATCAAGCTGTGAATCGTCTCAGGCGCTGTTGCTGGTTACAGTATATAAGGTCTTAAGAGTGCCTTAAAATAATACGGAGTAAAACGAGTCTGTTCTTATAATACTGACATCATTCAGTAATGGATGGTGGGCTTGTGATCTTATTGTCAGCTTCTCAAATTTATAGCCTTACTGTCTAGATGGACTTGTACAGTTCTATGATTTCATACAATTTACCTTAAAATGGTACTTTAATAAAATACTTGAAACAAATATGTAAGCCTTTATCAATTGCAGATACGTTATTAATGTTAAGATAACGTTACCTGTTACATTTTTGGGGTTTTTCCTTCTGTATTTTGTTGTTTGTTTGTTTTGTTGTTTTTTTTTTTTAAAAAAAAAGGTGATTGTATCTGCCGGACTAAGACAGCCTCTGTACCTACGTCATAGAGATGCATCCATGGACACTGCTCGCTGCCTTGCAGATACATCTATTTATTTAATATTCTGTGGAGCACAAATTTTTGCTTCGTAAATTAAATAACTGTATATGTTCATAAAGTTTGTTTCTGGTAGAATTTTTCTATACCTACCGAAGCCATCCTGTGTATTATAAACATGGCATGTTTTACATACTTGATAAATGCACCCGAAATGAACACAATCTGTCAGCAAAGCTTTTAAACCTCTGCATGGTGAATGCCACCAACAGCATTCTGAGTAGGAGACTAGATGCAGTCACAAATACACACAAGGTTACTCATGTCTGCTTGCTTTTTCTTTTTTTTTCATTTTTTCTTCTTTTTTTTTCTTTTTTTCCCTTTTATTTTTTTCTCGTAGTATGTGACATGGATATGTAGTAGTTCTAGAAAGAACAGTTTGTTGTTGTACTGTCTCTTTCCCCTCTAAAAAGATAATAATTTTGTAAGGGAAGATTTTAAAATAAATTTTGGAAAATATATATGTGTATTCTGATAATACATGCAGAAAAGTTTGTTTTGTACCTTTGAAGTATGGATATCCATATTGACATATATTGAACTGCTGTAGAATTTGGCTGTAGGGGCTAAAATGGAATATGAATGGTAATTTGAAAAAAAATATTGAAAGATGTCAGTAGATAAATGTCAATGGCTCCCACACTAGCTACCCTACCTGGTACGATGCACTGACCTACGGTTTAGCAAGATGAGGTATGTAGAGCTGCTGTCATGTGATACACTAACCAAACCCTGTCAATAACAAGAAAAACAGTACCAAATAAATCTCTTTGAGCCTCCTAAGAAACAATTTCATTTGATTTATGTTAACCCTGAAAGGAAGATCATACACTGGGCGTTTGTTTTTGTAATGTTTTGAGCTACATTGTGTTTGTCTTAAATTGAAGATGTATGTATTGCTTTTGGATTGCCCTTTCAGTAGAAATAAAAGAATTTCAGACTGGATCACACTGAAATCCTACTAATTCAGTGTTCTCTTTGTAGCAAGGGCCAGAGAAAGCACTAAGCACCTTCATCTCTCAGCCAAGGGTATTGCCCCTTATCTCTAGCATCAAAAGGACCCTTTGTTTCTAATGTATTTTATTTCTATTAGAGATTGACTCATATTTTAAGTCAGATTTAGTAACCCATTATTGTTATTGTCGCTAATGGACTCATATGGGGTATTCTACATATAAATAAATGCTCAGTTGTTACTTGCCTTTTTTAATCCTGATCTTAGTGACTTGTTTTTGTCATTTTCTTGCCTTAAGAAGTTTGTCCTATTACAACGTTTGAAATTCTGCTTTTGAGTATCTTTACTTTTATGGCATAGGATAGGGGAAAACTGGGAAAATTAACTTCTCTGTACTAATTCGTATACTTTGACCATGTTATATTATCTAACTCCTTAAGGAAAGAGAGCAAACGCAGTCATCGTGTCAAACCATCCTCCTTTCTCCACTAACACTCTCAGTCAAAAATGTGGAAGACAATTCTTTTCCTACAGGTTCTTTGGAAACTTGCAGCTACATAGATGAAGACTTCCTACCATCTAGTAGCTTTATACATGCCTCAGTGGCAAGTGTAAGAGAAAAATGAAAACAGACTAAAGCTGCTAGTCGACTGCCAGAGACAAATCCACGACAAGCGGTCTGCGTTGTGCTGGTTCTCATGGAATACTTAGTCACCTTCTACAATAAATGATCCTTTGGTCCAAAGGCGAAAGCAAACAACTAGCGATCATTTTCACCAATTATCTTTGAAACCTTCTGTCGTTCTAGAATATCACCATAAAGAAGGGGTGACCTGTACTGCAAACACTCCTTCAAATGGAACAGTGCTATTCATTTATATAAAGGCATTGGAAAAGCTAATTTTATTTTCTGGCCTATTCTTTATGCATTTTAATGTCATGTTCTTTTCATCTTCAGCTGCATACTAAACAGACATTTTCAGTACCTTCACTGATGGCCAGAACCCTTTTCTGAGTTAACACATCTAGTTGAGAACCTTACAAAGTATTTAAAATGTAGTGGAACAGTGTCTGATTCACAGACGCTTCCTGGTTCTGTTGGGGAGGGGAAGGCTTCAAGAACCACTTGTTAGGTTTAATAATGATTTTTTGTGATAGACTTCCATGACAGTTTTACGGATCTAGGTATCTTTGTTGATATCTTTACAAATGGAGGAAACTAAGAAGTAAAACAGTTTGTTCAAGGTCACCCAAGAGGCTAGTGATAGAGCTAAATTAAAATCTAGGCAGCTTGCTTAACCTTTTCTTTTAATTCTCCTTTCCGAGCTATTAGTCTGCATTAAGTGTCCCAAATTTTCAGCTAGATGAGTTTATTTTAAAATGTATTTGATTTCCTCAGAAAATAACCATTTTGTTCTGTATACAAAATGTACTGAATATTCAGTGCTGAACAAGCGATTGATTAGAGGCCATACATCAGTGGCAAGGTGCCAAAACACTGTATATAGATTATTATCCTTATTAAAAGCTTATGTGTAATATTTAGAAAGCTGTTTCAATATTGAAAACTAATTATTGCTTTGTCTATCTTGTGCTTTAAAGCTTGAATATAAGATTCATTGGCAGTAGTGATGAAACTATAAAAAGAATCAAGTGGAAAAATTTTGTTCTTGTATTTTTTAAGCACAAATCTTGTTATAAGTATCAGTACCTTTTTTTTTTTCCCCAGAGAATTATGCATTTTTTGTAATGTTTACTGCTTTAGTAGTTTGTCATCTTGTGATAGGCCCAAGAGATAATTTCCTTCCAAATGGCTGGGAAAAATGCCGCGTGAAGAGCAAACTTTCTGTTTTAAAATTACTGAGTTATTTATGGGCAGATATTGCTCATCATAAATGTTTTTAATATGAACAGTACTGTCACTGCAGAAAAATGCTGGCTTATGATATAAAAAATTACTGAAGTGAGCAGAATGGGTTTCTTGGGGTATTTTTGCATTTTCTAGAAGGTGGAAAACAATTTCAATTAAAACTATGTGTGTGGTTGTTATATGTAGGGGCAACTACCAAACAGCTTGCATACTACAACGACAATTCTTTGCAGTTTTTCTGTTCAATTAGGGATGGTTCAGTTGTGCGTAACTAATTAGTATTTCCTAACTCTGGTTGAACTAAAATTCTGATTTCCCTTATTTGATAGTAACATGTTAATTTAGTAGCTGCAGTATTTATTGCATTCAGTAGAAGTCTTTGGCTAGCAAGTTTTCCCATTTTAGAGGGCGTCACTTAGATTTTAGTAATGCTTGAATGAGGGCAAGCGCTTTGCCAGAGCGCTCTCTAGTCCTGTGGGATGGCGCTGTCTGGAGGGACAGCGCTCTTGCCAGCCTCCTGGCGTTGCACAGCGCACTGCCACTGGTACAGAGCATAAAGCCACCGTGTAAAAGTCGGGGGGAAACCCAGGGCATGGGCAAATGTGGAACTAGTAGTGACTGCACGGCGGGGGGCGGGGGGATTGAAAAGATCCCTTGGCACTCATTTAGGGGCTGAAGGGGAGATGTTCTTGAACGCAAGTCAAAGCAAGGGACAGCTCTGCTGCAGAGGGATGAAACTGAGTTTAGAAAGGTCTAAGCTCTTAAGACTGGCTAAATGTAGACGTATACTTTCAGGCAATGAGTTTAAAGAAAAGGTAACCTTATCAATATATATATTTTATATAGGAAGAGAAGACATATAACAAGTTACTTTTATTAATTTTAAATGCTAATTAAGAACTGCTGTGCCTTTTGTAACAAGAAATTCCTAATATCAAAGGAAAAACAACCTTGTCTTTGGTGTAACACCTTTCAAAGAAGGCAAAAGGTTCCTTAAAACCCCTGAAACTGAGCAAGAGTGATAACGATTTTACTTTGGTTTCTCTAATTTTTGCTTCATATGAAGACTTCATATTTTGAAATGATCTTTGTGAGAAGTTTCATCTGAATCTTTAAAAAATGTGCATGTCTTGCAGTCTAGTTCTAGTTATGCCTTCTGGACTGAGTTCCTAGTACTCCAAAAAGGAGCTGGCGTTTTACCTGAAGACAGTATGTGCTTAGACAGCTTCTTACAACCAGGTGATTAGATCAGTACTGCTTCCCAGAACACACTGCAGTTTTCAGCTCTGCATTAAGGGCTCTCCATTTTTGCAATCAAAATAGCAACATAATTATAGGAGAGGTGCAGGCATAAGCAGGGGCTGCCATGAGCACAAGCAGCACATCTCTGCTGGCTGGGAGGATGCGCTCAGGCACACAGGTGGAACAACGTGAGTTTCTGCAAACCAAGGTAAAGTTTATTTTGAGCTCTGTCTCCTCATCAAGTGCGAACAACTGAAGGGGTGGAAGCGCAGCTCACTGAGCCGTGTTACTTGTTTTTTGTCCTTTTTTTAAATATTAAGTCCACACTGGGCAAGAACTTCAGGACAGTGACATGCAGCTGAACTAACTGAAATGTGTAATGTGTTAACAAATCTGAATTGTAGTTTACAGCAATCTCATGCAAGTTGTATTACACGTCTGTTCTCTGAAACGGCCAGCTGATACAGTTCTGCACCAGGCAATCTGTGTGCTAGTATTTTAAGATGATCTAAGAAAAAATTGCAGAGTTTTTTTGTGTTTATCTGCAGTTTCTGGCATGTGTAATTCTTGGCTATGTTATATAAATAACAAAACACTGAGAGTTACTACCTTTTTGACTAGATATGTAAAAAATAAAAAAGCTTTTAGTGGAAAACACTTTGTTCTCCATACTCTGTGTATTGCTCTGTCTAAACAAGCTCTTACAGGCTCTAATGTCATTGTAGGCAACTTAGTGTATATGAGATGCTGACTGCAAATTTGGACAGATTGGATCTGGTGTCATCCCCTGTCCTGTCCTGACCTCTGTGCTCAAGAGTCCAAGTGAAAAATTTTTTTTTTCCTCCTTTATCTCTGAAGACACCACAGAAACTTCTCTGAATCTTAATGAAACCCCTAGTAATATGTTTAGTTGAATAGGTAGTAATAGAAAACCCAATGTTTTCCAATGTTTTCTTTTAAAGTTTGCCTTAATAGAAAGGAATGGAAGAATTGGCAAGGAAATAATGGATTTTAGGTAGGTATATTTCAAGTAACAAGACTGAAGTGAGAGATAAAATGAATAATAAATTGCTTTGTAGACTTTAGACCCAAATAAACTAAAAAATTCTACTTATAATCTATTCAGAATTTGATAATGATTTGCCAGTAGCAAATTGTAATCTGTTGAAATGGGAACAGTATGAAACAAAAGGTTATTAAAAACTGTATTATTGTTTGTCTTTAAAAAGTGTCTCTAGAGGACTTACTGTATTTTGGGCTGTATGTTTTAAATGGATGTTATTTGCCATTCTGTAAGCACTAGGATGCTGCAAGACTACACATTTTTGCAGAAACTGTGTTTCTCCAGAAGATAGATGCTAAATATTCTCACAGTATCAATCTATTCTTAAAGCAGTGACATAACAGTATGCATTTTTAGTACCCAGTTCTTAAGAGCACCATGCGATAGTTACCCGCAGTATTCATTCATTTACCCTTCCCATTGTGAGTGCTCTAAACTACAGAAATCTGTTTTCAATATAATTGAAATAGACTGATGATTTGGATTTTTATTCATTCGTAGGTAAGGTACACTGCAATGAGCATTAAAAAATGCGGTAAGACTGTAGTGAAAATATATGTTTGAGTATAAACTTGTGTCTGAAGAAGAGAACAACAAACACATGAAGGCAGGTTTGGATATAGAACCTCTACGGAAAGATTCTAGACCTGGTTAGATGAACACAGCAGCAAAGGGTAATTAGAAGTGGGTGGAAACGTTGCAAAGAATGAAAAAGAGTAAATTGACGAAGAAAGCTATGTTGTGGATGACAAAAAGTGAAGCAATAAATTACAAAGTCAGTGTTACCTGGGATAATGATAGTGCTTCCAAAGATGAGACTACTTACCTTGTGGAGTGAAAAAAATGTGTAATGAGGTGATAAGACTTTACAGACGCTGTGGGTGGGAGAACAGCGTCATACCTTGGTCTAGAATGCAAAATACTTGCTTGATTGCACTGCTGCTTTTGCTAATTAAACAGCTTTATCTGTGCTGAGTCAAACTTGACTTCTCAGAGGAAGGCTAGAGTGCTTTCAGCCAGCCAGCTGGAGGAGGGAAATGATGGGTGTTCGTGGTAGCATGAACTGTAGACTAGTTTTAGCTTTTACAGAAAGGGTAAAGACTTTAATTTTACAATACCCACTTTCACCACAAGCATGTCCTACCTGGCTGAAAGAGAAATATTAATGAACTCTTGTTGACAAATACACTGTTTCCTAATGAAAAGTTGGTGACTAAGGTCAAATCCTTGTTAATATATTTGCAAGCAAAAGTGATAAAAATATTTAATTCAGAAGGCACTGAATCTTAAATCTAAATAGGCTGTTTCTGGTTTTCCTGCAGAGCTGTGGTGCCTAAAGCAGAACAGGACTGGCCCTCAGCGGTAGGTAAGGCTGGGTGGCTTCTGCTTCAGCTGTGGCAGGCAGTAGTGTGCGATGCCTAGGGCCCGTGCTGCGATTGTGGCTGCCCATCTGCAAGCAAGCTGGCAGGGTGACGTCACTGATCAGGGCTGCCAGGGTATACCTGCTTACTCCTTTTCGAATTGCAAATGTCGGTGGGATTCATTTAGTTAATGGATTGGTCAGTAGACAGTGCTGAAGGATATGAAACTAGGTTTTGAAGACCCTTTCTATTTTTTCTGCACGCTACAGGTGTCTTTATTCTTCTTCCCGTGTAACTGTGATTGAAGAAAGAGGAAGACACATGAGATGTCACAATGTTGTTGCTTAAATGCAGCTGGGAAGGACTGAGGGCGATGTTCTCTTCATTATTTTCACCTCTGAACACCCGTTTGCTTGGTCTCAGCCCAATTTTTGAGTGCTCTCCTCATATGAGGTAGGGACAGGAGAACAGATACAGCTCTGTCCTCCCTTAGTGGAAATTAGGGACTTAGTCCCAGCTTGTGCAGATAGAGGCATAAATGTATTTTTCCCTATTTTTAAAAAAAAAAAAACAAACCGGGATGTTTGGTGTCTAATAAAGTGTGATCACCTGTTTATTGCCCCCACCCAAGTAGCAGATAGGGAGAACACAACCATCACGTGCCACCATCAGCTGGTCAGGTGCCAGAAGTTGTTACAAAAGGCAGTTTTGGTCCAACCATTAAAATGCACTATCTTTTAGCCTTTTGTAATGACTGTTCCATGTCTGACCTTGCTTGATTTACCATTTGAGCTCTGTAGTCTTGTATCCCAATAAGATATTGGTGTTTATAGTGCGCCATATACCCTGATTGCTAGTAGGAGTTATTAACAAATATTTTAAAATACATGCATTTCCTTGAATTTTTATCAGGTGATTAATTTAAAAAATATTACCAGATCCTCAGGTAAAATCTTTTAAATATCTTAATTCTGTTCTAAAGCACCCACATAAAATGATTTGATATAAACTAATAATTAATTGTTTCTATTTACAGGTTATACCATACTAAAAATATTTTTATAAATGTATTACAGAGATATTGATTAAACATGGTATGGACTTTTTAAGAAAAAAAATTGCTATCATTTCCTGTGCTAAACCCCAATTTTTTAAAATCTTGCCTTTACAGGAATAAACTGTGAGTGGGTAAGCATTAGGGACTCTCACAATGAACAGATAAAAATCTAGAAATTTTTCTTTAAAGATGTAATAGGTAGTTTGCTCATGAATATTTAGAACTGTAATAGGAAGTTGTTTCCACTGCACAAAGTGAGGAAAAGTTCTAAAATTCAATAAGAAATATAGTAACAAAATACCATGTAATGTGTTTTTAAAATGTGAATTGACACATTGTGAACACCAGCAGAACAAGGACAGGGGAAAGCCTGACAGGAGTCCTGGTTTTATTTCATTAGGTGTGGCAGTATTATGTCCTCTGGAGTCAATTTGTGCTTTGTAGTCAGAGCTGGGCACTCTCCGACAGGCTACCGATACATCTTTCTTTATTGCAATAGTAACCTTTAGGCTCCTGTATTTCTGATTTAAGCTAAATTGTCTCATCTTGTATGCAGCATGTGTTTCTTTGTGAAACAGGCATTATTAGAATAGGGGAGCATGCTTTTATGTAATTTCAAATTGAATATAAACAGTCATAAAACAAAATATCAACAGCGTGTGCTGCTTATTGGAAAGCTTCTGCAGATGATTACTTTGGTGTTTGCTAAGAAGGTGAGTGTGGAAAAGATATAAAGAAAGCTTGTGGCACAGCTAATAATAAACCCCAAGTTATGTTTGTGTGTGGATGTGTCCCTGTCTTTAGGCGTCAAAAGTATCTGTATCCCAGTAACTTTCTGAGTAGGTGTTTGAGAAGTGAGTGCAAGGTTAGATACTCTTCCCATGCATCTCTGAAAATAAAGGGGTTCTCTGGTGCAAGATGTATCTTTATCTCTTCATTTTGACCTTACAGATCTAATACTGTTTATGAAACATTGACTTTTTTTTCTGAATTGCCTGATTTAGGGGCTAAAATCTGCAGAGCTACGCTCTTACCACTTTCTGTTGATCATTGGGGCAGATGCCAAGATCCTTTGTTGCAATAATACTGACTTCTCGCAGGAGAAACCAGGGGTGAGTGTGTGAGTGCACGTGGGGGATAAAGACAAGCCTGGGGAAAAAAAGCAGAAGGTGAAATGCCTCTTATTTTAGTTTTATGATTTAAAGTGAATTCCAAATGAGAGAAAAATTGGTGCTGGTTTCTAAATTAAAAACAAGGTAGCAACATGACTTTCTTGTATTTGTATCTGTAGCTCTGAGCTTGTTTTGTTGTGTATAACCTTGTTTCTTGTTTATTACTTCTGATTTCTTACTAATAAAACGTGGTAATAATTCTACTGAAACAAATCAGATTTAGTAGATTAAACTACAATATGAAATCAGGCACAATCACTTAAGTCTCACATTTTGTTTAAAGAAACAAAAGGATGGTTTCAAGGAGGAAGATTGAGCACTCTTTCATTACCTGTTAGATCGCTTCAAAGATTTACTTTGCTTTGGAGATCATTTCCAGTGAAAGTTTTCTATGTATATGCACATTTTGTCATGGTTCATCATTAAGAAAGCTTTAAAAGAATTCAAAAGTTTTTTTCCTTTGTAGGACCAAAAAGTGGTTAATATTAGAAAAGCCATCATCTCAGATTTGGGGTTCTGGAAAGGCAATAAAAAGGTTTTCTCATACAACACGATAAATAAGTCCAATTTCACTGAGTGGCAGTGTGATTACATAATGTGCTGTGACTACAGAACTTGCTTTACTTGGGAGTTGTTGTCTTAGCCATCTACTGATTGAGGTAAATAAAAATCACAGGAATATTTTTAATTAGGAAAAATTATTTCTTTTACGATGCCTTTGTCTTTGCAGCAGTAACCAAAATTAATGTTCCTGAGTCTTATATAAATTCATGTTGCATACAATAGATATTAATAAATGACAAAGGTGTTTATAGTAGCTCTTTTAAAATTGTAGAATAAAATAATATTTACATATTTGGGATGAGGTTTATATAGGCAGGCATTACTCTCAAAATAACAGCAAAAAATCTTTGACATTTCTATAAAACAGTCTTCTGAATTAAACAGTTTGTAGTTTTAAAAATAACATTAATTGTATTTTAAATCAGCTGGTCATAAGTCACTGCTGGAGGATCAACAGTTGTTCTAATTTATCTGCTCTTAGAAGGTCCTCTAGGGAGTCAGCTATATTATGCTTTAACGTCAAGAGGGCAGATACTTCCTCTCTCCTCAAGTCTGCTTTTTTTATTTTCCATCTGTAATGGACAACCTATGCAGAAACCTTTGTTTGCTATAAAAACAATACTGAAGATTCCATTTAAAATGTTTAAAAGTTTGGCTCGGTAAATATGTGGCATTTGCTTGTAGCCATCTGCATGCACATGTGATTTGCTTCTACACATGAATACGAGCAAAAGTTTGACACGTGCTGTGGATGCTTGCATAGATAATGCATGCAAACAAATGTGGGTTTTCTAAAGTTTAGTTAATGTAATTTCTAGTTCAGGGGGAATGGACACTTAATTTCATAGACACAGTGAGAGTAAATTAATAGAAAAACAAAAAAAATCCCAGTATACGACAAAGCTAAAATCAATATGTCACGGAGGAATGCATGCTCCTTGGTGACAGAAGCAAACTGTCTAGTGGAATGAACTTATTTGGAGTGAAATAAAGAAGTGAAATAGGACAGATTTGTGTCAAGGCTGCTGTTTTGCCTGGGAAGAAAATGGTGTTACCGACCCTGTTTTACAGTAAACACATCTAGACCTGTGTGAACAGCTGAAAAACAAAAATCCTTCTGGGAAGCATTCATAAATCAGCAGTTCTGCTAACAACCCAAAATATCCTTAAGTTTAAACATCGTGAGAAGTAAAACTGAAGAAACTAGATTTGTATTTTGATATAACTGCTGAGGAGAAATAACAGAGCAGAAAATTCTGACACAGATGTGTATGGTTAAATCACAAGTGATAGCCGGGACTGTTAACGTAGTTGACTATGTGACATAACCCTTTGTGAGGAATAAAAATGTTTTGGCATTATAGGTGGTTCCCAGGTAAGATGTTTGTCAGCGACGTTGCTTTAGTAGTAGTTTGCTAGCATTATGGTGTATTTTTGAATATGTGTGCATATATATATATATGTATGTATAATTTATTTTAAAGAAAAATTTGTAGGAATTTTCACTGATGGATGTTGTCCACACAGATAATACTTCTATGGTTGTAGTTTTCTTGCTCTGGTGCTGTTGGGTTGCAGTGCAATAAAAGGAGGCTCTTTCACTTTGCCACTGGAAAGTCACTCAGCTATTCTGAAGACAGGTCACACGGAGGATCTCTCGTATGGGTTGTAATGATCAAAGGCATGGGATTCAGAGCTTCAGTGTTTTGTATGAGGTTGTGCTCTACCTAAATTCTTTTAGTTGGAGCCATGTTCTAGAATTTTTGTGCTGATTCATTTTCTTACTAAGGAAGAAATGTCTGGTATGAACTAGCAGCAATTCAATATACAGGAGGATAAAATTAATTTTCTTGGCAGTAGTCATACTTTAGGGGAGTCAAGAGAGACACTAGTATAAAGTGTAATTACTGTGTATTAAGGTTTACATATTTCTGTTAACTTCCACTGGATTTGTCTTTGTTCATGAAATGTGTGGGTAGAAGCAAACTGCAGGTCTCTTCAGGTTGGTGAGGATCCTACGGCAGTCCTTTTCAGTTGAAGTCTTGCAATGGTTGTCTAGACTTTTGTTCGTTAGAAGGCCTTTCCAAAAAGTTTTTTTCTGTTGTGGATTTTTTTCCTTTTTTTTTTTTTTTTCTTACCTGAATAGTGTGACCCATTAGAAGTATACATCTGAGATCCCCACATCCTTGGCTGTTAGGTGGCGCACTGATGACATATCAGGTCCCAAGTAGCTTTCGGATTAAAATGTGATTGCTTTTGCAGGTGAGTTGTCCAAGTCCCTTGGTGATAATGTCCATATATTTCAAGAACAGTACTCTGGAAAGCTGTTGATGTAGAATAAACACACCAGGTACCGTTACTCTGAAATCCAGGTTGTGTGTGATTTTACATTGTAACAACATAATTAAATCTGTATTTTCTGGTACGCTATGCTTGAGGTAGGTTCTTGTTGGCCTAATGTAGGCTTTTTCCTGAGCATTTGTTAGTCATTTCTTATTTGGATGATTTAGAACAATGCATTTATGATGCTTTCTGTGGAGCAGAGTTCCAGTATTGGTTTCAGCCTTTGAAAAAAACCTATGGCAAACTGCTATCTGTCAGTCAAAGTAGTAGGAAGACTTTGTGCATGTAACTGCTTAACAAACACTAGTGTAAGATTTAAAGCACATGTTACTTCATTTAAATGCTTGTTTCCAGTTCGTGAATTTTCACATGAGTGTTTGAAGGGAAGCAAACCTAATTGATACTGAGAAAACGTTTATTTTCGAGGGGCAAGCAGTAATTCTAAAAGAGAGTACCGTAAATGTTCAGATGTGTTATCAGGGTTGTTTGTATCTAGAGCTCCTACCTAAGGCAATGATGTTTATAAAGGTTAAATAGTTTTTAAAACTGCTTTTACTGGCCTTTTTTCAATTATTTGATGAGGTATTCAAAGAATTTGAAGAATTTAAATCTTACTGTATTTGTCAGTGATAGGATTTTTGCTCAGAATAGCTGAGATACTCTTCTAATATTAGATCTTACGTTATCTGCAATATCCAGTTGTAACCACAAGATTATTGTTTATATGATACTCGGTGTATTTATGTCCTTGCATATGAAGTTATAAAGTGATGGCTGAGTGGTGTTATTCCAGATTGCAATAAGTGTAGAGCCACATCTCAGAAAGGGAGAGTGTCACCTTGTTGGGCGGGCTGTCTAGGTGCTGAATTGAGGACCAGTGGTTCAGCCAGTCAGTGGTACACAAGATCTCTGCACTGGATTATTTTGTTTGCAGGTTTGCCATAGCGCTTTTGCAAGTACTGAAGTTGCTCAAAAAAGAGCAGAATGAAGAATAGTAAAGTTGCCATATATGATTTTGTCTTACTCTCAGAACAAGTAAACATTGTCTTTTCATGCTGGCTCATTGAAAAGATAATCATCTTTTAAATCTGTGGCTTGGACAGGCGGTGAGTTAGATGTTGCTATCATCCTATTACCAGAACTAGTAGTTTTAGAATATATGATAGAGAAAATGATCTGAAAAACTTAATAGAAGCAAAATGAAAATTTGAGTAAGCAGAAGAGAATTTTCAAAAAGTCAGTATGCTTACTATATGCTGAAATACCTAAACTTGCAGAATTTTTGATTTACTAATAGGATTCTTCAAAACTTTCTATTTTGACAGAGTATTACAAGAGTAGAAAGTGTGCTTTTGTATTTCTTAAATTAGTTGATATTTTAGAATAGTTCTTTGATAGACGATTTAGAAATTCTTTAGATCCAGACGCCCTACTCCTCAAGATGAGAAGAGAATGTTTTCAGTTTCGAGACTTTAGCGAATAACTTTCATGGTGGAAAATAGGATTATGTGTAATATATAAATCAAAGTAAATGATGTTAATCAGCAAAAGCAGCTTGTTATAATGCATCATTGATCAAAGTCAACATCTCTGCTGCATCCACATTTCAGTAGTGTATTGTAACTGATAATCCAGTTAGCATACCAAACGAATTTCATTTTGTGCACCACGAAGAGAGGGCTTAATGTGCACATGTGTAAAGGTATGTACCTATGTATATCTCTCTCTGCAGTAAACCAGGGATATTTTCCTGAAAGAGCTGTCCAAGGCGCAAAACTGTTCTGCATAACGAGGACAAATTCTTCTGTTTTGACTGAAACATTGCCTGAAAACTCAGGGTAAAAATCCGTGACTGTAAGGCTAGTAACGCTCTTTAAGTATGTAAATGGAAAATAAATTGATTAGAAACAGCTTTGATCAGATAGTTAAAATTATAAATATGCAATCATCATTCATGCACTTTCAAAAAAGAATTTTTTTTGGTTGCCAATACACAGGACCTGGTAACGTAGGTCCTTTTATTCTATTCAAATGGAATAGCTTATTTTCTGTTCAAACTTGAATTAAACTGAGTTAAGGTGATGCACAGTTACTGTCTTTTACAATTCTCTTTGTCAGCTGTCTCCACTAATATTGCTAAATACATATTGAGGTCAGTGTGCAGTCAGTTGGCTTAACTATTTAAAAAAACCCCAGCAAACTTCTAGAACTATTTAAAAGTTTAAATTTTTATTTACTAAGAATGTGTCAGAACTTGCTTTTGTTTGAATCAAGCAACATTGAAATTATTTGGAAAGGGTGAAGAGGACAAATCGAAGTATTGGTGTTTTTCATGTCATTGTCTTTTTTTTATTAACCGCTTTTTGTCTGACCCTTACGTTGAAACCAAAATGGAACATTTTGCATGAAATTACTGTGGAGACTTGCGAGTGACAATGGATGCTATAAATAGTAAATAGGCAGTACTGTCACAATACCTATGTTTATTTACTCTTGCGATTTTTCCACAAGAGCAGTTAAGTATTTGCATGTGCCAGCAATGACGTTTTGGAGAAATAGTGTGATGTGGTTAGTCATGAAACTAGTTGGTACTTTTGAAAGAACTATTTCAAACCACTTCTTAGGGATTAGTTGTTTTTTCTGAAAAGCTTACTCCTGTCTTCAGTTTGCCATCTTTTATTTCAAATAGGAAAAATTTATGACATGCTGCTCATAAATTTCTAGTATGCTGCCAAAACAAAAAAAATTCTGAAGCTCCTTCAAGGAAATAAAAATATTTACTAGACAAAATTTACAGAAGTCAGTAGAGTGTTGTTACAAATTCAGCATCACTCTCTGGCTGGGGACAGCTCCAATCAGATGATCATTCTGACATTTGTTACAGTTTCACTTCCTACAAACCATTAGTAATCTACTGTGATGTCTGTTACCTTTAAAAACAGTACACATAGGGATGTGAAATTCAGAGTCCCATGGGAATTTTCAGTTAGGAAATTATTTTCCTGCTTGCCTTCCTTTATTCTAGAGTCCTCGTATGGAAAAGTTGGAAGTTAGTGGAAAAATTAATGTAGACTTTTGCATCAGTAATTCATCACAGAATGAAGAGTGACATAATCCTTAGTGTACGTTTAAAATGAATGCCAACAAATAAAATACTTGCCATTATTGAAACACATTTTCTCAGAAGTACCTTTCAGACTTCTGAATAAAATATCCATGTAGCTAATGCAGGTATTGTTTTTAAAAACAATTTCAGCTGCCCTCTCCAGTATTTTTGCGGGATAAATGTATGTTTGACTTACGCCTTTTTCACTTTGAGAAACTGTACATCTGTGTTTATAGTAGTAGCACTTGTTTGGAAAAAACAATGTATACATCAAATGATTGAAACTTACAATTTGCTTGTTACTTAGCCATTGATAGATCCTTTGCTGGTATTTCTTTCTGTTGAATCACAGAATCATCTAGGTTGGAAAGGACCATGAAGATCATCTAGTCCAAATATATGGAATAATGGGCATTATATTTTCTTATTTCTGTAGTCTTCCAAGAGCCTGTTATGAATAGCATTATAAATACAAATGATGGTTAGACCAAAAAACCACAAGAAAATGGAAATCAAGCACTCCTTTTGAACAGCCATAAGCTCTTTCCTCTGCTTATTTTGCTCCCTCAGTTCATTTTGATATGCACATTTATAGCAGAGCAAAGTTTTTCCTAATACATGTTTCTTGAGGGTTTGTTTTTGCTTTCCCCTCCTCATGCCTTCCCCACTCACAGTCTTATGTAGAGTGGTTTTTTTTTCTTTGGTCATTCAGCTCTTAGTGATTAGGAGTACTGAGCTTGTTGTAAAGGGCATGTAGCTAATTTGTTTTATGAACTAGAATAAATTGTCCTTTGTCAAGCTGTAATAATGGATTTAAAAATTCTCATGACAGGTTATTGATATACTCAATACATCATTGATATGTTGGAATACATTTAGTACCTGAATAGATTATCTTTTTGCCATGTATTTAAACTACAATATCACTTGCATTTAGGCTGTCATAATTCAAAGTTCTCTCCTTGTGCTCTTGCTGTCTGTGTGACATCAGCTTTTCCTCTTCAACAAAATTTATCAAAGAATGTTGAAAGTACTAGCGCTTCTATTTCATTAGAATATTTATTTGTAAGAGTCTATTATTAGCTACATTCATGTTTCCCTTTATCCCTAGATCTACTCCCTCCTTAAAGCCAAAATGACTTGTCAGATTGCCTATCATCATTTTAGTGTTTAAAAAGAATAAAATTAAGGAAATATGTGTATAGCACTTAAATTTAGGCATTGGTTCACATGTACTAACAAGCAGACTTTGGTAGTGATTTGGTCATAGTTCCCTGTAATTGAATAGCACTATACAGAAATAAATGAGTGTAATATCTAACAGTCTAAACTGTTATCTAGTGACTTACAAGTACAATTGGAAGAATATTGCAATCATATTTTCATAGGAGTTTTGAAATTTGCATCAACTTCTTCCAATTTTTCATGCCCCTTTGTTTTGCACTTTTTTACCATTGCAGCAGTTCAGCTTTTGAGAAGACAGATTGAGCAAGTACTAAATTTTTAAAGTATGTTACAGGATACTCATGGAGAAGGAACGTACATTAATAATCTCAAATTTTTCATCTGACTTCTGATTGTGTTTAAGGACAGAATCATATGCAAGAAATAATAACACTCATAAGCAGCTTACTATATTTTGCAGTTAAGAACAAGAATTATTAGAGAAGCAAACCCTGATGGCAGACTGGAGAATGTATTGAACAGCTTATTCACCTTTTTTTTTAAATGGCAGGGTTTATCCAAACCAGTTATTTGTTACTGGGTTTTGCTTGATTCGTAGGGCACAGTGAAATGTAGAAATTACACAATAATTCAGGAACAGTATGAAATTGTGAGCTGGACAGCTTTGAGTTAAGGCTTCAGTTCTGTAAGGATGAGCAGAGTTGATACAGATGATAAATATGGCTGTTGGTCAGGAAATTGCTTAGAAACACTGCAACTTCATATTTATAATAAATACTGGAATTGAAGGTAAACCCATTTTCTCCTTTTTGTTTTTTAGTTTTATTACAAGTCAGGAACGCTCTTGGTGATGAGATGTAGGGAACTCCCTGAAATTTCAGAATTTCTAAAGTTTAGCAATAAAGAATTATCCTGTGAGTGAGAAATTCCATGAAATGAAGCATATGGACTTAAATCCTAGTCAGAGATACCTGCGTAACTGAGCCACGTGTCTCTGAGATGCAGACACAGAGGGAATAATAACAGTTCAGATAAACATATGTATGTTAGTTTGGCTAACTGGAATAGAAGCCACAGAGAGTTAGCGGGGCTGGAAATTAGCAACTGCAGTGCAGGGCACAATTAAGGTGCTGCAAACCTGTGCTGAATCCTGCTCAGTTGGTGCCTGCCCAGAAGGCTAAAAGCCAGTGTGTGTACTTCCCTGGGCCGTAATGGCATTTTATTTCTGCTTGTGTGTTCTGGGGCTGTATCTTTTTATACTAGTGTACCACAGGGCATGCATAATAGCGTTGTTTGAAGGAAGGAGGACTGGTAACTTTCACTCAGTAATAAAATAAAAATTCAAAAATTAAGCTATTGTAAACCAGGGTAATGCTGGGCAATGTAGGAAAATGAAGAATTTGTAGTCTAAAGTAATTTTAAAATTCTGAATTGCACTCTGTTTATTCCAAGATCGATATATGCATGTTTTATATTCCAATAAGAACATTGTAAAAATAACTAGTATTTTTAAATGCTTCTTTAATTTATTGTATATGCACTAAGATTGGCTTTTAGTAGCTTATTTTTGGTAGATTATGCATTTGTGGAATATCATGACATTGTACAAAGCAGTGGAATTTAAATAAAAAGAACAGAGCATTGAATTATTATTTACTATTATTTCTTTGCTGCTTTTCAAGCACTTCTAGAACGAATAGCAAAACATATTTATCCCCACAGGAGTCTAGCAAACTTAGAATTAAATACGTAAATACTAACAGAGACTTTTTAGCTAAGTAATTATAATGAGTCTTCAGTCTTGCATTCCATATGTTAACTATCTTAAATTATTAAAGGTCTTTGGGTAGCAAAGAGTATATTTTGTTCATTTGACTTTTAAAAAATAGTTTTGCTGGAGTTTTTTGACGATGATGGTATAATTCCTGCAATTCTAAACCTTGCCTTTGGAGGTTTTTTTCTTCCACTTCCCCTATAATTTGAAAAATGATGCAGGAAAGGTGGTGCTGACCTCCTTGAAAGTTGTTGGACAGCAAAGATTAAACTTTTTTCATTGTAGCAAACAATTGGAACAGATTTGATACATTTCTGTAGTAGAGGCTTCTAACAAGGTTCAGAGTTTGGATCGGTCTTACGAATTTCCAGGGCTGGTAAAGGTTTTGTGATTAATATAACTGTGCATATCTGTACTATATCAAAAACCAACTTGAGTACATGACAAGTGCTTCGTATTTTAAATAAATATAATTGTATAAAATTAATGGACCTGGAAGTTTCCACCAATTTTTTTATGAAAATGTTTTTTATTTCATCCTTGAATTTCAGCAGTAGAGCTACTGGGGGAAAAAGGGGAAGGTAGCATTAACCATTCAAATAGGAATAAGGATATGTTTTTATAAATTCCTAAATTAGACGTCAAAATGCTGGAAATTCAATCTTCTGAAAATGAAAAATTAATCGTCACAGAAAGGTATCGCAGCTTAGAGAAAATCCCTCTTCTGGGTGGAAGTCAGCACCATGACTCAGCTGCTGCTCTTTTCTGATAAAATGTATGTGGGTGGTTATGCTGCAGTAATCTCTGTAGCCTTCCCTTCTGTTCGTGCCTACAGACATTTTTCTTACACCCACACATGTTCTCTGGTTCCATACAGCAGATTAATACCTTCTTTTTGACTCTAGGAAGATGTATATAGGAGATTCTTTTCTGTATGTGTACAAGAGATATAAATTTATTGTTTTAAAGAAAACACGTCCAAGCAGTAAAACAGATTTAGTCAGAAAGGTGAAAAAATGTATAACTAAAATAGTTAAATCTTTAATGTGAGCACCAGGACATCTCTATCCTCTGTAAACACTAGGAATTTATCATATTTCCAGAGTGAAGTGTATCTGTATTTTTATTTTTATTGTTGTTCAGAAGGAATCAGTAGAACAAAAACTAAACTTATTTTTTCATGCTAAAATATCTAAAAATATCTTAAAAGCTATCAGATATTTTACTGAAACTATTTTTCTTTAAAAAGCCAAAGGTGATAGATAACTGTCAGAGTGTTCAGGAGGTGAAAAGTGGAGAATTGAGAAAGATCAGGATTGCTTGTGGTTTTGGGAAGACATAGCGAATGTTACACACTGTCCAGGCTCTGCATTGCTGTGTCATTCTAAATGAAATGAAGAGGAAAAATGTGTATTCCTTGTATTACATAGTATGGCAGCTATTACTTCTTGTTGAATTGATTCTTGGGTTTTTGTTCTAATGTTTGAGGTTTCTAAAGTTTAGAACTAAATTACATGACATCCCATACATAGAATGACAAAAATTTAAATTATTTACTGACTTGTGTCCCAGTGTCTGGACATCATTGAGGCTGTGTGTTTGTGCACTCATTCTCATCCGTTCAGAGTCTTCTGGGGGATCTGTTACCATGGTACATGTATTACAACTTCACCATATAAGTCTAACCTTGGAAATCTTGTGGGTTTTATCAGGTAGAATTGACCGTTGTGGAAGTCAAATGCCACTGACCAAATATTTTAGCCAAGTTCAGTACAAACTCTGGAAAAATGATGTACAGCCAAAGTCCCTATTTCCTGCTTTATATCCATGCAGTATGGCAGATAGCTGTTGATCAGCTTTTCTTAATGCTCCTGTTTGAAGTTGTATCCATGCTTAGCAGATTAAACTGAAACTGCCTTTTTTGACTTACAGATTGTCTAATACCTCATCAGTTTTTATTTTATAACAATTTCCATTCTCAGTAGACTCACTGGACAGCTTTTTTTAACTCTTAACTTTGTTTCTTCATTGAGTTATTGTAAATTATGAGGGTAATGATAGTGTTTTGAAAATATCTTGGTGGCATGCACATTTTAAACAAGGTTTTGTAGAAATTGGGCATGCAGCAAAGATCCTCATTTTCAAGACGATGCTAATCTGATAGGCTTTATATTTTTTTTAAAAAAAGTGTCAGTCAGGAAGATGTTTTGGGAAGCTTAGAATGAGATCCTGAAAGACTTAGAGGATTACAGCTTTAGTTTGTTTTCTATAAAAGTGTTTAAATGTAATCTAACAAAATATTCTCACCCTTTTTTTGTAAGCTTCCTTGGCAAAACAAACAGAAAATTCCCTTTTCTAATTTAAGTTATTAATCGATTGTATCTGAGCTGATTGTAAAACAGTTATCCCCAGTCGATTAGGAAATGTTTGGTACAGTAACATGTTGAACTATGAAAGTATTGACCAGCATATTTATAAGCAACTTCGATTCCAGATAAATTTTCTCTGGGAAATTGTTCAGGCAGGTTCTGCTCACCAGTAAGATGATTTTGATTTCTGGGTCCATTTTAGATAAACAAGTGGCAGCAGACAGATAGTTTTAGTGGTTTTATTACAACCAGAAAGAGTAGTATTATAGATTTAGTTCTTGTCAGTAGCAGCAACAATATTAAAATATGGGTTACAGAGAGTAATTTTGGGTTGAATAGTCATGTATTTATTTAGTTTTAGTTCAGAAAGGCAGTCATTAAGAAATTCCCTCTTCTCTACTGACTGAAAATCTCAGACGTGAACTCCTAGTCTTCTTCCAATTCTTGTAGCATATCTTTTAGTTTTACACTGGTATCTTCTTTTTTTCTTCAGATTTGGTAATTTTGTGGAGTTTTTACTTTTCTAAGTGGCATCCAGGTTTTTATTTTGGCAAGATTATCTTGCTGAGTAAACCAAGTTTTCTGCTAATTTTTTCAGAGGACTTTACATTTTAAATGTATATTTAAAATTTCAGGATTTGGTTTTACTCTTTCCAAACTCTGCAATGAGAGAAGCTTTGCATGATGTGTCATCCACTACACTGCATCTGGTAACAGTATTTCAGAGCTTATTCTTATGGGTATTGTCATTAACGGAAAGCATTTGGAAAAAAAATGTTCATATTTTAAAAGATGTTTACTGTTTTCAAAATAAAGAATCCGTGCCACACTGTTGAATAGCAGTCTATTTTATCTGAGTCAAAATGATTTCTATAAGGTAACTTTTATATCTAAATTTTTTTAGAGAAAAGAAAGGAACAAAAATTTAGTAACAAAAATATCAAGGATTTAAGCTTTGATTCTGTTTGCACATAAATCTTGCAAAATCTTTGGAAATTTCTGCAGGTAAAGTGTGCAAACATAGCCTTTTTGATTTTTTTTTTTTTTTTTTTTTAATTGTAATAAAATAAGGCCTAATGGTGCCACATAGTGACCTCAGGAGCATTCTCAAAATCTCTAGGAAGAAGTACTCATCTATAAATTAGACAAACTCTTACTTAGTGGTGGAATTCGCTTTAAATCCTGTGAGTAATGAAGACTTGTTGAATGTTCTGTTCTGATTCATTTGTCTGTTTTCCTATAAAGAAGCCTTCTACCTCATCTGAACCATTTCTTTCAACATTGCAGATTATGTTTGTTAGAGGAAAAATGCAAGTTTATACCATTAACATTAGGAGAACTGTACCACACCTTGGCACTAAGACTTCAACTGGTATTTGGTGACTTGCCATATAGAACTGTCTAAGGTGTGACACTTTTTAATATTACAGTAACAGGTAATATAATGTGTATCTGTGAGGAAGTGAGGTTTTTATTATTTTTATTCTGTTAAAAAGATATTTTTATGTATATATGAATAACATATTTGAATGATAACCTAACAATAATATAATTGTATGTTTGTCCATTTTGACAGTTTTGTATCCTGCTCCCCCGACGTTAAGTTCTGTGGCAGGTGTGGCCAATGAAGTGGTAATGTACGTGAGCACTGCTGGTCACACGTGCTGTGTGGCTTCCACACGCGTTGCCCCTCAGCAGTGCCACAGTGGCTCTTGAATGGTGGCTGCGCTGGCAGCAGCGCTGCGACATCAGTTCAGTCTACATCTGCGAAAGGAAGGGAGCCAGGCAGGACTGCCAAAGCCAGCAGTGTTAGGTTATACTGGGCCAATGTGCTCCTGGGTAGTACATAATATGATTTTACAAATTATTTAACAGAGAGTAGAAATATGGAAGTAGAACAGATTACAGTGAAAACGTTTTTAGCTGTACTTTCTTCAGTGTTTAACTCATCTGTGAAAACTGTTACCTGCTAGCAATAACCGAGTGGACATCACAGCTTGTGAAAGCACAGCGTTACCGGCCATCAGGAAGGTGAGCTACGCATTTCAGATTAACATCTGCAGTTAAGGGGGATAACTCACTTTTCCTCTCTGAAGTATCAAAAAGCAACATTTAGTGGGATTTTTGAAAAAGGCATAGCTTTAAACAGCAAATGAATGTTATGTCCTGGTTGTAGAGTTCATGCAAATTCTTCAATAATTCCCTTTTGTAATCCCAACCTGAGCGTATTACTCCAGTTCAGCAGTCAGGGCTCTGTAACCTGTGTTTTGTTTCTCTCTCAACTCTTGATAAATTTCTGTTGTGTCTGTTTTGTGTTTTGATTCTATTTTCTTACATGAATTATGGTTATTAATATCTTTGCAACTTCTTACATCAGAAAATAATCATCAGTTTGTTTATAGTTCATGTTCATTAACTTTCAGAATGGCTCTGATACAAGATTCAAATTAACCTTCTTCCTGTTTTGGAGAAAATTCCTCTTTCTCTTGGTACTTATAATAGGGCTAGGTACAGTTTTACTCATTGTAGCCTCCTTGTAATTTTTGGAGAGATGGAAGAGTAAGAATTGGCAGGCTGATTTTTTGGCATAGAGTATCCTAATCAGAGAGCATTGTCAGCTCAGATCAGTTAACAGTTTCCATAGCGTGACAACTTTACCTTTCACTGTTAATGTGTAGTTAATAGTAGACATTGGATTTTTTTTTTTTTTTTTTTTTTTTTTCACAGGCATTTTGTCTTTCTCACAGGAGCTGTGCTCTTTTTTGGCTTCTGTTGTTCTGAAAGTGATCCTCTGGAAACCACTGAAGCTAGAATCCCATGCACGCTACGATTATATAGCTGAAAAAGAGGAAAAATAGGAGAGTGCTTATATTTGCATGAGTTAAAAAATATAGTGAAAATAGTAACATTTTTTCTCATTTCAAACAAACATTGTAAATGGCTATCAGTCTCTTCCAAACTATAGCAATTGTGGAATTTTATTACATTTTTATTTCAAAGGGCATGCTTTTTCTCTTTTTAAGGAGGAGATGATATCATAGATACTGGAATTATATTATGCTTGTGTATATATAACAGCAATTATAAGGCTAAATCAATAAGCAATTTATACATAATTAAAAGTGCTGTTGCTTATTTCTGTAGCTTCTGTCACAGAATCTGAGTGACTTCAGAGTCTCATCTAAAAAGTGAATTGTTTAATTTTAGATTTTGCAGTCTTAAACAGAAAATATTAGTTGTTATGTATATACAGGGGACTTCTGTAAATAGAGTATCTCTTGTGTAAGACTGATACTAGAAACAAAACTAAATCAGAAGATATTGGGACAAAAAGTTATAGAAAACCAGAAAAAATAATTTAAATTTAAAATTTTTAGCTTTGTCCATTCAGACAGCTCGCATGTGGGGGAAATTGGAAAATCTTTTTTATTAACTCATCAAAGCCCTGTTCAGTAAAAATGACCCATAGCTCTGTTTTCAGCATGTCAGCTGCCTTCTCTTGAAGTGGCATGTTACCCCTGAGTCAATTTTCCTTTTCCTGGTTGTAGTTAGATACTTTGAGATAGGTCCGTTACACCTCTATTAAATAATAGCCATCATCGTGTAGCCAAAATGTGGATTTTTTTTTTTTTCTGAAGGTACATTCTGATTATGGCTTGTTTGTTTTATTCTTTAAGGAATAGTAGATAGACCAAAGGGAGGACTGTTTACTTGTGTGTACATCAGAAATCACAGCTGATCAGTGAAAGTTGTGTCATGAAGAGACTGAAACTGCTTTTCTGAGGGAATTCATAGTTCATTTGTGAGAAGCTCTGTGTTGAGAAGCTGTTGGTGCAAGGGAAAATTAAGTAATTTAAAATAAAGCTGGAGAGGTGTTACATCTAGTCTCTCCTAGCGAACTACTACTACATGAATACAGGCTAAAAATTGACTTTTCATCTCATAACTTCTTTCCGGATTCTTCCTGCTAGTAACAATCACTTACCTTAACTAAATGGTTTGCAAATAGATGTCAAATTTGATCTTGAAAATAAAAGCTTCCAGTAACATTTGTGTCCAGGTGGATTTACAGTACATACAAAGATTTTTGAGACAAACAACATTCTTGACAGTAGAGTAGTTGATCAAAGTTAGGTTAGTAAAATACTAAATACTGTTAACTTGACTTAATAAAACTTTCCCCCACACACTATTTGTAAGTTAGGTAACATACAAAAATTATGCTTCAGACTCTAAAACCAGTATCTTCACTCTGTATGTACCTCTCCCATCCTGATTATATCTTGGTTTGTCTCAGTAGCTCGTACTCCCTTTGGACTCTATAAAAGCCAATGTAAAGGTTATCTAAAATAAACAGGTTTCCTGCACTGACCTATGTAACACATGCACAACTCTCACCAACCTTCCAGGCAGTTTGTTTAGGAGTTACTGTCTGGATCAAATCTTAGGTTATCTGCTTTTACTGGCATCCTTAATTCTAAATTGCTTCCTACACTGTTAGAATGTGTGACGGTGTGTAGAGGAGATTATTATGGAAAGGACAGTGTTACATGAACAAATACATTCAATTTTTATGTCTGAAAATCAGAAAATTTCTCCTGAGAATAGGAATGTTATTCCAGAATAGGTTTGCAAAGAAAACAAGGAGGCAAAATTACATCCACTTTTGAAACAGTTTATGATACAGTTTCCTGTATAGTGACATATATGTTGGAATAGTTCCTTTAATCCAGTATTTTTCCTTATGTATGCAATATATGTATATGCTTCAAATGCTACTGTAGACTGTCACAAAGGCTCTAAATGCATGGAAAAAATGTTTGGCTTAAAAAAAAGACTGATCCGGGCTTAAAAATGACATATTCAACTTGATTTACTTTTCTGATGAAATTAACCATTCCATTTAAAGAGATAATCTATATAGGTACAGGAGTCATCCTAGAGGTTTAACTGTGCATTGATGCCTTACTGCGCTCGTGTGTGTGACTTAAAGGGATGGTGTCACAACTTCATCAGCTCTTTGTTTAGTGGTTCTTCTGGTGACCAACCTGTGAAATGTAACATACCCCTAAACACTCACAGTAGCCCTGCAAACCGTAATGATCTGTTGCTTTGTGGAATGAGTGCATTCAAGAAAGTAAAAGTAGAAACTTGTGATTCTCTTAAACTGCTTTTATTTCTCAGGGTCTACAAGACTAGCTTGTTTTTGCACTAGCCAAGATACAATTACATCAATTATTTTTTCAGAAGACAGTTTTTGACAGCAAAATTTGCCTGTGGTGCCAGAAGGCTGTTCTTGCCTTTCTTTACTGCTTCTTCTCCTAATTAATGTCACCATTTGATTGATCATGTATTTAATAACGTCCAGGATGCTCAAAGACAGGTTTCGATGAGATGGGTGTGATTGTTCCCGAAACTGCTTGTCTACTACTGCTAGCACCACATTTAATTGTATGTAATATGCTTTTCTGTCTCTGTTTACTATGTGCGTTCTAATACATTACAGGAAAAATATATACACTTGGAACAAAAATTTGTTCTGCATGAAAAATTGGATAGAACTTTGGGGGAAGGTATGTAAAAGTTAAAATTCACATTTTTGCAAGGATTCAAGAAATAAAACTCACTGAAAATTATACAGATGGAACTGGTACTGATGTTATGTATAGTATTATGTCTAAGTTAATAACACAAATACTATGTATTTTATTTGTGTGTTTCTTTAATTTTTTGTATATATTTATACAAAGAGATAATGGGCTTTACAGCACAGGCCTCCATACAGGTTCTTATACATGTGGAATGAGGATTGAAACACAGAGACGGGTCAGCTGAGTAGCTGCTGCTGAAGCCATTAGAACAGACAGATTAATCTGAAATGGACCTCAAGCAAATGGCAATTCATTTTGAAGACCAAATTGCAAAGATCAGGTGACTAATTACTCAAACAAATGCATTTTTTACTGCTGATTCTGTACTTGAAAAGATTACTAATGAAATAATTGTATTTTCTCTAAAGACAGTGGGGAGAATATTTCAGGCAACAAATAGAAAATGAGAGATAGGAAATACTGAGTGCCAATTCTTCTGTGCTTGAGAGAGAAGAATGTTGTTCAATATATTTTATTAGCAAAGAAGTAAATTCTAATGTATACCCATGGATTATTGCAGAAGTTAATAATTTTTTTATCTCCACCAATTTTGGTCTCAAAGCCCACTAACTGAACAAGGATTATTCACATTATGAACTGTCAGTGATGTTCTGCTTGGGCAAATATATGTCATTACCACTAAATATGTTTCAGTAGATCGCAGTTCTAGACAAATTTGGAAGAAACAGCTGGCATTTGATACAAAGGATTTAGAAGAGAATTTAAAATGTACATGAAAGAGTCTTCATAGTCTTGAATTTAGATTTTTGCTTTTGAAATTAGGATCATGAAAGAATTTAAAATAGGTTGTAAAATCTAAGTTGATCCATGCTTGGAAGAACAGGCTGTAATTGCTTGCTAAAATTGTTTACATGGGGTGTGGAACTGCTGATTGCTTTGATTGCTCACAAACTCAATTTATCCTCACTCTTTCTTCATCCTGAAAAGACTAGAGATGCTGCTAACTTGGAGGATCATCCACCAGTTTGGAATGTGATTTTCAAAAAGCTTGAGAAATGCTTTAGTCTTGGATCAGCTGGGCAGCACCCAAATGCCATGAAGGAAAAAAGGGAGAGGTGACTGATGCTGTGGGACACTAGAGTTCAAAAGACAGTTCTCAAACACAAGTCATAGCTTGAGCACCAAAAGAGAAGACAAGGCCAGAATCGTTCTTCTTCAGCCTTCAGAAAGAAAATTTATATTTCTGCTGTAAATATTGTTTGGAAAGATAGTATCTTGCTGTCTGCCTCAAAATGACAGAGAGCTGTAGAAGTAAAATTTATGAAAGAGAAGCTGCTTTTTAACTGGGGATCTTGTAATTTTTAATCTGTGGTTTGGTTCAATATCTCAGCATTATTCGAGCACGTCTTTAGCACACTTAGTTTTAAATAATTATATCAATATATAAAATAGATGAGAAATAATTAATGGAACTAAAAAGTGTCTTGCAGTAAACTCATATGAGATATTTCGTTCACTTTTTTAAACTTTCTTCATTTTTGTCTTCGTGGGTGTACTTGTTTCTTCAGGCAGGTTTACATGAGGGAAAATAAATTTTTTGCAGTGAGGAGAAAAAATGGAGAAGTCTGTTAATAGAACAGAATATACCAACATGGAAAGTGAAACTTTAAAACTTTGTTTTCTTGCATATAAACATTATGCTTTCATGAAAAAGATTATTACCTGGTTTTCCCAAAGTATCAACAAGAATAAGGCCTTGAAATAATATTGCCACTTAAAAATGAGGGTTTGTGCAAGAGGTTGGTGATGGTATAACCAGTACCTGGTTTTCAGAGCAGAAGATATTATTTCTCCAATAAATTCTTTCTAATAAAGAATTTTGTGATAGTTATGTGCAGTGATTGAACATATACGGAAACATTTTACAATGGAGGTAGGTTTCAGATAGTGGCATTGTATTATTACTGAGTTGTTTCATTCTGTAGAGTTCAGTGATAACTTGGGGCATTAGAACAAGACAAGCATGTAGGAATACAAAGCCAGAACACTTTGCTTCCAGCAATACAGTCAAGGGTTTAGGACATGGTTATCCTTCAACAAGATACACAGTAGCTTAACTGTCTTTTGTTACCATGTGAGACCAAATCAAGGCCAGGTGGACCTTTGGTATGACCCAGCATGTTTGTTCATTTAAGTATTCATCCTTATTTGTACATCTTATATCTTTTTTTTTTTAATATTCAGGGCATTTTTGAATGTCTTCACATTTTTATCTCCTTTTAATAATGTTTTAGTATAGTTTTAGTGTGACTGAAAGCTTATTAATGTTTAAATGGCTAAATTACAGGAAAAGGCTCTTTTGCATTTAGAGACACTAAATCAACAATGCTCTGTGTTTATAAAAAAATAAATACTCATCTAATTCAACATGATTTCTAGTATTTTGCATCCAGATCCTCACCCAAACTCCCAGTGAAAGAGGAAATAAAAATGGGGCATTTGTCATTTTAATAATGTAAATGTTTCTAGGTTGGGGTTCTTCCTTTCCTTTATTCTGCATGTATTTGGAATTTTTTCCTCCCTAACACACTATTTTAATACATTTTTATTGGTGAGGTTTGTGTGTGTTCTTTTTAAGAAAAGTGACAAAATAGTGTAAGTTCTGAAAGTGCTCTCTGCTAAGTAATAAAAGAACAATGTTGGTGCTGCAAAAACACATTTTGTAAGAACCTCACTACAATAAGCTGCCTTTCCAGCAAACCCATGGAATGCTGCCTGTTTCTTCAGGTGTTTGATTTATCACGTCTGACTTGGCATGATATGTCATCTCCAGTTGATCAGATTCCAGTTCTCAGAGCAAGGTGTGCTCTAACTAGGAACGTTCGTATTGCAAACTGACTGGAAGTGGATCTCTGATCCTGCAATGTGTGGTTTCTTCGTTTGTTTCCTTTAATTCCTAGGTTCTCTAAGCAAATGCAAAATCTGCTCTTCTTGCTAACTGTGTCTCCAGAATCATGTTCCTTACAATGCCTGGCAAAGCACGCCCAGGCTGTCTTTAGGTTTAAGATCAAACTGCATTACTGTGACCTGAAGTGAGTACACGATGTACTAAAAGGTGCCTATCTGCAGTAGTTCTGAACCCAGAAGTGGGTTCCTCTACCAGTAAAATCCATCGAGGACTGTGGGTGCTTAGAGATGTTTGTTGAAGAGAATTTCTTGAATTAAACTGTTAGATAGTTTATCCCTGGTATACTGCTGCTAAAGTCGTGAGTTGGCAGATCACGTTTTGGGGAATGTGCATTAGTGCATGAATGCAGATAAGGCTACATACAATTCTTGTTTTTACTGTTCTCAGTGGTACATGTAATCCTCTTTGTACTTTGTTATATTTCCAGACATACTGCCATATTGTTCATGTGTCCAAAGTCAGAGGAAGTTTAATACATTGCCTGACTCCTTAGAAGCTAGTAATTCACAAACGTGCAAGATTTTACATGTCTCTACAAAAGGGAAGGAGGTACCTCAGAAGAAAAACTGGCTTCTGATCAACTCTTTCCCCCTGCTATTTACTTTAATTAACGGCTGTGGCATTCACAGAGTCATTTTAATAATGTGTGTAATAGGTGGAAGTTAGGTGCTTTGTCAATGATTGCACTTGATAACAGGCTTGGACAAAACAAAAATGAATCTCCAGCTATGATAATTACGTCAATGATGGTAAGTCCTCTTTCTTTTCTGCAAATGCTGTGCTTTGCTTTGCTTTGCTACAATATCAGCACCCCACTGCAGTTTTTGCTTTATGTTGGATTTACTCTGATATGAATAAACCTATTCTACATCTTCTATAGTATGTTTACTATGTTCACTGACTTTCCTATTAAAGTGACAAAACGCGACATGGACAGCAGACTTCAGTAGTGACAAATGAAGATTAATTCTCTATGATGCAAAAGATATAATTGAGGCAATTATAAACTGTGCACATATTATAAGATATTAGAAATTATTCACCCCTGAAGAATGAGTTGTATAAGTTATAGTACCCAATAGTCTGTAACATGATTTTTTTGTTGTACTGCAAAGTGTTGTCATACTGACGCAATACGACTTTGATAACCACTTCTGCCACACTGTTTTCCATATGTTTCATATCAGTGAACTGAAAAAGGTTTAGATATAAAATCAGCAAATTAAAATGTATTTTAGTATATATACGAGAATAAGAATATTATGTCTTAAAAGATTACTAAATTCCCATAGATTCTCTTACTAGTCACTGTCAGGAAATACAGATCTCAGTAGGAGATTTGAAGTTTCATTCAGGAGATTGCTCCAACACGTCCATTTCTTTAAAAAGCAATCAAGGCTTTGTATTTTTGAGAGAGAAATCACCTCTCTTATGATGATGCTGGATAAATACAAAGTCAGGGTATCTTTTGTGGGGGCTGAGATCATGAAGACGATGTTCAATAATTATTGCATATTTTTTCTACAGTTTAGAATAGAGAAGTATACCTGCTGTCATATGTACATATGAAAATAGAGCACAAACTGTGAATTCTGAACTGCTTTAACTGATCCAGATTGCTACTGTGTGCTTATCCAGAGCTAAGGGTGTTCCAGTCCTAGTATTTCAAGTTATTCTCAGAGGATATTTATTGGTTTTAAAGTTATTTCCTCTGGTGAAATATCAGTTCCTCATATATTAAATTATTTTGCAAAGACAAGGAAATTTTCCAGTCTTAAAATATGCTAATTTTTTAACAAGACTTAAATATATTTGTGTTAAAGACTTCATTGATAATCTGTGAAGCACGTCTAATCTGAAAATTGCTAAATTTGCATGTTCAGTTCTATGCAGATAACCACATTCCTATCATGTACTTGATACGTATTATTTGTATACTTCGATTCTTTAGTCTGTGTCTCACAGCTTTGAAAGCCATTTAAGCTACATGAAATTGAAGCTATACAGACCTTACTCAGAATCAGCTGGTGTTGATATTAGGCATCACTTACTCAACTCCTTAGGTTCAGGGAAGCATCAAGGGTGAAACTTTGGCATTCAGCATTCCACATCAGCAGGCTATGTCGTTGGGTTTTGTCAATGATAAGCTTCTACCTCTCCAGCTAAGGAGTCCAAATTAGGAGTCAAGACCCAACTGTAACTACACTGCTGAACTATTCATGTTTGTAGAAAAAAATGCTTTTAGAAATGAGTGTTTAGATACCAGTGTTTAAAGCATTTTACAATGTGTTATGAAAGCAAAATATGTGAGATTTTTGTTTTTCTACCTCTGTGCTTTTCATCCTGTATTGTTATGTACTAAGGACTGGTGCTGTCTGAGACAGGTCCTCTGCAGTAGAACTATCAGTTCTGTGCACTAGTAGTGGACAGCAAGATGGAAGCACGAGGGGAATAAAGGATTTGTAGAAACTGGTGTGACTGGTGGGAGAGAAAAGGAAGAAAAGACCTATGGGACTGAGAGAAAAAGCAACTGCTGATGGGACAGGAGCTGCTACAACCATGAAGCTGAGGAATGATTTTATGTTTATTTTGCCTATTAGGAAAAAAGACTCAATCCAAATTCAGTTTGTTATATTAGTCTTTCCATTAATCATATACATCTATAAATTTCTCAAAATCCATTAAAGGTGCAGTGAACAAAGAAAAATTGCCTTTTTAGTATGTTCCATTCTCCAGTTCAGGAAAAAACCAAATGAGTAAACAGCAGACCTGCTGATAAACTTGGATGGTTTCAGTGTAAGCTCCATTTACAGGAGCTGTGTGCATGCATAAACAGAAATTAGGAAACTAGTGTTTGAATGACCATTTTGAGGTACCTAAGCCTTGTTTAAGCAGAATGGTCGCATCTGCCATTGGAAAAATCTAAAAGCAATTTCAGTCCATCTGCTGCAAAGCAGAGCTATAGCAGTGACAAAGGGCTTGTTGGTGAAATACAGAGCAGGAACACGAGAGAAAGGGAAATTATTTCCCTATTTTTATGGAAGGGCAGGTTATAGCTCTCAAAGGGTCTGTGGAAAAAATGGAATACTGTCTTTTCTGTTTACAATTCTGTTGATAAGAATTGAGGTCAGGAAGGGAAACGAATCCTCCATACCACCTGCTTAAATGATTATTTTTTCTCTCTCTTCCATATACAAGTTGCTTACTCAGTTGCAGCTGTTTGTGTAGAATGGTGACGGAGCTTCTCTGATACACAGGAGTTTTTAGAGTTGTGCTGAGTAGATGTTCGGTATATTTCCACTTCCCCGAGTTGAAAAAATGGGTTCATGGCAAGAAGAATGTGAACTATGCTTTCAGCAGTTTATTTCTTGAAATAACTGTATTTGAAAGAAGAAATTTAAAGTAATTGTATTGAAAATACCCTCTCTTTAAAAAGAAGAAATACCTTTATTTTATACATTCATTTACATAAATCATTAACGAGAATTGGCTCCAGCATATAGTTCTTCTACTGAAACATATTTTGTATTTTCTGCTATGCTGTATCTGCTATAAGTTACTTGGTCTAATTATTGAGAAATGATTAAAATAATGCCAAGCACGTGTTAGAGTGGTCTGATACCGACAGGAAATTGAAAACTGTGTTTGACACTATAGAAGGGGGTCTGTTTACACTCAGGCACTTTATTCACTGTCAGACTCTGTATTGCTCTGAGGCCTTTTGATAGAGAACATAATAATATTTTGCCCTTAATATGCTGCTTCTGTTGTGACTGGTTTGTATCATAGTAAAATGTAGGAGCTTGATTTTTGAACCGGAAACACGTGGCATGTGCTAGATGCTGTAAAAGCACAGAATAAACACAGTTCTTTACCTTTTGAAGTGAACTTTGATTTCAAAATGCATTGTCACATCAATAGACAGAGATGATTTAAAGAATATTTTTAACTAATTACTAGCCAAATAGTTATTCCAACTTGTGCAAAACAGCATCACGCATGCTTAAATGAAATTTCTTGTGTTTGTCCTTTTACTGGTCAGCCTTGAGAAGAGTGTGGCTGCGTCGTCTTTACTCCCTCCCATTGGGTGTTCATGCACATTGATAAGATCCTACCCGAGCCTTCTCTTCTCCAGGCTGAACAGGCCCAGCTCTCTGTCTCACTCATATGTCAGATGCTCTCCTCCCTGAATCATCTTCATGGCCCATTGTTGGACTTACTCCAGTAAGTCCATGCTCTCCTTTTCTCCCTTCCCCTGCTTCCAAATAAATTATTCCTGGGTTCCATAACAGCAACAAAAAAGATTGACAGCTGTAAAATTTATAGTGAAGCCTCTTATTAGTATGTCTTGAGACGGTTGTTTTTTGAGGATTCCTTGATTTTCTGTTAATATACATGATGTGTTCTACTAAAAATTAATTTTGTGTTGTATTTGTGACTGGCAGTCATTAAGGTTCAACTGGATCTTAAGAGCAAACTTTCTGGCACAGTCATGAGATCTTAATCATAAAACTTAATATATTTTATAATGTATGGACCCTAAATTTATTTATTTGCTTACAGGACTGAAATTCTTATATGGCAATCCACCAAACTGGAAATTAAAGAACAAGCCCCAACCTTTTAAAGATATGGGACAGCATCCCAGAGTTTGCAATAACGTTATGATTTTTGTTTTTATGGAACAGATTTTTACTGCTCCCAAGCATGTAAACTGCCTGTTGATTTGTTTTGCTGCGGAGGGTGAGAGGCGACTCCAGGAAGAGAGTTTAAGTGTTATTAGTTGTCATCCAGGCAACTGTTTTGATTCTATTGACCATAAAATTTGGAAGCATGTGGTTTTCTTCAATATAACATACAGTTTAAAAATAATAATTGCATAAAAAGTTACAAACTAATTGCTCCTACTGGGTTTGTTTAAGAAAATAAAAGGGGGAGGGGAACTGTTTTGAAAAGGAAATGGAAAGATAAGGGAAACAGGAGAACACATCTGTAAACATTTTACCTAAAGGCTTCATACAAGCTAGGTAAAGAAAATTATTGGAATCATATACTTTCAACAT
The DNA here is from genome assembly GCF_031877795.1 of Strix aluco. NCBI lineage: Eukaryota > Metazoa > Chordata > Aves > Strigiformes > Strigidae > Strix > Strix aluco. Next base: position 21,825,165 of record NC_133941.1, read on the forward strand.
ATGAAACGATTTGGAAAGAAGTATTCTCTCTTTCTACCCAGTGGAAAAGTTTAGCTTTGAAATTTCTCAGTTGTGGTGACAAGATAAACATTACTTCTGCAGGTGACAGGGACATAACCCAACAAGTATGTGTTAATAATTTAATAAATGTTGTTTCCCTAAGACCACTTGACAGAAAATGCTGGCTTGTGCAGCTATACTTTTTCTTTTTAAAAAGTGATGATCCTCTCAAGTTTATAAATGTCTATTATTGCGATTCAACCTTTGAGAAATGTTTTTTAAAGTACCTTGCTTAATCTATTGTATACTTAGAACACCTTCTTTCTGACTAATGATCAGTTATTTCAATATTGTTTGAAAGCTAGAATGTTTGTGTGAAATGTCAGTACATAAACACCCCCAAAACATCCACAGCTTTATTGCATACATCTTTTTGTATGCTTTGAATTCCATTGTAAAATTCCTGAATTTCCTTGGTTTTATTTAGATATTCAGGCTTCATTAGCAACTGTTTTCACAGAATCACAGAATCATCTAGGTTGAAAAGGACCTTGAAGATCATCTAGTCCAACCATTAACCCAGCACTGACAGATCCCAACTTCACCAGATCCCTCAGCACTGGGTCAACCCGCCTCTTGAACACCTCCAGGGATGGGGACTCCACCACCTCCCTGGGCAGCCCATTCCAACGCCTGACTAACCGTTCTGTAAAGAAATGCTTCCTAATATCCAGTCTAAACCTTCCCTGGCGCAACTTGAGGCCATTCCCTCTTGTCCTATCACTTGTTACTTGGTTAAAGAGGCTCACCCCCAGCTCTCTGCACCCTCCTTTCAGGGAGTTGTTTTAATGTATACGTTCAAAGAATGGTGAAATAGTAGGGATTATTATGAATAAACAGTAGAAATATGTACACTTTACTTACAAAAATACTTACAACATCAAAATAAAATACTAATCTTTGAGTGTCTCATAATTACTTATGGTAAGAAGGGGAAAGTCTATAAAGTATATTTGCATAGAGATGAGGAAAGGAGCTCAAATAAAACTGCTCAAAGCTGAGCTATTTGGGCCACAAAGATGATCAAAGGACTGGGCAGCCTGCCATGTGAGGACAGGCTGAGAGAAGGGGGTTTTTCAGCCTTGAGAAGAGAAGGCTTAGGGGACACCTTATCTCCATGTTCCAGTATTTAAAGGGTGGCTACCAAGAAGATGGAGACTCCCTTTTTACAAGGAGTCCCATGGAAAAGATGAGGGGTCATAGGTACACAGTACTCCTGGGGAGATTCTGACTGGACACAAGAGGAAAATTTTTCATAATGAGAACAATCAGCCACTGGAATAATCTCCCCAGGGCAGTGGTGGATTCCCCAATATTGGACGCTTTTAAGATTCAGCTGGACAGGGTGCTGGGCCACCTTGTCTAGACTGTGGTTTTGCCAAGAAAGGTTGGACCAGGTGATCCTTGAGGTCCCTTCCAACCTGGTTTTCTGTGATTCTGTGATATCCTGTTGGAGAGGGGTCTAACTGTAGGGCCAATGTAGAGTTCACATTGTTGGCTTTTCACCATGACAATTCACATCTGACAATGATTTAGTTGAACTGGTGGTTCTGGGTAAGAGTTAGAGGCAGAAGAATCCTACCAAAATGCTATTTGACGTCTGTGGTGAGACAGAGACTAGAGCTTCCCTTATGTTTTGTTAAGGACAAATTGGATACTCTTCAGTTTTTTGGTTTGCGTAGAATGTGGTTGCAAATGCTTATGAACTGATAAAATATCAGTATTTATTTACAAGTGATGCAATTCTACCCTGTCCAAAAGATGGGCTATTTCTTTGCAGTTGTTAGTTAATTCTGGTTACAGTCTACATATTCCATATAGCTGTGACCAAGGAGCATGAGGCTTGAAACAGACTGGAAATTATCATGAAGGAAAGGTTTTAAGTTAGTGCCCTAGTTGTTTCAGTGATCATAGGACTTGCTTTGTCAGAAAAGGATTTGAATGTTAATAAAGCCCAGGAAAGGTCTGCAATATGGGGTTACATCCATCCCTAAATCACGATCCTCTTCAATAAAAGCAAGTGACAACTTTAAAAAAATAAATCTGGATTGCAGGCACCAGGATGGATAAATCTTGATAGAGGGGAGGGTCTGCTTAGAAATGTGAGGTTTATTATAATTTTCTAAAACTAATATATGTTGATAATCTGATTATAGTGAATAAATACTTTCTCTCTTGTAGTATACTGCTTGCTTTTATGAAGGGTGGTTATACTGTAACTCAAGACAGAGGGTCAGATTAAAAATCAGGGGTTTTCTGTTTTGTCATTTGGGTTGTTTTGGGGTTTTTTTTTACTTTATTAAGGATAAATTTACCAAAATTCACTGGTATTAATGTAGATGTAATGTAGGGAGGTAATTGTTTTGTTTACATTCTACACAACTTCTAAATGTCTTCTAGTAAACGTCTTTCCCAGACTGCAGCACAATTCATTCCGTGGGCTGGAAAGCTAGTTTCAGTAATGAGCAATTGAATGCTACAGATATCTTCCAGTAGGACAATTTGATACTTGATTTTCTGCAGCTTATGGTTTTGCCTGGAGCAGAATTTCGCTAATACTAACTAACCCAGTAAAACTCTATTTATTTCAACTGAGAATTTATAATTAGGTCAGCTGTAATTTCCATGTGTTGTGCTCAAGGGAACTTGTAAGATGTTTTTCCACCAAGCGTGTGGAAGCTCAGATTCCACGTTACCAAAGCATTTAAACCACAAGGGTGGAGGTTTTTGCATCTGGCCCCTGTGCAACAATACCAGCTAGTGAGAAGGAGGTACAAAGCGTTCCAGTTTCCAGTAATTTCTGCCTTTGTTGAGTTTCTCAAGCACAGAAAATCACCTCAGAAACATTCATAAAAGTACCTTTTGATACTAACTAAATCTGGTGGCATTGAAAGATACATCTGTGATTTGGTAAATATTAACCACTGGCTTTACTGGTGTTTCCATGAAAGGAAAAAGAAAAAAAAAACCCAGACAAGTATATGGCAGGATCTACTTATGCTGCATATAATATATTTGCATATATTTCCACACACAGCATATGGCAATTATTCAGATTGCAACAGCCAAGTGTTAGGAGCTTATGTGACTTCCTTCTAGGTATAGCTCAAGTGTAGATTGCTGTGCTGATCAGTTTTCTGAAAGTTTTCATTTTTTTCATACCTCAACTTCAATTATTCAAAATCCTGCCCATTTCAGTTATGGAGAGCCGAGTCATTTGCATTTGAAAATTTTGCCTCTAGTTAGTACCCAAATATTTTTTAAAAAGCAGAAATAAAATACAAGGAAAATGCATCGTATCTCTTATAGCTAAAGTGAAGATATATTACAGAGATGCAGTGGTAGGATGTTTGCTTTAAACCTAACAGTGTTTGGTTTTGTGTCTTTAACAATGCTATACATTTATTTGCAAACTTCAGTTTTTGATGTGCTATCCTTCATTTGTTTCCACAGTACTTAAATACTTAAAATGAGACCTGCATTAATAACGTAAAATAATTTCTAATTCTTCTGTTGCATTTGTAAAAGTGGAGTAGTATATAAAAATAAATTTTTGCAGTCATGTTTATCAAATCTTTTATTAATTTGCATGGTGGTCTATGGATTTTAAAAAGTCTGAGTCAGTGTTCAGCTACCAGCTTCAAAGGAGGAATATTCAGTTTAGATTTAAGTAGAGCGTATGAGTCAACTCACCAGCTTTCTGGAATGTGCTTTTTGTCAAGGGAGAGCAATGCTGAAGCTCAGGATACTTTTGAAAATGTAGATGGTATGGATAAGTTAACTACGAGCAAATTATGGCCATGTTAAAGTATACCTGTCTTTAGGGTAATGCGGATTTTCAGCTTCCTGTGATAAGGTATTATTAGAATCTTATTAGACTTATCCAGTAACATAAACTCTTACCTAGTTTGCAGAAGACCAATTACCTAAACTAGTAACAGTCCTGTGCAGAAAGTTTACAGCAATGAGAGAAAGTAGTGTGCAAGTAACAGAGAAAGGAAAAGTTCCATGATACTCCTTCCGGATTTCTGTGTTCAGGTGCTCTACTCCTTCCCTGATTTTTGTCACTGTTTGACTTTCCTTTCCTTTCCTTTCCTTTCCTTTCCTTTCCTTTCCTTTCCTTTCCTTTCCTTTCCTTTCCTTTCCTTTCCTTTCCTTTCCTTTCCTTTCCTTTCCTTTCCTTTCCTTTCCTTTCCTTTCCTTTCCTTTCCTTTCCTTTCCTTTCCTTTCCTTTCCTTTCCTTTCCTTTCCTTTCCTTTCCTTTCCTTTCCTTTCCTTTCCTTTCCTTTCCTTTCCTTTCCTTTCTTTTTTTATTTTTAATTATTCTTTGCATAATATTGCTTTGCCAGTTCTTTTTGTCAAAGATGGAATTTATTCAGGCAGTTTTTGAGGTCCCTATGAAAATGGATACGAACCTGGTTAATATCTGTATTTTACATTGATTATATTTTCCACAAGAGGACAATAATCATAGGAATTAAAGATAAACTTCTAAATTAATATAATTCTGCTAGTTCTTGAGGAAACAGAGTATTCTTTTAGGGCCTGAGTTATGCATGTAACATACTAAAGCAAAGTCACATGCAGCATAAGTAACAAAATCTTTCGGATTCATTTTGCTTGTCAAGCAGGAATTCAACCTACTTAATATTAAACATTTCTTATCAAGTGACATGTTGACATCTGAGGATAATCATAATAGTATCTGCAGCAAAATGGACTTAAAGGACTTCCTCAAACGACTTCAGGTATCTGATGCTTATTTTCTTTGCATTTCTTGTTCCTTCAGGATTCATTTTCAGTTCATTTCTTAATTAAAAAAAGTTAGAAGAAAAAGCTTTCAATAGAGCTTTTGTGAATGTTCTGTATTTTAAGAACAAGTAAAACCTTGGCAGCAGAGGTGATATAGTTCATCTGTTCTTCCGTGACAGAGGCATATACAAGTTCCAGGACATTTTTCAGTTGTTTCTGCAGATTTCTGATTTTACTTTTTTTTTTTTTTTTTTTTTTTAACTGTTCAAACATTACTGACTTTAATTTTTGCATACAAGCTAAGTTATGAAATAAATAATCTGCTACATGGAATTTTACTTCTTCTGGTTTGCACAACTCCAGAGCTGAAAGGATAAAAAATGCTGCTGCTACTCGATCACTTCTGAGATATGTGGAGGTCAGTCCAAAGTGTAATAATTTATGTTGATATCACAGTTGTCTGTTACTGGAAATCTGTACTTTCTAGGGAGGAGTTAAAACTGGAAAGATTTGAATACTTCCACACATTTCCTTTTTACCCTTAACCTATATCCTGATTTTGCAGGTCCTTTTTCTGTGAAATGTGTCTATACTCTGCTTGTGGTAGGTTCTTTTTTTAATATTGGTACTTTGGAGTGACTCCTAACAGAGCTTGTTGCGTCTAACAGGTGTTCTTTTAGCGTGTGATGTCCTCCTGGTGTCACATGAGGTGAAACTGCCTAAAGATGTGATGCAGGGTAGCTTTAATCCATTATACAATTTAATATAGCACAGCAGATTGGCAGTTGTGCTAATTTATTTAGATCTGGTAATGTCAGAGGTGCCTGCTAAACTTTTGTTGTTATCATTTTTTAATAGAAACCTGCAAATACTAAGAGGAACAGCAAAGGTTGCATACCCTTTGGAATTCTAGCAGGATATCATGTCAGATGATACATTAACTTCATGGGCAAATCCCATCTGTCATGTCTGGATGCTGAAAAACTACCCATTTCTTGAAGTCGTAGCTTGGTATCTGAAGAAATTCTGTACTCTCTGTGCCATAATAAAATCTTTGTTAGCCGTTAGTGGCTGTGTGTTGCAGATACTTTCAGATTCTAAAATTTGCCAACAATAAAAACAGTTTCAAAGTACTGATGATGTTAATGTCTGTATCCGTATTTGTTTCAGTCATTGTCTCTGAATACATTCTACTAAAATATAAGATCAACATGATTTTGTATAAAACAATATATACTATTTTCAGAGTTAAAAGACAGCACTGATTTGGCTCATTTAGTAGTGTTTGACTTGCTTTTCCCCCAATATCTAAACATTGTATTCGAATGGTTTTACAGAGACCTGGATCAGCCTTGTGGTATATGAAGTACTGGAGGTTTTGATTTGACAATCATAGCTAGCTTTACCTAGTGAAAGTTAAAAATAAGTAAAAAGTAAAATCTGTGTTTAAGAGACAAGGTGTGCTGCGGATGTGGGCTGTAGAACAGAAATCGGTTTCTTAAGTGCTGAGTAAGTTGTAAAAGGTATTGTTTTGTTTTGGCGTACAGTTTTGGAGCTGAAAACGATCAGTTGCTTGCAGTTATGATTTTGGATTATTGAAGTTCTATGTACTGTGGAGGATCACCCCCAGAGTTTCATTTTCTTTTGGATTATTTTTCATGACCGTTGATGGTCACATCCTTATTTTGAAGAAAGATATTGTTTGTACATGACAGCTCTTAAATGTATCTGCTAAAATCAGGCAAATTCAGGACTTCTGCTGGAAAAGACACATTTATCTTTTTTACTAAATAAATTTTGTAGAGAATACTTGTTCAGTTTTCTTCAGAAGTGTGTTTCCAATAGCAAACATGCTTTCAGTGATAGAAAAGGAATGTTTGATTTTGGAAATAATATAACAGCAGATTTTTACAGGTAGGGCTAATAATTTCTTTTTGCTAGTGCTAAAAATGGAGTTAAAGTGTTAAAAAACAAACCACAAGGCACAGCCAGTTTTCGGATGTATTCAGAATGTTCTGTTACAAATGATGTGGCTTGCTAATTGCTTTTAAATTAGGGTATTTGTGCCTATGATGATTATTGCAAAGCATCATTAGTCTAACAACTGGAGTAGTGTCCTAATTGGGGTTTGATTTGCTAAAAGTACTTGAGAAACATGATGCTGTGGACTTGCAGTCATATTTTAAAACTTCCTTGTCAATGGATATCAGTATGCCATCCGTCCAGCAAACACTGGGTGACAACACGGCATAAAATAAGTGAGGTCTGTGTTGGAGGGAGTGGTTGTTTCAGAAATAAAGATAATATCTTAATCTACCTCTATTATTGTTTCTAAGAAATTGCTTCCAGATTTTTAAAAATTTTTGCTTAGTCATTTAATAATTTGACCCTGGGTTCAGCATTAACGATGTTAAACTTCAAAAAGGCAAAATAGCGACACACACACACAAAAAGCTATTGATTGGCAAGAAGGCCTCTTATGGAATCTACAGTATTCAAAGGTGGGGGGTGAAGAGAAGGATGAGAGAGGGGATATTCAGTTTCTTTACATCAAAAGCTTAATATTCCTCCAAAATACTGTTTCATCACTAGAAAATCAGAACAAGAAAAATTATAGAATTTTAAACTGTTTAAAGTATCCATTTCAGATTAAAAATGCTATTACATATGTATACCTTAAAAGAGTAGTAAGTATACTGATATGTGTGCAAATTGACCATGTGCAAACCGATGAGATTGAGCAATTTACACACATTTTTAATACAATGTGCTTTTCTGTGCTCAAGTGATTTTCAGAGATAATCTATGTGTATATATCAGAATTTGTAGCATAATCCCAATGACTTTTTTTTCTTGCAGAAATTTTGTAGCTATAATAGTAGATCTTCTAACATTAGTACTATCTCTTTTTAGCAGATTTTTCTGAGAAATTTCTTCCTTCTTCTGTACCACATACCCACTCTTAATTTCTCTCACATAATCAGGATTTATGTATTTTAGTAACCATAACAAAGCGATGCTATTAAAGGCCTTATTTAGTTATTTGCAAATGTTGGTGTTTTTTTTGGTTTTTTTTTTATGGCCAGAAGCCAGAAGGTCAGGGAAAGTCTCTTTATGGACTTAATTCTTTTTTTTTAAAGTTAGATACAGTTTGTTCAATTTGAAGTTCTCTCCTGTAGTTTGATCCAAATGAAGGCATTCCCTGCCAAATTAACAGTGAATGTTAAAGAACTATACAGATAGTGTTATCCAAAACAGGCATTTTCCTTTATATCTTCAGCTGTGTCTTCATTACAACCAGGATGTTTACAAAGGAAAAGGAAGATTTCTACCCTTTTTGTTTAATTTTCTGATTTGTGGTTCAAATTCTAGTAATGCTTCTGTGATAACACAGTCAGAACTGGTTCAGAGCTTACCAAAGGGAAGAGAGAATATTAGAATCCCATCTCTGCATTTGTGACCTAATTCATACTTTCCTATCACGTAGCCTTAGTTACTCCTTTCTCGTGCTTTTCCATCTTCCCCTTTTACCCTTGGGTTGTCACAAACTTCTGGTGACCTTCTGCGAAGGGCGTATGTCCAAACTGGAAAATGGAAGCCAAAATAAAAGAATTAATATGGTTGCTGAGAAAGCAGACAAGTGGAGAGAGCATTTCTAATTTACAGACAATTTAACAGTGAAGGGGAGGAGAATTTATTTTCTGTACTGACTTATTTTTGCCTGGAAACAAAAAGCTGGATAGGGAACTGTGAAATATGTTAACTGAAGCAGTTAGATCTTCAGGAAAACTTGTGGCTGGTAGGTGAGGTTGTTATTTTTTAATCTTTGTTGTGTGTTTCATTATCTGTTGATTGCATGAACAGTTGCTTTCCCTGGGGTGTGGAACTACTTACTGTTTTGAAGTTGAACAAAGCAGCTATATATAATTTTTACAAGCCATGATATAAATTAGTCAACTCGACACCATGTATGGAATTGTTTGGCATCTGTTTGTATTTCTGTCTTGTTATAGGACGTAATGCTGCCATTGACACTAAGGAAGCTTACCTTTTAACTTTCCAAACTAGATCATACCAATTATTTAGTCCAATAATTTCAGTAAAAGCAGCACCAAATACTGTAGGGAAAAAGAAAACTGTCAGAAACTTATATGCAAAAGATAAAAGGGGTAAAATATCTTCTTCCTTTCTAGATAAGCTATGATATATTCTCCTTGCAAGGTTGACTAGAGTCCTGAATTTAAAAATTTAATTTTTCTTCCAGTATGGCTTACTGTAAATTATAGCAGCTTTGGATGTTTTTAATATGAATGCTTAATTTCTTTTTAATTTTGTTAAAATCTTGGCAATTTCCGTGACAATGATAGCTGCTCTTTAATGATGTTTCACTGATTCAGATGTTCCTTCCAAATGGAATTTGGATTAATTAATTCAGGTTAATTTGGGGTTCTTATCTATCTGTAATTTAAATCAATCATTATATACTTATTTCAATTTGCCTTCTATTAACCTCATTTCTGAACTACTTTCCTACCTCTGTTAAGTATTTCTAGCCAATGTAGCAGGTGCAGATATGAGACTTTTTTATAATGCTCATTAACATCTTTTTTATTGCTAAATCTATAGAATACTCATCTTTCACCTTCTCCTCCCGCCTTGTATACCAAACCCTTTGGAATAGTCATTATTTTTAACAGGAGGTGGTTTGCCCTTTGCTATGGACAAGTCACTCTGTAACATCATCTTCAGCGTGTGCCATCTAGGTCTGAGGCTTCCCTATTGTCAGTTGGCTCTGGTGCTTCCAGCGTGTCAGAAGAAGAAAGCCTAATCCTTAGCACTCTTATAACTTATAGCCTAATTTTTATGGTAGATATTTTCTGTAATATTTTTGCTCATTTTATTTGAGATTATGTTGTGAAACACTGATCTATCAATACTACTGTACTTTTTGTTTCTTTAAGCTTTTTATGTGTTCTGTATAATAATAGGCTGATTGAAATTTTTCTATCAAAATTCAAACGTTCATACACTTTTTTTCTGCTTTCTAATCCTTTTCCAGGAGGAGGGAAGATATTAAGCTGAGTTAAAGCAGTAGCTTTTCTTCCATCAACCAAAGAGCTTCCATTGAAATAAAAACCAGAAATCTCGCTTGAAATACTTCATGATTTTTATTTTTTATATGAGAAAATTTGATAGGAAAGGGGAGAAAAAATTATTGCTTAGAATGTTTTTTACATAAAACATACCTGTCTGGTTTGTACCTTTTAATGCTAACTTTGCTGCTCTTTCTGACACATCTGTATTAATCATTCCTACTGATACTGACTTAGGGTACTGAGTATTCTGGAATTTGTTTACTATTTGCACATGTGACCAATATTGACTTTTTTCTGTAAAACTGCTACTCAGCATTTCTGAAGCTGTGTTCTGTTCATAAAGTGCATGTGTTCACATATTTGTATGTGATGCTTAGTCTAATAGAGGGTTTTTTCTGAACTCTATTGTGATTTCATTTTAGCAGTCTGAAGTTGACAGAGAATCATAGAAGCATAGAATATCTTGAGTTGGAAAGGGCCCGTAAGGATCATCAAGAGGTGATCATTGCTGTAGTACTGTTCTTTCTTCAGACTCCAAGGAATAAGCAGTTGGAATTTACCAGTCAATGGAAAAAGATTAGGGAATTTGGACAACTGAGACATGAAATCTCTGGGGAAGGAGGCTTTTGGGAAGAGGCAGGTGGCACTAAAATTTCTGCAAGGCCTTTGGTAGTTGTAATTTTTTCTGTGTGAATGCAGATAGGGGAGGGAGATCAGGGAGTCCTGTCTCTAATCTAGTCAAATAGCTGAGAAGGGAATAGTTTGGTGGCTTGGTTGCTGGACATGGGGCATATTTTACCCAAGTCCTGTCAAGCAGATTATCTGAGATGCCAGTTGAAATGTAGTCTATGAGAGCAAAGTAATTTGAATCTTTGAAAGAAGAGAGCAAAAGTTCATAGCAGAGAAGCACTTTGAAGAGGTGGTGTCTCTGGCTTCTTAGCCCATGGATTATTTTAAGAGTCTGTGGAAGGTGACTAAAAACCCAAATTCATGTAAGTTATATTGCTGACTATATGTGTGAAATTTCTAAATGGATGGAGAATTCAGAAGTAATTCTAAGGAGGTGGAGACCTGCCTTCCGGAGGGATACCCTGCACACACAGCCTTTCCTCACACCAGCCATCGTTGTGTATTTCTCTGGCTATTGCTGCACAGCAGCGTTTTGCCTAAACCAGTTGGTAAACTGTTAAATGTTTCTTTTCTCCACTGAACAACATAGCATGTGATGTAGTGGTGTGTAACAGTGCCAACAGCAACGGGAGTGCAGGGCAGCAGGTGCACTCTGCTGAACACTTGGATGGAAGATGGGAACGGCTCAGCATGGAACTGGCAGCAGGATTTTAGGATACACCATATGTGTACAGAGATGCTTGCAAGGAAATAGCAGAGCAAATTTAGATTCACACCACACCAAAGATATATTTGTTTGACTATCCCTTTCTGATAGTGTTGATCATTGCTCATTGAGAAGTAAAGAGCCAGCTGGGAACTTCCCTATCCCAACACAATATGCTTCTTTATGAAGAGATCTCTTAGTACTTTTGGAGGGAATAATTTCAAGATAAGCATAGAAGAAATGAAAGATTTAGAAATGTATCCAAAATGGTAAGGAAGGTGCGTAACATGATTGGATGAAATTATCAATATGTGTCTAGCTATTTCTCTTTGAAGAGACGCTGTTTTAAGTATTTTTCTACTGTCTTTTTTTATTTTCACAAGGCTTAAATGGATTGTAATATTCTGTCTCTTCCTCAAATTTGATGGGAATTGCCCAAAAGGTTCAAAAATTACTGGGAGTGCAGGATGATGGCACAAGCCTTGCTTTTATGGGAAACAACTAACTTTTTCAGGAAAAACTGTGTATATATGTGTATGAGATTCATCAGGCTAAATACATATTGTCTCATATTATGATTTTTTTTTTTTTTAGTATCAGTGAGAAAAGTGTATGACTAATTTATTTTTTTAAGGGGTATTTGTCAGGATATCAAGTACAGTGTAGTGGTTATCATATGTTAGGTGCCAGATGCAATTAATGATACTGGGAAATTATCACTGGAGCAGCTGGAAGTTGTATTCAATTGTAATTGAAGATCCAGTGTCAGGAGGTGATATAAAATGTATAATATCTTGTGTTAAATGCTTCATGTTTTGTGGTGCAAGAATTTTAATTCTATGAACCAGATGAACTATATGAGTAAGGCTTTAGCCTTACTTTATTAAAATGAATCTCTATAATTTCTTCATACTTTGGTCAATGTGAGCAAATGCAGAAGATATTTTCAATTATTTATGGTGGTTATCCTTCAGTAGTGCTGCTTACGTGTCTTTTGAGAGCTTCCCTTAGATTTAGTTTTAGGAAGGGGCGCCCAGGTGCTGGGCAGGGCTGGCAGCAGGGTTCCAGGCAGGTGCTCTGAGCACAGCCCATCAGGTGGGGCCGACTGCTCGTGTGCAAGTCTGGTGTGGGAAGTGCCACGCAACATGTTCGAAAGCATCAAGATTAATTCGGGATATTCTATCCAGCACAGTGGCCACACAGGTTACAGCAGAAATGTAGGAGCAGAATTCTACCAGTTATATAATCTGCAGGTTTGTCTTCTCCTGAGTGGAATTTTAACTAGTTCCTGGACTTGTGTATTATTCTTGCAGTTTAGTTTCTCTTTTATGATTCCTCATTTGTTGTGTTGTGTTGAGCTTGTTTTTATCAACTGTTTATGATTTTACAATAATTAAATCCATCAGTACATATTTGTGCCCGCATAATACTATATCCTTGCTGATGTGAGGAAGCCAGAAGTGAGGTAAGTGAAGTTGGTACTCAGCAGGTAGAAAGATTTGATTCTGCTCTACTAAGCATAATTTAAATGCAAAGCTTGATTTTTCTCAGCTGCTAAGTGCTGCTGCTAATGGAAGTACTTGCTTTATTTTTAGGCACTTCTATGCCTAAGTGCCTAAATCGTGGAAATTCAGGCACGATTACTGTGGAAATCGTGCTATAGGACTGAAGCACAGCTTTAGGGAAGAGAGCAAAAACACTGCAGCTCTTTACTAAATATACATTGCACAGAAGAAAGTGCATATAATAACCTTCAGTGATTGATAGCTTATACTGTATTTAACATAATACTCAATATTTGTATTTATATTCAATATCCCTGTTCAACGAATTGACTAAATCACAGAATCACAGAATCAACTAGGTTGGAAAGGACCTTGAAGATCATCTAGTCCAGCCATTAACCCAGCACTGACAGATCCCAACTTCACCAGATCCCTCAGCACTGGGTCAACCCGCCTCTTGAACACCTCCAGGGATGGGGACTCCACCACCTCCCTGGGCAGCCCATTCCAATGACCAACAACCCGTTCTGTAAAGAAATACTTCCTGACATCTAGTCTAAACCTTCCCTGGTACAACTTGAGGCCATTACCTCTTGTCCTATCACTTGTTACTTGGTTGAAGAGACTCATCCCCCCTCTCTGCACCCTCCTTTCAGGTAGTTGTAGAGGGCCATGAGGTCTCCCCTCAGCCTCCTCTTCTCCAGACTAAACCCCCCCAGTTCCCTCAGCCGCTCCCCATCAGACCTGTGCTCCAGACCCTTCACCAGCTTCGTTGCCCTTCTCTGGACACGCTCGAGTCATTCAATGGCCTTTTTGGGGTGAGGGGCCCAAAACTGAACACAGGAATCGAGGTGCAGCCTCACCAGTGCTGAGTACAGGGGTAAGATCCCTTCCCTGTCCCTGCTGGCCACGCTATTACTGATACAGGCCAGGATGCCATTGGCCTTCTTGGCCACCTGGGCACACTGCTGGCTCCTGTTCAGCCAGCTGCCAATCAACCCCCCCAGGTCCCTCTCTGACTGGCAGCTCTCCAGCCACTCCTCCCCAAGCCTGTGGTGCTGCTGGGGGTTGTTGTGGCCCAAGTGCAGCACCCGGCATTTGGCCTCATTGAAGCTCATACAGTTGGCCTCAGCCCATCACTCCAGCCTGTCCAGGTCTCTCTGCAGAGCCTCCCTACCCTCGAGCAGATCAACACTCCCACCCAGCTTGGTGTCATCTGCAAACTTAAATCTGCTTGTGTCACTGACCACCTGGCCTCATCCTTCGTGAGAGAAGTGGAACCGTGAGGATCAAGGTGTGTCTGCCCTAGCTGAGGTGTGTACACTGCAGGGTGCTTGGCACATGCCACCCATTGCTGTAGTCTTTCAACAGTCTGTACTGCTTCACTTTCTGTACCAACCAGGCTCGATGTTTGTATGTGTGAAGCTATACGCTAATAACTTATGTCAGCATTTTGTCAGATCTACATGATAAAAAGTCGCAGTGTCTGTGATAACATCATGACAATGGGCAGTGGTGCACCATGCCGAAATAATGCTCTGAAGCAGTGCAGGCGTTTGGGTGTTTGCGTTCCCCATAGCAGTCCTACTCCTGCTCTAACAGTGTAGTGAAGGAGAGAGCATGTGCAATTGCTCTTCCCTCTGTTGTCTTACTGTTCTGCTTACTATGCCTGCAGTCAGCATGGGCCTTGTGCCTTCCTCCGCTTGAATGAATGGCCACAGGAATTGGCATCAATATTTATGTGTAGTTAAACTGTGACAGTTGTGAGAAGTATAGAAATGCTGCTGCCTTGATCAGTTATTAATTTTCAGAAGTACATTTGAATGTAGGCAGTAGATTCTTGTGAATCGATGTATCAGACATAAATTGTTTTTTTGTGAAAAAGTATTAAAACATCTTTCGATGTGGCATTTGGGCAAAATGACTCTTAATCAGGTGGCAGCATCCAGAGAAGGTGGGCACCAGGACAGTCCGTTCTTCTGTAAGCTGCTTCTAGAGGGACATCCCGTGGTCGCAGGTAGTCAATGTTAGAAAACAACTCTGAGTAAGGTAATAAAGTCAACACACATTTTGTATTGAATTCAGATCAGCGTCTTATGATGACAATTGTAGGGGAATCTTTTGAATATAAATTCATGATCTGTGGCTGAATATATTTTGGATTTTTTTATTTTTTACCTGTGGTCCTTCTTTTTCATGTAAGAATGCACAGCTATGACTGTTCCTTCAGGGAGGATTTAATTTCCGAGTTACTCATAAGTCAATCTATGCACAACTAACTGACAGTAGATCTCCCTGTCTTTACTGTGTAGGAACTTTCGGAGAAGGCTGAGTGGAATAAAATGCTTTGCACCTTTGTTTGCATCTCCGTATAGAGTGTGTGTGTGTATCAGCAGGCTGTGTAAGTATATATATAAAATAAGGACTTCAGCTGTTTTTGTCAATTTGCATAACTGTGGCTAGATGGCTTCCAACTGACTCAGAGCATGTGTAGAGTGAATTCATTTCTGCTGGCAAAAGACCATATATTTCTAGAATCTCTGTGTATTTAGACTGACTACTGAAATAAGTAGCCTCTTGTAGTACCTCTTAAAGTAAAAAAAAAAGTTAAAAAACAACATGATTTTACTCATTAGATGAATGATGTTAATATATTTGAAGTAGCAGATAATAGAAAATAGCCAGTCATATCTGTGAAGTCACTGTGGAAGGATGTGTATGGATTGTATTTTTTTTTAATGTGCACATGTGCTGGAAAGTGCTACATTTTGGGATATCAAAAAAGCATGGCTTTTTCTTTTGAGTAGTATGCAGCAGATATTTCCCTACATTTTTTCATGCTACTTTTTAAAAAATGGTAATTATATGGAACAATGCTTTTGAAAGAAATTGCAACATTTTCTTTAAATGGGGGATTTCTAATTTGCAGTGTATCTCCAATTGTAATATTTGTATGTATTCTGTGTAATTACAGATTCACAAACCTGCCTACCACTCATACAAATAATAACTCAATGTCATTGCAAAACACTTAGGAATGCAAAAAGCAACAAAACAGTGTTTTGGAAAATCTCAGCCCTATAAATTAAATATTACCTCTTATTTTCAAAATTCTCAAGAAAAAAATCCCACTGGAGCACTACAGTGAGAGGAAGGGAGGATGAAGGATACAGAATTCAGGTACAAAATTCCTTTTTGTAATTCAAAAAGCTTTGTAATTCAGTTTGTAACAATATGGAATAATCCTTCATTTGTTTTGACCAATTATTTCAGGTATTGCTAAATTTAAGATAAAAATATAAATGCGAGCCCATGTACCAGCAGATGTGAGTTTATTACATCCGTTCTTAGCAGTTTAATTCTTCTGTCATTTCTAATATGGATCCTTTTGTTACAGAGTTACTGGTAGTAATGGATTCTGGATCTGTGGGTGACTTCTTATTATCGTTTTTGAAAGCTTTATGTCACTAATGCCTAAAAGTAAAGAATTTGTTCCTTCAGCTGCCCTCCACTGTAGATAGCAGTAGAAAGGTAGAAAGGCTTGAAGAGAAAGGATAAACTATATTATTAAGTTTCAAAAAATATATGCCTATAGCCAGAATTTTAGTGTGATTAATAATTTCAGGTGTCTCAGGATATGAAATTCAGACCACCTTTTTGATAAATTCTGAGTACTCTACTCTTTGAGTATCACTTCTAAAACATCACAAACCATCCACAGAGGAGATCTGCAGTATCGTTAGCTCAGAATGTGTGACCTTATACTGTGTGCCAGGTGATGTGTTTGCATACGTGTTACTTACACATTAGCCATTCTTTTTGACAGATCTACTGTCTTGCTAATGAATAAATTTAAAAATGAGAGCTATTTAAGAATACAAATACAGATCCTGTTTGGAAACTGGGAAGGCCATTATTTAGCAAACTTTTTCTCTACGTTGGTCTTGTAGCAATTTAAAACATTTTTGTGATAGCTGAAATAATTCTTAGATTAGAAAGTTCATTCTTTGGCTAGACTTCAATATAGTTTTCTAAAGGGTAGAGGGTTTTTTCTTGTGATTCCATATGTGAAATTTCAGCTTTATTAAGATTGTGTGACTGTGAAAGGAAGGTCATTGATGTAACATGTACTTGGATCCACTTATGTTCACCAAGGGAAAAAAAACAGTTATTCTTTCTTAAGATAGAATAAATTTACTGATTTCAAATGCAGCAGCAAGATAGTGTGAAGAAGTCCTCTTAGTTTTTAATGCTGTTGTGTTCAGGTTATTAAAGTAGCTGGTGTGTTTCATTGCAGTAGACCTTTCAGCACGTCCTTGCTTTTATCAGGTTTCTTAATCAACTTGTACCATATTCATTGTAAGAGTAAAAGGAATGTAAAAATGTAGAGTCAATAATAAAAGCGAATAAGGTTTGAGAAGCATCACAGTGGAGAGAAGAGAAAGAGAGAAGGTATGAGTCATCACGTTTTACAGAATCGCTGGCAATCTTTTATGTTTATATTCCAGATGAATCAGCACTGTCTTGAGCTCCTTTCATTAGCGTCCCTTTTAACTCCCCTTTCAGTACAGTGCACTCTGTCATTCAACCCACATTTTGCTCTGTATTTTTAATTCCTCTGAGCTTTTTTTCTCTGCAAGCTTTCTTACAGTGCCACCTGTACTGACTTTTTTCTAATTAAAACTGTCAAATGGCCATAAGCATTAGATCACATGCAAAAGGACTTATCTGAAAACAAGGAGACCCTCATAATTGAGTGGATTTTGCAAGCTTGTACGTTGTTATGAATGTCTTACTATGTAAATTTTATAGACCAGAGGAGATTTTGTTATTGATAGTTTTCATGTCAACCATGTTTGAGGGATTTCTTTGTATTTCCAAGCACCTAAACACTTTTTTGTATTTGTGAAAGAGGATGAAATAATACTTTTAGATTTAAAATTAAGGCAAAGGGTGATGAAATTTAGAGGATGATGTGTTGCATTGCTGGCATTACAAAAGAATGATAAATGATATCTAAATACTATTTTAATATTCTGGTTTTAAAGCCAGTTGGTATCAGAAATACGCTTGCAATTTGCAAGGAATAAATTATGGCGCATTTTGTTTTCTAGTGAGCATGTCTTTAAGAAAAGAACCAGCCCTGTCCCACACAATATGAACAATATAAAATAAGAGTGACGGTTAAGAATAGCATCTGTGGTTATACGGGATGGAGGAGGAATAAATAGCTCCCTGTCTACTACTCTCTTAGGGTAGAGTAGCGTACAGACGGATGTGTGCTCTTTGGGACAGGGTTTTTCACTGAAAAAGACTGGAAGCCATATGTAGGCAGATAAGGAAGTCAGCACATTTTTAGTAACTGTGGGGGGAGGGATAGACATCTGCTGATTTGCCTTCAGCTGTGGAATCTCTAAAACGAGTCTTTGAAGCCATAATATAAATTTCAGCAGGGGAAAACATGTAGTGAGAAATGGCCTATTTGCTGTGGTAACTCCTTTTCTATCCTTGTGAAGATAAGACCATTCTCCCAAGAGTAATGAAAGTAATGAAAAATAGAGGTATTCCCTTTTGTCTAGATCAGTGTATGCACGCCAGAATGCTGGCAAACCAGCAGTACTGCCAGTCCTAAGCATTCAGAAGTAATAAAGTTCCTGAAAAACTACTATTTTATTAGAACATATGAGGCTTTAAAATATGTGATTTATGAGGACGAAGGCACATGGAGCCAAATATTTTTTCATTTTCTTATTTCTATTTGAATAATTATTTTTTCCCAAATGTTATCACATATAACACTTTTCCCCATTCTCATCCATTGTACATTAGATTCTCATCTAATTATGGTGTTAATACTATATATTCTATTGAGAATACTATATATTCTATTATATATGCTGTTGAGATTTAATATTTTCAAAGCCCATGTCAGTAACTGGGAATTCTGTTAAGAGCACTGATGGGTCCATATATAAACTACCTATATCCACTTAGGTACTGGATTTTCATTTATCATTCTGCCCAAATCATCTTGACCAGTCAGGCATATCTTTCTTATGGAATACATATCAGTTGTGTTAATGATTTTCCAGTTATTTGGAAGTCGCCTAGAATATATTTTGAGGTAGAGAACAGCCTTTTTGCTGGGCAGACATTTTTTTGGTTGTTGAAATTCTGTTGTGTATTAAATCTGCCAGGCATGGGCTGGCCCTTGATATGCAGATGTTCATACATTTCTCTTACCAAACTAACTAAGCAAATAGCACAGATAGACAGTGGGCAAAAGTGAGTAATGCTTACAGTGCTCACACGTTTTTGTTGTAGATGTGGATATTCACATCTCTTATCTGAGAGCTTTCTGCCTTCAGCTGAAATACAAAATCTTCCTCTAATCAAGGTCGCCAGTATTGAAACTAGTTGTGCTGTTGGTCCAAAAGACGCAATTGCCTTCCCTCTATAATGGTTTTGTGGTGTGAACTCTTTTGGTGTAATGGGAACTGTCTGTTTGTCGCTCTCATTATTCAAAATAATACATAAATATGTTCCATTCAAATTAATGGGACATGAATATTTCTCAGAAAAGACATCTTCATGAGCTGCCATAAATCATTCTGTATGTGTATACTTAAATGCTTGTTGGAACAGGGTTATAGTGATCTACTATTACTATGTTAAATTCTGAGTCAGTTATCATTGAGTTACGCATCCTTCTTTGAGGCACAAGTAGTGCGCAAGTGACTCAGGCACATGGTACTAACTTCTGCAGTGAGTCATGGGTTGAAATGGGAATAGAATAATTTTGGTTTAGTATTTTACATAATCAAAACCTTACATTGATGATTTTTTTTTTTTTTAATCCGAGGAATCCTTTTTGAAGTAATGCCACTCTTTTTTTAATTGAGAAAGAAATTTATGTAAAGGGAAGTAGATTGCTTTACCTAGGACTATATATTAGGGAGTTACTCTTTCAGTTTTCTTACAGTCATCATCTTGTTCCCCTTGCCTGTAAAACTGTGGGCTTAGTGTTTTTCTCTGTTCTATTAATTGTCCTGTGTTTTTGCAGTGATTCTCCCGCCCTTCCTAGTTTTTACGCTATGAATTTATAGTACGATAAAATGCTTCACATTAAATAAGAAAACACTGGCATATGTCTTTTGTAGTCTGGTATTTTCCAGAGTAAGGAACATGTATATCATGTTAAAATAGGTTATGTAATTGTGTTCTTTTATCTGGCCTAAGGATTGACTTGCTTGGAAATTTCTTGAAGAAAGAGAGATCAGTCGTTAGCATGAGCTCCTTAAAGCTATTTCTCTGCCTATTTTCTTTTCTTTTTATCTTATTGGAAAATTTGATTGTGTGCTGGCAGATCTTAACCTCGCTGCAAATGAAGAAGAGTACAACCATTGTCCTAATCTGTATTCAGCTGATAACTGAGATTTATTTAAAGGGCTCTTTATAATAGTATTCGGGATTTCATAATGCCAAACTTTAGATGGTGATAATGTTACTGATAATTCAGAATTAGTCTTTAGCCTTCTTACCCTATGGCATTAAAAAAAAAATTAGTATTGTTGTTCTGCCCTTATTCCAATTAAGTCTGTTGAGTTTTTCTTTTCCATAATTTCATTTTAGTCTCATATCACAACACTGGAGTAACTGATTAGGCATCAAGAACCTGTATTAATTCAGGTGGTAAAGATCTAAAGATCCTAACATAAATATTACTCCAATAAATGTTTTTCTGAAATTTGGTTAATACCATTAAATTCCTATTAAAAGAAGGCACTTGGTAGAAACCATTACACCTATTTGCTATAGTGACCTTTTATACTGCAAGCTACTGAAATAATTTTCCCTTGGTTTTTTTTTTTTAAATAAAGTAATTTATTGGAGTAAACTTTATATAAGGGATTTAAATGTATATTATATATAAATATAAAAATATAAAAGTATATAAAAAGATTAAAAGGAATTACTAATAAGATGTAGCCCTATAGAACTGTGCTATTTATTGAGAATTACAAATTGCACAAAGTTGGATTTTGTGGATCTATTTCTGTGCTTCTTTAAGGTCACCTACCATTGCTGTCATTTAAAGTTAAGAGGCCATCCTCACTTGTCCCTGCCTTCCTGCTGTTTCACTTACAGCACAAATGTTCTTGGGATGGCAAGAAAAATCACTAGCGCTCAGCCCAGTCGTTCTCCTTATCTGGTTTACCAGGCAGCTGCGTGAGTGCTGGACTGGGTGGCAAAATGCAGCTGTGGCCTCAGGGAGGGTCAAGGGAGATCATGGATTTTGACAGCGCTGGGCTCAAGTCAGCTTTAAGTGACTGTGAAACCAATTCTGTCTCTCTGGTCTGGTCCTCTGTGTCTTCTTTCTCCTCTTCTTCCAAGTCCACGTTTCCAGCACTGTCTCCCTTCTTTGTCCTCTTTCTTTGAGGAAGGATTGATATAAAGTCATTGGTGGGTTGTTTTGAGGAATAGGCCCTGTATTATACTGGTATTTCCTTCCAAACTCACTCTTTCTCAGTTTACTGTAGATTACCTTCTCCTGCATCCTTGTCTTCTTGCCTGTCACTATCAACATCATGGGCTTCCATGTCATATTTGTGTGCGTAGTTCAGCAGATTTTCACTGACTGCATAATGCACATGCCTGTGCATTCTGGGGATGAATTTCACTAGAAATGTGAAGCGCGGGAAAAAATACAAATAAACTTTGTGCAGAAAGCTATAAATCATTGGCATAGTGGGTTTAAAAAAAAAAAAAAGCCTAGTTATTGAGCATATTTTGGCTGTGCCTTTATTAGGAGGTTAAGCAACAGATGATGGAATGGTTGTTAACTGAGGTTTCACTGTGTTAACTTACCTTCTGTACTCTTGGTGATGGTTTCCAAAATACCACATAATTAGTGATTCTTGAATCTGATACAATGCTTGCACTCTTTAAAAGAAAGCCAGGGTTTTATAGAGTCAGTGAAGGAAATGTGACATGCTGTCCTTTTGCAGACCTCTGAACATACGCATGTATGTATGTATATATATGTATGTATATATAGATACACACGTATGTATACTTTATATATAGGCATACACAGACATACACCCATCACTTCAAATTTAGGTTAGACATCTGTTGTCGAAATAGCTAATTCTACGTGAAACAGAAATACTGCAAGTAAAGTTGAAACTGCGCAAAACTATTACAAAATTAGAAGTGCAAATTTTTTTATTTGACATAAAGTACTTTGCTGACCGTACAAGGAGGATGAAAGCAATAAATCCTTGAAACAGCTTGGAAAAAAATAAAGCGGCAGAATGGAAATAGAACCTGAGATGGGAAAGGAAAGAAAACGGTAAAAGCAGTTGGTAGTGACTATACGGACAAACTGTTAAAAAGTATGATGTGGAGGAGGGGGGAGCACAGTTTTAAGTGACTAGGAAGACAGCAGAAAACATATAGGAGATTTTGGTATAGTCTGTCTGTATTTCACTTCATAAAAAATGCTTTGCTAGCTAGCTAGGGAGTGAAAGTATAAGAACAAGGGTACAACTTTTGTACAAAGTACCTGACTTTGTCATTAGGAGACGCAACTCTTTTGTACCAGCACCAGCAAATCATTCTGAAAGATCCTACAGCACTGCCCTGGGGAAAAGGAGATATTGGTTAAAAGAAAATTAATGATAGATTTTTTATCTTTTTTACTGGATTTGTGAATTTCACGTTTCTCTTCTTTTTCAAGCCACGACAATTTCAAATTCATAAGATAAGTTTTTGTCAATCAAAACTACACGTTTGAAGATGAAAACAAATACTCCTGTATCACAGAGGAAGCTTAACAGTTAATGAACGCAACGGTATGTTCTTCGGGCCTGCTTTGTGTCCTTACTGTTTTCAAATGAGATCGCACCGAGATTTAATTAGAGCTGAGCAGTAGTCATGGCACAGCAGCTGTTCAAGTCACAGTTCATCTGACAATTGCTTTTCCACACCTTCAGAGAAACCAATACCATTTACTAACTGTCCTTGTATTGTGAGCAGTCAGAATTTTCTTGTGAGCATCTTTTTTTAATTAAGGTTACAGCTTTTGTAATCAGGTATGAATCTCAGCTATCCTTCCAGATAAATAAGCTTACACTTCCTTTAAAGGGAATCAAAAGCATACAACAAATAAAAAGAATCATGTGTTCTATTTTCCTTAAAATATATGTTGCTCTTGAAATTTAGGGATCTCTTAAGCCAATCTTGTGATTTTATCTGGCCTGTGACTCAGATAATTTTTTTTTAATTTTTTTTTTTTTTATTTTAAGTTTCTCATCTAACAGATTTTGTCTTCCCACAGACTACCTCCCATCTGTTCAGGGTAATGGGTTTTCTGCCTATACTCAGAAAGGAGCATATTGTGGGATTTGAGTGAGAAATTTTATCTCAAGAAACCACTAGTCCTTGGAGTCTACTTAAACTTGGTTGCCAGGACTACTCCATCCTAGGCAAATAGGATAAAAAATTTGAGATCCGCTTGCAGAAAAATGAGAATTATAGCCTGCCTACATAAAGAGAAAGAAAATATGTGTGATAATGAAATATAAACTTTGTATAAACATTGTGATTGAGAAGCGTTCAAGCTCTCAAGTCTTAAAGATGTGTAGGTGGGTGGGCGGGAAGAAGGGACAAGGGGTAAGAAAGTGTGAATCCAGGGATGAGACAAAAAGTTGTAGTACCTTTTATAGGGAGATAGTACAAAAAAAAGACTTGTTAAAATCTACATCGTGATGCATTTGATATTGTCTCATATTAGAACTGAGAATTAATCAAAGTATCATAATATTGTGGGTTTGAATTAAGCCCTTAAAAGAAATGCTTTCTTCAAGCTGTCAAATCTAGACAAGATGCTCAAAACACGATGATTCGCAGAAGTGTTGAAAGGATGAAGTGTTTTAAGACTTGACCACTACCTCTGGAGATTGTGTTTTAAAAAAACAGTAATTTAGAAAGATTCATATTTGCTGTTTCTGTTGCTTCATAAATCCTTCTATCCATTTGCTGTGAAGCACTCTGTGTTTGCCTTTCATTTCCAGCGTGGAAGTGTAGAGGTTAGGACGCGATCTGCACAGTCTTGATGTGTTGTCTTAATGGTGTTGGTCTGTTGCTTATTTGTGCTGATGAGAATGAGAAGAGTAATTCATGTTCTTTCAGGATTTTAAGATTCCTTGGAATAGATGCATAGCAAGGCTCTGCTGTTCAACGCTTCTGTTCTTTTGCCTACTTTGGTTATTGAAATAGCAGCTCTTTGGCTTAAGTTTTAGTAAACAGAGGTTATGTTTGTTAGCGAGGAGGCATGTGAGATGTGTTCTGTGAGAGAGGAAGGGGGATGAGCACACTGCGGCCCAGCCTGAGGTATTAGTTCTGTAGCAGTAGGCTCTGTACTTCTGGGTGTGCTGAAGCACGTTGCAGGTGTCATTAAAGGTTATGGAACATCTTTGAGAGAAAGGGCAATATAAAGCTGTACCAATTAGTTTCTTCCTGAGCAACCTGTGCAAAACACAGTCCAATTTGTGACCAGACTCTGGAAGTGTTTTCAAGGTATTTTTCTAACTGAGAATTGTGTATGTTTGAATGTACAATAATGATCTTCTGTTTGCTGTTGGGCTCACCAAGGAAATAACACTGCATTGAAAAGAGCTGCTCACCTTAATTTGTTCCTTTCTGAGCCCATATATTGAAAATACAGTGTTCTGAATTGCCTTTAGATACACTTTCCTGCAACAAGGAGTCTATACTAAGGATGAAGTGACAGTTTTAGTGGAAGTTAGTAAGGGAAGATGGAGACAAACAAGGGTTCAGCCATCAGCAGTGTTGGTTTCCTCTGACTGTCTTTTCTGTCACTGAGGGCTGTCGTCAAGATGTGGATGGGCAGTCACAAAGGCCAGTCCTCACTTTGATGGGAAAGAAGGATTTAGTCTCTTACAAATTATGAAAATTGGGTAGTTTTGCTTAATTCTTTATTGCTTATATAGATACCTAAGGTTAAACTGGACTAAAAGTGCGCATGTGTCCTGTTCTTTCTTCCAGCTGAATGATGCAAAAAAATTAAGTCATAAACTGGTCCTGAGAATTTCCCAGTTTTCTTTGTCCCACGGGTTTTGACATCTAGACATGTATTATATTCATGTATGAGCACAAGATTGCAGCTTTTCTTTCTCTCTAACCCTACCTGTCAGATGGTCAGCTTGATCCGAGAGCGGGGTACCAGCCAGAAGAGGCACGGGGGGGTTCCATTCAGTCATGGGAGACTACAAGCTAACGGGGTCCCGGGCTGTACGTGTAGCCAACCATTTTCCCTTCTTCCACACGTGACACAACTTCATGCATGAGATTTTCTGTGCTGGGAGAAAGAAAACTGTAGGGAATCTAATCTAGCTGTTGTTATTTTTAGTAAATAATTATGCCTTAATATTTTTTTTTAAATTTATTTTTAAATTTTTCAGTCTCTCAAACTGAGGTAAGATGTAAAAGCAAAGGACCGTGAGGGCTGTTGGCCACTGCCAACACTGGACGCATGTGTCTTGTGAAAAGCTTCACTATAGCATCAGCTGTGATAAATTCATTTGCTTTATTTTAATCTATGGTACAACTGAGAAAATGCTTCAGCTATTTTTTTTCCCTCAAACATTTTGTAGAAGCAGAATTATAGTTTGCACAGGTAGCAATAATAGATGGAAATGACTGTTCAGATTACTTATAGTTGCTCCAACTTTATTTACAGCGATTAATATTTCAGTTTAAAGTTAAACCACCATTACTTTTGAATTAATACTTTTTGCCTGACAAATTGATGAGTGCTCCAAACTAAAATCTTTTCCCTCGAAAGTTTTGATTTTCTGGCGCTTCTGTTCCCGGCGACGTCTGCCCAGGAGGTGGCAGTGCTCGACCGAGAGGCGGGTGGGAACGGGCTCCGGTTTGGTGCTGAATGGGTGGCACTTGCTGCAGCAGCTCTTATTCACTTACAGATTCGTTCTGACAGAAACACAGGCATTGTAGAAATTAATCTTGGTTTGTTTTGCTTTCCTTTAACAGCAAAGTAGTGAAAGTGGGCATCCTAATGAAATTGTTGAAGATAGAAAATAATGTAAAGAGGTGTAGAAATTTTAAGTAATCCTGGTTGAATTGATAGGATTTGAAATGCATTCAGAAGAAATGCCCATAATCTAGTCTTTATTAAAAGTCACTAAGATTGGTTTTGGTTGCCTTAAATCTTGGTGAAGGAATCTGTCCTTATTTACTACATATTGTTAGCGCATTTTATGACTATATTATCAAAAAATGAGATCCACTAATAGGAAATTTTTTATTTTTTTTTTTTTAAAAAGTAGTGCTTAAGATTCTGTCTGTAACTCAACAGTGTGAATTTCTTTTGAATTACCTGCTGGACAATGGAATGTGGCAAGAAATTGATGAGAATGAAGAAACTCGGACTACGGGAGCTTAAAATGTTAAGGAACATAATGCTCATCAGGTTTTGTTGCTGAGAAAATAAGTTGTAAAAACTACTGGGGATAAGAATGAACCTCTGAAGTGTCATATACAGGACCAAGGATAGAAAATACTGACTTCAAAAGTAGTCAGAAATATTCTGCTGATTTGCTTTCAAAAAATTAATAGCCACGTCTGCAAATCCTGGTGATTTTTCTTTTGATTGTGCTGTTAGGAGTTTAGGGATTACTTGCTCATTTTGTTTTTCTCTTTCTTTTTGTAGTTCACAATTGAAGAAAAAAAAAGTATTTTAGAAGAAACTGGCAGTCTGCCACTGTGTGGGATTCTGATACGAGAGTTGTCTCAAAGCAGTCACTGATACAACAACAGACTAATTTGTGTTGATGCGGTAGCAAACTAGAATGAGCGTAGCAGCCTTTCTTTCTTAAGCAAATTAAACTTGCAGTATGGATATCTGGGGTCTCTGAATCTGAAACTTTTCAACACATCCTGAATTTTTGTCCCAACAGGCCTTACTGTAGAATAATCAAGAAAATATTCTGAATGCTGTTATTTGTTCATGCTTTGTTTACTCACCAGGATGATCAGCCTTGCCCAGAGTCATAAATTCACTAGCAAAAATATTTACCAGTAACTAGCTGCAGATTTGGATCTTACGTAACGAGGGCTTGCACATGCCTGCTGTTTTGATCTTTGCCAAATGGCAGTATCTTCATGGGAAAAGTACTCCCGTCTTTTTCTCTAATGAGTCCCATCCAAATGAATCAGTGCCACGGACTGCAGACTTGTGGTTGCCCAAGGACCCATTAGTGGAGAGGTGACTAGTAGCATAAGCTAGCCACTTCCCATTAGGGACTGAAGTGGGTGGGTGTAGCCCACAAAATGACATAGAGCTGGATTCAGTTCATCTCTTGGGCATCCTTGACTAACATGCTGTATGTTGCCAACTAAATTTAAAGCAGTCTTTCCACAGTACAGCTCCTAGAGGGAAGATCCACTCAAATCTCTGAGATTTTGGAACAACCTTTGCTATTGTGTGCAAAAGAGAGCAGGTCCTATTCTCATACCTATAGGCACTGGGGGAATTAATCCCATAGATGGGAATAATTATGAAATTATTACAACTATTACTCTGCTTTAATATATGTCAAAAAGAGGTTGCTGTTTGCATATTAATTGTTCATGTCTGTTACACTTCCATTTTTTGGCATCTCATATTTAACAGTTTTTAGTTGTGTAAAAAAAAAGACTGTGCTCAACTGGGGAGGGGAAGCGATGTTGGAATACAGTTCCATGTTCAGCCATTGCCTCTGCTCCTCACAGCTGTGAGGTATTGCCAGTCAGCCCAGGCTCGGGGCTGCTGCAGGACTTGCAACACAGCCTCATCAGATTTCTGCTCGAAAGGTTGGCACGCTGCTGGATTTCAAAATCCCCAATTTGAGGTACAGCATACTATTACGTACTGCTGAATTCCAGAGCTGAGTGTGACCTGAGTGTAATGCAGACCTTGCATGGAGTAGCCCCTGCAGCTGTACAGCAAACACTTGGGACAGTGTGGGACTTGTTTGGTTACAGTGTTCATTAAGCACTAAAAACTCAGATCACTTTTGTTTTACAGATAATGAGAGTGTGATCAGCTGTGGGCTTTTGCATTATTGTAATGCGTAGTTAGACCAAAATGAATGTATCACTCATGGAGATTTTTTTTTTTTAATTTGGCTCTTAATTAGATGCACTATAAGCCAATAAATTGTTTGCACAGCTGCCTACGAAAATCCAAACCTGTCAGACACCACTTTCATGAAAGTTATTGTCATGTATCCTGATCATGTTTCTCATCTTTAATGGCTTCCCTTTTGTCACAACATCCTTGAGACTTGCGGTATGTTTTGTGTTACAGATCCCAACAGACTTTACCTGACTTTTAGTTTTATGGACTGTGCCTGTGAAGGAATTTTTAAAGCCCGTATTTTCCAGGTCAGCCTCACCTGGGGAAGGGGTGGGTAATGCTTCCCGTCTAGTGGATTAGGTTTGGTGCCAGTTTACTGTCGAGAAAAATATGATTCACTAACTTCAGCAGTACCAGAAAATTCTATTGTTCTCTAATCCATAGTGGGAAGCTAAAAATCCTCAGGAACACAGACTCTTAGTTATCTGGCTTTTTAGAGAATATTAAAATCAAGAAACCAAACGTGGATATTTTAAGTACGGACAAAATTATATGTGATTATACTTTTAAGTATAGTATTAAAATACAGGGCAGTTAGTTTAGTTTTATAATGTACTTGGGAAGCTTAAATCTGAGCAGAAGAGACTGTTCCTTTTAGTGAAAGGGTTAGAGTATTGCTAAAATAAATTCCTTGCCTTATTTTCAGCAGAACCCATTCATGCATGATTTGCAGGAGTTAATAAAGAAGAACTATATTTTCAGGTCTTTGCTAACGTAGTGTCCTGTTTGAAAAAACTTCTGGTGGTGATTTGTTAGGATAAAAGTACCAATATGTCTGAAAGTATGACCAGAGAAGGAGTATATGGAGGTACCCTGGAAGTGGCAAAAAGGTAATCTGCTACACCATTCCATGTGTTTCCCTGCAGAACGTGGCATAAAATGTGGTTAAAAAAAAAAAAAAAAAGGGAAAAAGTGCTACTGGCAAACGTTTTTTTTGTTTTCTTTGTATCCATTTGTACTAAGAATTATCAGTATAATGTGTTTCCGATGGCTATTGTAACTTGAGAATCTTGAAGCAATTGATTTTTCATGGCAGAATTCTGGACCTTCCTCCAAAGCTAGTGGGTAGATGAAATGAGTGTTTCTCAAGCCCATTCTTCCATAATAACTGATAAATTAATATTTTTGTTCTGCTGAGCACAGTGCATGAAATCCTTCTTTCACTGGGCGGGGGGGGAATTTCATTGCAGGTACCACACAGCTTTCTGATACACTGGGAATCTTGTTTAGGGGCAGAGGAGACTGTCATGAAGCCAATGGAAAGAGTGTGTGTATGTGCGTGCATGTGTGTGAGAGACAAAAAACCCCACCTTAATATTAATTCAACTTAAAGTAGGAGAGGGGCATAGAAAGCATTAACAATTACTAGTAATTTAGTCCATGTTGATGTCAGTGATTAATTTCCTTGTGGGTTTTTGCTAATGCTGCGTTAAATAGTGTTCTTACTGTTAATATGCTTTTTCTAATAGATCTAAAACTATTTGCAAGTTAGGTTCATGCTCCATATCATGCATAATGTCCATCATTCAGCACAGGCATACACCTAACTTTATGATAATGAAGTATTTCCACAGTTTTCAGCCAGCTCCTGCGTGTGACTGGCCCCTGCTATTCTTTCAATGAGGGATTGATACCAGTGCAACTACCTTAAAGCCAGTAAAGCCAGAAAGATGACCATGGCTCTATATTTATCTGTGACTGGAAACAGTTTTTTAGCCAATATCTGATATACATTTCTTTCTACAGAAGAGGGCAGCAAAAGCCATATACTTTTTCTTTACTGCATCTATGAAGATGCTAAATCAAGTTACTTAAGTAGAGCTATGAAGACCAGGTTTGCTAATTGATCTGCTCAGAGAAACAGGGCAGAACATGACTGTCTTTAAGTATAAGCATAAAAGCATAAGTTTCAGTTACATGAAAAAAAAAAATGAAACATTGAAGACTATTTTACACCCGTTATTTCGGATCTTGATTCAAATGGGGCCTCTAATATTCCTGTAACATGAAGCTAGTGATAGAATTGGAAGAGACTCCAGATCTACGTGAAGGAGGTGAAAGGATCTCTGAGCCAAAGATCAAAGCAATTGCTGATCCGTGAAAAAACTTTTTATCCTTCACTCATTTAAATCTAGTTCAGTAGTGGTGGGGCCGTGGAAGTATTGCTGCAAGGGCGTGAAATGCTTGTGGGTGTCCCTTTGGAAAAAAATACTCAGACTTGCCTGTACCATCACTGCCATTCTCTGTATGGATATATCTGTATATCTCTAAGAAGATACTCTGGCACTTGTGGCAATCCTTTCTTCTCCCATTACCCCGTGTTTCCCCTGGGTCTTGTCCCTGTGTGACGCTGAAGATTTAAGTTTTGACATTAAGACTAAAGGTTTGATGTTATACTTAATCTGGTTTAGCTACAAGCTGTGGCTGAAAGGTGTGCACTGTCTCTCCCACTTTCTCTCCAGACATGCATGACTTGCATGCTTCCCCCTCTTTCTTGCCTCATGTTGACTAGTTTGTTCAGCATCTCATCTATAGAACAAGTGCAGAGGGGAACTAGCTAGAAAGGTTTTTAAAAAGCAGTTTCTATATTAAGTGCAGGATCCTCAAAGGTGAAAATTCAAACAACATGATAGCCCAACATGGTATATATGAAGTATCACTTTGTAGTGTCTCTAGGTGTAAATGATTCAAATTTTCTCACTCTTCAGAGTCACACATCTTGCTTAGAGGCATTTAAAATGCCTTAGAGAATTCAGTATAAATAGAAAAATTAAAAGGCAGATAAATTTCTGCTGAAGAGTTTATTGATAGCGTGGATTCTTTCACTCCATGCTGGTTTTTACGGCCTTTCAGATGTCAGCAATTACCTTCTGTTAGTGTAAAGTATTTTAGGCTCACTTTATTTTCTTTACCTCAATAGGAAAAAAGTAAACTTAAAATATCTCTAGATGCTATTTCTAGATGGTTTGTTTTTTTCTGTCATAAACTAATCACTAGTGGCTGCACTGTGTAACATTTTTGCCACTTACTCAAGATAGAATGCCTTACTTTCTAAACGGTAGATTTGCTCATTAACAGTTTGTACTACTTTATCTTTGTTGTCAACAGAATGAGAAGTTGGAAAGAATGGACAACTTAGTTGGTAGAGAGACTTGGAAATAACAAATTTAACTTTGTTACTTTAGCCTGCAATATTATTACATTTGCTCTAGAAGATAAGGTTAAGGAACTTAACAGCAACTGGTGCAGAAGATGCAGTTTGAGGCTTATAGCAGTAAGAACCATTAAAACCTTCATCAGTATTTAGAACATTAGTATTTCGTAATTTGGCTAGTGGTGTTTTCCTGTATAAAAGTTGGGACTTTTTGTTCATCTCATAAGTACAAAATATTTTGATGAACCTGACCATGGGAAACTGTAGTAGTCATTCTAATGAGTCTAACAGATTTGGAAAACGTTATAATATGTTGCATCACATATGAGGTCGTCTAGTGATGAGGGAATGAACATTTAAAAATACTTTCATTTGTCATCTAATTTACAAAAAAAAAGCCCACAGAAATTATGTCACGACTATAAATCTTGCACAGAAGTAATGGGCTAATGGTAAATATTACATAATCGGAGATGTGGGATTTTGAGACATTACCAGAAAGACAGACTAGCATTTGGACATGAAAGAGTACTTGTTTCGCCTCGAGTGGGCAGAAAATAAGGCATTTTCAGTAAAGCATGCTGTTCAAAAGACCCAGAAAAGTTAAGCTCAAATGAAAGATTCAAGAGTAGGAGGCATTTTCTTCTTGTTTAGATCTCTAGTGAAAACACTGTGTTCAGAACAGAGTGACAAATAGAAGGGCTCCTGATTAAAACAAACCAGATAGTTCTTGGGCTGGAATGATCTGTGCTGTGAAAGGATAAAATGGCTCTGTTTTGTTTAAATAATCAGAGTAAAGGAGGTAACATTCTGGTATATGCCAAGGGGATAGGATAATTTGTTACAAAGGTGAAAAAAATTGGGATTGAATCAGAGATTGTGGAAGCCTCAGAAGGTGCCACATATAAAGCCATTCTGAAAAAAAAAAACCCTTTCTAGCAAGGGGGATATGCAGCACAGAAAGGGAAATGGAATAATTGCTGCTTAATAAGCTTGTGTTCTTTATTTCTACATTGTTTATGCTTTTTTTTAATACAGTTTCAGAATTTGGTCTTTTGGGCAGCTTCTCTACTGTCTGGACAGGAAAATCCTCCACTGACCAGTGCAGAGACTCTGCTTTTTCACAAGTTTAGCCATCGCTGGTAAAGGGAATGGGGAAGGGTGTGACGGTTCAGTGCCTCTGCAGAGGAAAGGCTGCACGCAGGAGCTCTGGTTTTTAAGCAGGTATTTAACAAAGTTCTTTGCTTCAAATTTGAGAAGTCAGGGAAGGAAAACCTTGTACCAGAGGGGTGTTTCCTACAGATGTTTTCTACTGCCTCGTTAAGTTCGAACTGCTTGGGTAGCTGTGCGTTCACGGTCCTCAATAAAACTGTGCAGATCGGCCATGAAGAAATCCTGTCGCTTGATAGAATTAACCATGTGATAGGTTCCAGTATTAGGCTGTCTGGGATGACTCCGTCATGTGCTAATATGCACTAGGACCATAAGTGCTTGCTTTTCTTCCTAGTAATTCTCTTTCTATATGTTACAATTGACAGGATTGGTATAGGAGTAGTTGAGACAGTGATTTCAGGTAAAGATACGCAGTGAAGCCTGAGACATATTGTGCCAGTGGAAACAATAGGATATAACAAAAAAAAAAAAAAAAAAAAATGGCCACGTTGTGCCACTGGGGACAGAAGAAAATGTTCAGAAATAATTTCTGTTGTGACCTCAACAGATTAACTAATAGACTAGAATGCAATTGTTTATATGTTACCTTATTGGCAGAAGCTAGCACTTTTTTTATATGAACAGTGTATTTTCCCCTTCAAAATACTAGGCTATGACTTAGAATGAAGAACTGCATTGTGTCCTGTCTGTCATACTGACAAAAAAAAATATTTTTATGAAATTAATCAAGTTCCAGTTAGGGTTTCTGTGAATTGTCAGATCACACAGTGAATAACTGGAAAGAGCAATCCTTGTGTCCTTGCCATTACAGGGCTTCCATGGAATGTGACATTTCATCAAACTGAGTGATTAACAGCAAAACTTAACTGGCCTGATACAAATGTGAGCTATGGAACCTGTTAAAATAACCTGTGTTATTTCAGAGCCAATAAAATGTGCTGCTGTTCAAATTTACAGGCTCCTGGAAATGGAGATTATCATTAGTCGAATGAAATCCAACTCAACAGGGAGCACTACTAAAGCTAGAAGTCATGCATTTGATATGCTCCATCACTTATTTTGTGGTGATGGTCTGCTTCTTTTAAGGCAATTTCAGTATGAAGTAATAGCTTGAGAAAACATAACTGTTTCATGTGAGAGTGAAATACTGATTGGGTCAGGTGCCAACAATATAACTTCACAGTGCAGAATTAAAAAAGAACATCAAGGTCTTTAAAAGTCAGGGTTTAAATAATTTTATTTTTTTATAACAGTCTCTTATTGGTCTCTTGATGCCGAAATGTGGAACAAGTAAATAAAAGAAAGTCTGTAAACCAGCGTGTTTAGAGTATTCTTAGTAACTTCTTCTATTTAGTCATCATAGCAGTTCCAAATGCTGGGTCTTATTAGCTAGGCTGATTGATTGGAAATCAGTATAGCAATGTTGATACTATCAGGCAGTTGCAGAGTCCATTGATATTGATAGAGAGATTCCCACTGGTTTCAGTAGATTATAGATTAGGTCACATAAAATGAAAATACTATGCAAATCTTATCATATGCTTCTTATGGTTTCTTATGGTTTTCATATATTTAAAAAAGTCTGCATAACAGTCTAAAAAGTCCTCAGCATATGAAAGAAGTAATAATCTTACTCTTTTAAATTATCCTTTATTGCAGCTTCGTGATATGTACGCAGTCATGTTTTTAAGCCATTATTTCCTTGGCAGATTCTTTTGATTTCATATTGAAAGCACATATATTTAGAAAACTGCTATCTTAAAAACCATGTACTTAGAACGTGTCTAGATTATATCACTGAAATGTTAATTCCTAATGTATATAATTTCATTAGATTGTTTAATATTTTTTCACAGGACAGTAGGCCAGTGTTATGTATGAAATTTAACAAGAGCAAGTGCCAGATTCTCCACCTGGGATGAGGTGATCCTAGTTATACACAGAAATTGGGGGATGAGAGGCTGGAGAGCAGCCCTGAGGAAAGAGATCTGGGGGGTTTGGGCCAATGTCAAGTTGAACAGAAGTGAGCAATGTGCCCTGGCAGCCCAAAGGGCCAACGACACCCCGGGGTGCATCAAGCACAGCATCTCTAGCTGGTTGAGGGAGGTGAGTGTCCCACTCTACACTGCACTGGTGCGGCCCCACCTTGAGTACTGGGTGCAGTTTTGGGCACCTCAATATAAGAAGAACATCAGACTGTTAGAGTGTGTCCAGAGGAGCATGACCAAGATGGGGAAAAGGCTCAAGTGCAAGAGTTATGGGTTGAGATCACTCTGTTTGTTGGAGAAGAGAAGGCTGAGGGGTGACCTCATGGCAGTCTACACTTTCCTCAAGGGGGGCAGCGGAGGGGGAGGTGCTGATCTCTTCTCTCTGGTGACCAGTGACAGGACACGAGGAAATGGAATGAATCTGCGTCACGGGAAAGTTCAGATCGGACATTAGGAAAAGGTTCTTCACTGAGAGGGTGGTCGGTCCCTGGATCATGGCACCAAGCCTGTTGGAATTCACAGAGTGTCTGACAAAGCTCTCAGTCATATGGTTTAGTTTTTAGGTAGTCCTGCGAGGAGCAGAGGGTTTGACTCAATAATTATGAGTTCCTTCCAACTTGAGATACTCTATGATTTTACGGTTATGCCAGTGTTCCATATTTTTTAGCACTCTGTGTTACTGGACAGTACAAATGGGATGCCAGTGACATCTTAGACACAGTCATAATTCCATTAATTTAATAGAAAATACTGACTGCTGGAGGTAGATTGACTTTCTCATTCAGCATGAAATTAGGGCAGCATATACAAACAATAGTTTTTCTGGTACAAAAACTTTGAGATTAAATCTACTTCTTTTTCTTGGTTGTGTTTTTTTTGTTTTTTTTTGTTTTTTAAATGGAATTAAATAATTAATTATTTCTAACCAGATTTGAACTTGAAGACTGGGTTTGCTTTCTCTTCAACTTGTTCTACTCTGTCACTGAGGCTAGTGTACCACACTTTTTAAGTTGGTGGAAGTCTGGCTGGTTCTGTGTCAGTAGTCTGCCAAAATCTTTACATGCATAAGGTAATTCCAGTGAACCGGTTCTTTGAGACTACTCTCTGTGTGTATATATATATATGTACATTACCTTGCTTGGAGTAAATTACGCTGTTTATTAATGTTGACAGTCTGCAATTTGTGTACTCTAGAGGGTGCTACTGTTCTAAATGATGAACAAACTTTTGCCCTGTTGTAGGCAACTGGCACTATAATTCTTTTTGAGCATACAGTCGTCTTATTGATAGGATCGGTAATTGGTTCCTGGTTCACTGTTCAGACATGCCCAGAAATCAGTGTTCAAACAGAACTGAATCCTGTGCACATGTTGTTATTTGTACAGAAATCCGACAAGTGCTGCACTAAATTGTCAAGTGCAAATTGCAGTGTTTAAGGGTATGCAGTGCTGTGAAAATAGGAGACTTACACACGTGAGCCGGACTTGACCCCACATGTTTGCTGAATGCATGCTTTTGACTTTAATAAAGACCTTATTATCAGACAGAGCTGATAAGCTCTGCATTGCAGTGTTAAAGAAGGCAAACTGAAGAACTATAAACCTGCTGCATGTTAGCAAATGATTTTCCTGTTGATTTTGCTGCCAGTTGAAAGTAGCACCAGTTTTAATGCTTCATTCATTTACACAAAATGAAACCACATTGTTTTCATGGCATAGTAAGATACTGTGGAAATGTATGTAGATGCTGTGTAGTTTGAGGGAAATATTTCAGGTCTGTTCTATATATTTGAAACATTTTTAGTGATTGCTACATTCATTGTCCTTGCCAAAGTTCAGTAAGTAGTATGAGTTCATTTTAGGCTGCATCTCTGGCAACTGTATATTCTATAGTTGTTTAATTTTAAATGTGCAAGATTTTTATCCAGAAAATTAGTTGTGAAGCAAGAAATGCATAAATATTTTACATATTTTGAAAAGATTCTGACTATAAGAGGTCATGCTAGTAACTCCAATAGGCAGCATTCATATTAGTAACTGTTTTCACTACATTTAGGCGTTGGAAAGCAATTTTTTACACAGTGAGTTTCAGCTGAATAATAGTACTGCTTTCTTTTCTTGCCTTCCCTACATACAATGCAAGAAATCATCAACAATGGGCAGCCAAATGTTACTGGAATTGGGGCATATTTGTTTTGTCAACTTTACTCATGTTGACAGCTAACCTCACACTCTTCTCAAAGGCCTTGCCTAGAGATCCTGACCTTGAAAGCATCACTTCCTTCCTTCAGAGGTGCTCCGAGAGTTGGTGTAGAGGTATTCCATGCTCAGTACTGAGAGTAATAAGGCATAACAGGAATTTCAAGCTACAATTCAGTGAAATTCTGTAAATCAATAACACCAAAGAATTTTGTTCCCCATCTCCCCTCAGCAAAAAAAAAAAAAAAAAGCATGTAATAAATGTCTTTATGATAGGATTTCACATTTCTCATATTCCAAATAGGAAATGATTCAAGCAAGTCATGACTGTATTTCCAAAGTACAGAAAACTAGGTTCTATTTCACAGCAAACTCATGCTAAGAATTTCTTAGAGTTTGTTCTGAAATAACTGAGTCATAAATTTTTGTTGCAAGTTATTTTTTAGAGATATCAAGATAAATTCTTGCAGTTTGTAGCTCAATATTTGGAGAATATTACTGAATATTACACATTTTCATAAAAGTTATTGGCTAAAGCTACTTTGAAATTAAGTGTCCTTAAATGTTTAAATGCCACATTTGTTTCCAGCCTCAGATTGCTTAACTTCAGTACTTACTATTTATTTTCAAAGCTGAAGTCATTTGTTGAAATGTGAATCATGCCAGAGTTTAGTTGTTTAACGATTGACTCATCTAAATGATGTTTATGTAGAAAGACTGAATTTAAAGGAATAGCATCTCACCTTAACTAATGTTTTGAGCACGTTCCAATTGTGCAATGGACTTAGCTCTAAAGAATTGAAGAGCCTCTCTTTGTGGTTTCCCTGTTCCATTTCCTCTCATAAAGAAGTAATCAATTGCTGATATTGGTTAGGGTAAGCATTGTGGGGGGTTTGATCTCTATATATGGTCAAGTTACCATTCAGCTTTGCAGAGACTGGATATTACTCTAAGCTTATTTTTCAGTGTTCAAGAAGCAGCTTCACTAGAACATTGATTGTGTTATATAGCCAACATAATTCTATTTACATGAAATTTGGTTTCTGTGATGTCCAATAATGTATATGCCTCACCTGTTGTTACATCAGAAATAAAATGTAGGAGCTCATCTTTTTCCCAGTAAAATTCAACAATAACATTACTGTTAAATTCATGGGGATCAGAATTGGAGTTTTAAATATTTTTCAAAGCAGTAAATCTTAGTTTTTCCAAGAGACATCTAAGCTGTCTGTTGTTACAAATTGGTTGCTTTTCTCCTGAGGCAGATGTGGTGATATCTTTGAACATGAGACCTTCCTCTCTGGTCTGTGGGTTTTGTGTACTTCTCCCAGGGTCGTACAGATGTCCTTGGTTTTCCTGCACCTATTAGCTTAACATGGTCTAGCTGATGCTTCAACATAAACAACATCCTAAAACTTAAGCCGTGTCCAGACATCTTCAAAGTTTTCACATTCATATGGAATTTCAGAACAAATTTTGAAAGAAAAATAAGTGATGGATAGTATTTCTTTGTTAGACCTGTGATACAGTGTATTTAACTTCTACTTTTGTTATTGGCAAAAATATTTGATAACATCCTGAGTATGCACCTCCTATAATAAAACAAGATATTTCAAACTTCATATTTTCTATGTATTTATTACAAGAAAACAGTCTAAACCAGTAATGCAAATGCTTTCTTCATTGTTGTCTTCTTACCAACTGTGTATTCGTAACAAATTAATTGTTGGGCAATGTTTTAGTATGCTGTTTCACTTTATTTGATTTCTACCACCCGTTACCCGTAATACATAAGGTATCCTTAAGAAATATGTTGCCAAAGGCAGAATTTTCAGTTGATTATTATGAAGTTTGGTTCTTCCACTACTGAAACCAATGGTGAAACTCTTCTGGACCTCAGTGGGGAAAGGATTTTCCAAAAGCAATAATGAATTGTTTTAATACGTAGTATATACATAACTTTCACATCATATAGATTACTTTCACTGATGAGGTAGATTTAGTTTAATATAACAGCATTTTGTCAGATGTTGAAAATTGACAGGTTTGGGGTTTTTTAACACTTGAGAAGATATTCTGTGATGTTCTGTTTTTGGATTGTGCAACAGATTTTTGCTTGCATATAGTAAAAGCAGGGGAAGGTACTCTCAGCTTTGGCTTGAGCAGAGAAGGTGCAGAGAGAGACTGACACCATATTCCTTTTCCAGCTTAGGAGTGTTAGACTAATTCCCTTTTACCAAGAGTTTTTTTTTATTTTTTTAAATTCCCATTTACTTCAAAGCAGATACATGCAGCCTAAGGCATACAAGTGACAGATTCCTAGAAAGAATGTCTGCTTGTTAGGCCTGGGAGACTGGATCATTGAATTAAGTTCTGTTTCATCACAGCAATCCCAGAGCATAATAATTACTCATAAACTCTCCTTCAGATTAATTACATTGTCTCAAGTTATAGTCTCAAAAAAGCAGAACTGATAGTAAATCAGGCACTCTCAAATTTGGTGATGACAGTCTCCAGTACCCCTGATAATTTCTTTAAAAACAATATAAATTTTCTAAGTATACTATTCCCAGTAAACCAGTTTTTCTAACTAAATGAAGTGGGTGAAGATTAACATGAGTGGCTGTTAGGAAGTTGTTCACATTGAAACAGATTTCCACTGGCATTGTTGA
Source organism: Strix aluco (assembly GCF_031877795.1). Taxonomy (NCBI): domain Eukaryota; kingdom Metazoa; phylum Chordata; class Aves; order Strigiformes; family Strigidae; genus Strix; species Strix aluco. The sequence goes on from NC_133941.1 coordinate 21,864,322, forward strand.
CTTTAATGAGAGCAAGATTACATCTTTTTACTGGTACTCATTTTATATCAGTAACTAATTGTGAAATATGTACTGCAGTATACTTTCGTGTACACTTTAATGTTGAAAATCCCATTTTTCTTTTTATCACAAAATACTGTGTGATGGGATGTTAAGGATACAAGGATGTCAGAGGAATTGTATATGTGTAGTAGGTAGGTTCAATTAGTATACATGTGTGTTTTCAAGACACTGGAGGCCATACAGGAAGCTTTTGTGTAGCTACTAATTACAGATACATTTCTTTCTCCCTTTTTTCCTGCAGGGCCAAGGCTTTTCGTGGAAAAAAGGTCCATGGAGAATATGACATAAAGGTTGAACAGGTAACTAAATGACTTAATCTGAATGTTATTTTTATATTTGTGTATTTATACAAATACATATAGATCTATATGAATACATACCTCCCTGGAGGTATTTAAAAGATGTGTAGACGTGGTGCTTAGGGACATGGTTTAGCAGTGGACTTGTTAGTGCTAGGCTAATGGTTGGACTTGATGATCTTAAGGGTCTTTTCCAACCTAAATCATTCTATGCTTCTATATACATGTACATATAGATAGATACGTAGCCCTTTGTACTTCAGAAAGACCTCACAAGCAGAACAGTCAAAGGTTTAATTATATTTCATTCTAAGGTGGCTCTTTTTAGAGGATTCTGACCATAATTTGTACAACATTAAAAACATGTCATATTCAAAAGGTTGTTGCTTAGAGCCTGTGAATTTCCCAGACACTCCGTGAATTACATGTTGTGTTTCTGTATCACTAATTACTTCAATTAAGAATATACATACACTCTGGTTGCAGTGCTAGCATGTGTGTTTTTAAAAAAAAATATGCAGATATAATTTAGGGTGATTGGAATGATAGCTATTTTATTTGAGCTAGATATCTGAAACTAGGGAAGTAAATACGTCTTTCCACTGCTTTTCAATCATTAATTCTGTGAATAGATAGTACTGTAAGAAGCTTCAGTACTTAAACTGAATTGTCATTGGAATTTCAGAGAGTGAGGGAACGTTATCACTAGCCGTGTGGATTCAACTTGTCTAAATTCACTGTAATAGTACAGCATGTAGCTTTGCTCCATTCTTTACACCACTGAATATCTGCTGGTGTTCTTGGCTTGGAAACATGGAAGTTTTGCCAGGGATCTTCAGGAGTATTGAGGGAAAAGCGGGAAAAAGAAGACAGGCTATTTTGTGCCCAAATACCATTCACACCTGGATCAGACCATGCAGCTGACATCACACACGCTGTCTCTTTAACAAAAACTCTGTGTAAGCCTAGAATTTCCTTCAGGTGGCCTCTTGTAGGACCAGAACCACCTTTAATCAGTAAGAGATTGAAAGTTTCTGAACCCTGCTAATCACTTTGTCACAGTGTTGATGTGTGACAATCATATACAGAGTTATTAACAACTACTTCAGTGTTCTTTTGCTAGTATCAGAGAGCATTATTTTATTTTTATACTACTTACAGCAACCTCTCTATTGCATACAGTATTTTCTATCATGTATTAAGCTTTTAAACTACAAAATCTATACTGTGAATACCTGTAATTGTTTAATATGATTTATTAGTTGGAGAGATCAGTTGTCAATCTCAGATTTAATAGATTTTAAATGGTTCTTTGACATTTTCAGCACTTACACAAATATTTCAATCTCTCACCATTTGTACTGTTTTTACAATAATCTTAAAACTGCCCCTTGTGTTTAGAACATTGTAACACTGGTCCAGGAAAGTATATAAGCATATGGGATTTAATGAGGAAACATCCATGCTTGAAATCAAGCACATACTTAGGCTATTGAGTTGGAACACTTGCCTTAACTGAACACTAAATTCTGAAAGCCTTACACAGATTTTACTTAGGAAGACTTTCAGTGATACCATTTTTCAAGAGGAGACTAATGAGAATTCTGACACTCTCTATTCTGTATTAGTGTCCGGGATAGCAAAGACGCTTTTATTTATCCACTAGAAGACAGCTGGCTGCATTTCAATTATTCTGCTGTGTAATGTTATTGTAAAGTGCCTTGAGAGTCTAAGCTGATGAAAGACTGTGGATAAATGAAAAACATCCTGTCCTTTCCTTTCAAATAACTGTAGATTCAGAGTATGGAAGTGATTCCTTTTAAATTCCACATTTTCAGTGTGAGAAGATACTTTGAAAAAGGTCTTTATTTGTGAATTTTGTGATTCGCTTGTTTATTAGCACCAGATCTTTTAAAAAGAAGAGTAAATGCCCACAAAGAAAATAGAAAGGAGTAAAGTATATGAAGAGACACTAAATGCTATAAGAAAATATTCTACTTATCATAGTTATTTTAACATTGCTTTTGTATTGTTTTCTTTAAAACTGTTCGTAATTTTTGTTGAGTCTGTATCAATCTCTGTGATAACACCATACAAAGCAAAAATAAAATCTCTACACTTCTGTGCAGACATGAATGAGGAAATACACTTCTACTTGCCCCACAGTCCTTTTTCATAAAGTTTTTTACTTTTTGCTTTCTTTGTATTAGAATGTATTCAGATGTGATGTGTCATATGTGGCAAATACTGATTAATATCCTCTTGGTGCTCATTATATTCCAAAAGTATACTGTCAGCAGTTCAGATACTAAAACTTAAAAGAAGGGATTTAGGAAAATAAGGGTAAAATAAAGCAGACTGATTAATGTGAGTCTTCTTTTCATAGGCAGAATTTTCAGAAATCAACTTGATAGCCCATGCTGATGGCAATTACGCAGTAGATATCCAAGTATTTCGAAATGGCACTAAAGTTGTCAGGTAAGAAAAACTAAATAGAATAACAGCAAAAAGCAATAAATGGCTTAATGTATGAACGTGAAAGGTACTGAATGATTTTTTTGGATATGTCCAGTAGGGATTTTAGCAGATGCAGTGCAGCTCGGTCATTGGCATGAAGTGTAGGCAATAAAGCATCTGATCAGTGCAGTAAGTCCTGTGACAGGAAGGAACTCTCTCAACATTTTGACCACATGAAAGATGGGTTTGGTTAAGATGAGAATGAAGTCTGGTATAAAAATACATGACTGGGATTTAGAGTTATTGCTTTGGGTCTTATCTTTGCTTCAAAAATAAAGAGTCTTGGTGTTTTTATACATGCCAGACCTTTCCAGATGAGCAGTATCTATTTCCAATGTTGAATATTTTCTACTGAAACAAGCCAAGCTATAGCACTTCTCTCAGGAATGTTACTGGAATATCATTGTCTGTTTGAAAGATTTCAGTTTAAAAGCCTGAGATTTCCCAGTAAACTGTTTTGTCCAAACAGGATTATTCCAACTGAAGGCAGGGTAATTTTACCTTTTTTTTTTTTTCAATGAGGACATCAACAGCACTGTAAATGTAAGGGGAGATCTCAAACAGGGGTATGACTGCGCAAAGTTAAAGCTTAAATAAGTATTAGCAAAATTATTTCAGGTAGTCCTACATTTTATCTAATTTATGGGACTTACTCCTATTCTGGCCACTGCACTTAAGCATGAGTTAAATGTAGCAGTTTTTTGGCTGAACAATTGCATTCAGAAAGGTAGATTGAGCCACCAACAGTGACCTGGTAGTTTACTGCTTATGTTTATCTTTAGGCAAGAGTAAGAGTTCAGGGAGCTGGACAGCATACAACATGTCTCATATCTTCATATTTTTGCACAACATCTGTCCAAATAAAAGATTTGAAAATTTCTACTCATTCATGTAAAAAAAGTCAGGAAAAAAGATATTGAAAATAAGTGTACTTTATGCTTTAAAACTCACAACTGTTTAATCTCTTGTGTATTCTAAAAATACTGCAGCTTAATACAACAACCAGTTATGCCAAATCCACAAGATTATTTCCTTAGAAAAGGAAGAGATTTGCTTTTTTTTAGTTGTGTTGTTTGGTTTTTTTTTTTCCCCAATGGTAGAAGTTTTGGAGCCAGGAAATCTTGATCACTGCTCCTTAGTGGCTTTTCTGCAGTGAGTTTTCCAAACAGGACAAAAATTTTGAGGCCAAGTTAGCATCAAAACATGTCAATACTTAACGTGAGTTGGGAACCTCCAGAAAATAACATCTACAAAGATGTACATTTGCAGTTTATGAGAAAACTTGGTAAAACTGCTGCTTATGTTAAGAAATAGAGACATCTTGTTGTGTCATCAGATAACTCAGACAATTAGATGACAAAGGATTTTATAGTATTATCAGTTTTATGGGTAACTTATTTAACCAAATAGAACTACCTGAAGTTGATAAATTTCACTCAAATCTGTGTGAGATATCTGCATCTGTGTGCACGCTTCCCGGTGTCAGAAGGATATGCAGACATGATGGGAGAGCAGTTCTCTGTTTCTATGATAACTTATCTGGAGATACAGAATATTTTTGTAAAACAAAAATATTTTACATAAATGCTCTGTATCTTCAAAGAAGTGCTAGTCTTTATGTTGCTTTAAGCCTAGTCAGTTTGTGAAGCTTATTGCCTGAAGTTTGGAATGTGCTTCTTGTGTCGCTGAGGAATGCAGAGATACTGATGGATATTACTTTACATGTTGATAAGAAACTTCATTTGAAATCCAGTGTGAAATATGGGTCTGACAATAGGATGTGTGGCATGTTCCTTTGTTTCTGTCTGTCTCAACTATGAAGAGAGGTGGGAGAAACTGCTGGTCCCACTGGTGTCAAAGTTCAGATTGAATATGGACTATGAGTGTATTACTAAAAAGGCATAAACACCTGAATACTCAGATGAAGATTCTTATGTGTTATTAATTTGAGGTTCAAAGTGACCTGGTATCATAGATTTATGAGCAAAATATTAGTTAACAAAACATGGAAATTTCAATGACAAAATTTTAGTGTCTTATTTTAGGAGGAAAAAAATGTATAACAGGCACCTGCTTGTTTCATTTTTGTGAATGAAAATCAAGCCCTGAAAAATTATATCTTATGTTACATAATGCTGAGATTTTGGATCTTACAAATGCCTGAGCCAGGATTAAAATTTTTCTCATGACCTTCTTCTGTATACACAGTCATTCCGTCCAGCAGTAATTACAGAACTAAATGTATCATGTTCCTTTGAGGAGCTTTTGCAAAGCAAAATGATTTTTTTTTTTAAAGCACATTCGCTCAATTCCCCAATTGTTTCATTAAATTGGTATTTTAAAGGACACTTTCTGTTCTGTGCTTTTATTTAAAAACACAGTGGTGCCTTTGAGATGATGTGTAATCTCCTTTTACACTATTTTAAATGGTAGAGGTGGTCTCTTTCTTTCACTGAGTGGTCTGCAATTTTGATTAAGGCATCATTAGTCCTCCAAGTATTATGCTGTGCTAGTAAATTGAATTTCCTTGTTTCAAACCCTTGGCGCACAACCATGAAACCTAGATCACAGATTCTCGGAAGTGTGCTACAGATATTTTTTGGGGAACTTGTTTAAAGGCAAGCATTTCTTTACAAGCTTTGGTCATTGGCCTACAGTGCCATTTTAATGACTCTTGACAGCAAATCTTTATAATGTTGCTTTTGCCAAATCATGCGTTACATTTGAAAGCCAGCTTAAGAATCCAGCTAATATAGTTTGACTACTGCATTCAGGCTGGAATCTCAAAACTGCTAAGGCAATTTTAATATAAATTTTAATTGTTTTAGTTTTGTTTTGTTTTACTAGAGTGAGATTTCTGAATCATTTCGTAATCTTTGGAATTTTTCACTCCAGTACACAGCTTATAATTAATCAAAGCATGTAAATAATTATACCAATTTACTACACTAATTTAATTTATCCTGCAGTTATGCCTCTTTCAGGAGCTTGATAGCTTTAAGCTAGTCGGTGTTTTTTCCACCTATAAAATTTGGATACAGAAGAGAATCTGTCAACAGTCAAGTTTAGGAGCAAATTGCCCCTGTACTGGTGGCTCTGTCCTGTTCCATTATGTCTTCTGTTTTCCATAACCTTCTTCAGTAACTAAATTTCAGGGTTTGAGTAAGGTGCATATGGTGTCAGACTGTTCTCAAAGGTGCATGGTGATAGGACAAGTAGGCACAGAGGTTGCAATAGGGGAAGTCCTGAGAACAAGAGAGAAAGAGGGGGAAAAAAAAGTGCAGTTGTAAGTTTAGAAATTAATTTTGACAAGTGTCTTGATCAAAAGTTGAACTGTAATTATCTGCAGTTATTGTACAATTCCTTTTGCGAGCAATGGGGTTGCTTCATCTCTTACTGTCTTTAAAACAGTCTGATGACAGTTGTGAAAAAAAAATTGTTCCCAAGAAGCTTAAGTTTCTGACAGAGACATTTGCCTGTTTTGTTTTTGATTGTCATTGCTGAGGAATTGGTGTACATAAACTAAGAACATGCTCAGAGTTTATATATATGATTCATCTTTCAGTGGGAAAGCAACCTCGAACGCCATGATAATTTGTCTCTCGTCTTAATGGAGTCCCCTTATTGACTGGCTGCTGCTGTTTTCTGAACAGCAGTTAAGAAAAGATACAGTACAGATTTTCATAAAGCCATAATAATTCTTTCTGTCTTGTAGCATTTACCTTTGTTTTGAGTGTTCTTTTAGTACTTCTCTATCCATCAGCTAGACATTTTTCCCTTTTAAGATTTTGCTGTTGAAGGAAAAACAATTGGATCATTGACTGTTAGTAATGTATCTTTTTTCTTGCTAGGTCATTCAGGCCTGATTTTGTCCTTGTTCGACAACATTCATTCAGTATGGCAGAAAATGAAGATTTCCGTAACTTGATCATTGGAATGCAGTACGCAGGCATCCCGAGCGTCAACTCCCTGGAATCCATCTATAACTTCTGTGACAAACCGTGGGTGGTAAGTGATGTACCAAAAAGTTCTTCTGGTGCAAAAAGTTAATTTGCTTCTCTAGTTCCCTTTCATGAATGTTGATATCAAACTGCAAAGTTACTTAGCAGAGCTGTGAAGCAATAGTGAAAAGAATAAAAAGTAAACTAAGATATTTAAATCATTTTTTCAAAGAGCCAGTGTAGGCAGTGCAAAGACAGAGAGAAAAATATATTTCTGGTACAAATAATGAAATAGGTGAGGAACCTAACGGAAAGCCTATCCACCACTAACGTACTTCCTCAAGTGAGGAAAGTGTGTTTATTCACAATTTGTCTGGGAAAAGCAAGCTGAGAATATTTTTCGTACTTGTGGTTTTGAACATAATTTAAACAGACTTTTAGCCAGTGTTTTCCTCATGCCTGTGAAAATTTTGGGGCTATGCTTTAGCAAGGAAGTCTGAAGCTATTAGTTTCCTCATTTGAAAGCTCTTTTCATAACCTTGTGCATGTGGGGGAGGAGTTACACCTAGAGTAATGAGCTCCACTGGAGATGTATTTGCCAGTTTTAGTGTAGAAGTCAATTCAGTTTTTCATTGCGTTCTTTGTAGTGATGGAGGTAGAATTTGGTGATCTTTTTGATTCACAGAGAAATAAACATTAGTAATTAAAATGTGTTGCTGTAAAAGATGATTATCAATGGTGCAGTCACTGTTCCTGTAAGAGATATATTCGGTTGTCCAAGAGCTAATGAATCTCTTTAAAGAATATCACTTGTTATAAGTAGCCAAAGCTTCCTAACTTCTTCCTCTCATGTCTGAGTAAGAAAACAATAGTTGTCAGTATTTTTCACACCAAAGGAAAGTTTTATTGTGATACTTTTTGTTGCCTTGAAGTAGTTTATTTTTCATACTTATTATGAAAATCCCTCCAAACAATTTTCAACAGATTTTAACATATACCTCTTGCAGCTAATTTTATTATACTTTTTATATTGCAGTAAACTACGGTGGGGAATAAATAATTGATAGAGCATTTATAACTTCTCATAATATATATTGTGCATTGCTGAATCCATTATTTTAATGCATCACATTTTCTATGCTGTGTGGCATTTCTTAATGCTTTGATGCATTGTATGCAATAAATCTGGGCGGTGGAGCAATAACAGTAGCATTTATATGCACTAATGATGCAATAAAAAGTAAATGATTAGTTCCTTGTAATATTCTTCTGGTGGCATTAGAGTCATGGTTGTTCTTCCACCAAACTGATAAAGAGATCTTTTTCTTACAACTGGTCTTGTTGCACGTAAAATTTTTGTGCTGATTTTTCACTCTTATAGTAATAACTGGGAGTAACCGGGAGTTGTAAAAATATTTACTATAACAACTGGAAGACCTAACAAAAACGAATATAAGGTTATGTGTATAAAAGAATTAAGTCATGTTCCATATTTTTTTTGTCTATACAATACACCTCACAAACACACAATAAAGTATTATGCTTACAAGGTCTTATTTGAATTAGAGTTATAATAATTTAAAAATAGTCTTGAATTATGGTAGAGCTTTTTTAAGGTGTGATGTAACAGTTCATGATGAAATGGCTGTCTTCTCAATTGCCATATCTGTATCTTTGATTTTTGAAAAAATTCTCATTTTGGCTGAAATTTTTGTAGTTTCTCTCAGCCAAGATATGGATGAAATGAAAATATTTTTCAGCTGATCTTATTTTATTTGAACATAGGGAAGAATGCTCTTTTTTTCCCCTTTGAGATTTTCTACCTTGTCACTTCTACATCTGACAGCCAAAGTACGTTTTTTTTTTTTTGAAATACTCAAATTTTGCACAGCTTCAGCAAGAGTCCATTTCACTCTCTTAGGTATTTCCTCTCAGAAATAACTATTCTAGAGAAATCTTAGTGTCAGACAAGTCACATGCTTCACACTAGCTTCTTTCATGTTTTAATTAACTTCTGTAGCTCCCTGAAGTTGTTTCCATCAACGTGCATAATAGAGCAGGGCCTGAGCGTGTGCCCCCCACTGCAAGTCCATGGACAGTGAGGTTGAGTAGGCAGCGTTCACGTGTTGTGAGCGTGATCATTCTTTGCTCCACCAGTGGCCTCAGTTCTGTCTTTTAACTACCCGTGACCATAAGCTAAACCTGCAAATATGAGATCGGTTCCCATTCTGAATTTGTGGTGCCACTATACTTTAGTTGGATCCTACTTAGGAGTGTGGATTTTTAATTTGAGCTCAAAAATAGTTTCTGTACAAATGCAAGAGGGCTTCTTTGGGCATTTAACTTGGAATATCCTGACTGCTTTCCTTTGTGGTAGTGAGAGATGTAGAGACAACCATGTTCATCCCAGGGTATCATGAAATCTTCATCAGATTTAGGAAAGCTAAACACTGAAAAAAATCATGCAAACCTGTTTCAACCCATGCCCAGAATAAATACTCTGAGGTAAAAATCCGTTGGTGCTTTGATTCAGGTGATTTCAGGAATGTTCAAATGATATGACAGAATCCAGCAACTGTTGGTTTTGTTAATATTATCCTCACAGAATCACAGAATCATCTAGGTTGGAAAAGACCTTGAAGATCATCCAGTCCAACCATTAGCCTAACATTGACAGTTCTCAACTGCACCATATCCCTCAGCGCTGTGTCAACCCAACTCTTAAACACCTCCAGGGATGGGGACTCCACCACCATCCTGGGCAGCCCATTCCAACGCCTAAATACCCGTTCTGGAAAGAAATATTTCCTAATATCTAGTCTAAACCTTCCCTGGTGCAACTTGAGGCCATTACCTCTTGTCCTATCACTCATTACTTGGTTAAAGAGACTCATCCCCCCTCTCTGCACCCTCCTTTCAGGGAGTTGTAGAGGGCGATGAGGTCTCCCCTCAGCCTCCTCTTCTCCAGACTAAACCCCCCCAGTTCCCTCAGCCGCTCCTTGTACGACATGTGCTCCAGACCCTGCACCAGCTTCGTTGCCCTTCCAGAACACTTCTAGCTTGTTTGATTACATCTAACTCATACACGCTACCCTGCCCCTGTGGAATCCCTGCTGCAAACGGTAGTCTGCTTATGGATGCCGTGGGGTGCACTCCTCAACATATTGCTGCATGCTAGCATTAAACATAAAACCCCTTGGCGCCCATACTGTGCTCCTAGATGTATTTTAGGCCAGTGAATCAAGTGGTGTTCTGCACTTGTTAAAATGACACATATTTAAACTGAACTGATACAAATTTAGTTAAACTGTAGCTAGAAAAAAATAGCAGAATTGTTCTGCAAGTTCCTTGATCAGAAACCAGTTCAACAGTTACAGCACGGATTAAAGGTATTGAACCACCTACCAGTCTCATCTCTATATACAGAACTTCATGATTTGGTGAAACTGAAATTGTATGTTTGCAGTTAAGACCATTTTCTTATTTATTTAAATTTCTGTCTTTTTAATCATGGCTTAAATACTAGAATAAACTTTTAATTCTGATTACATTTTATATTATTTGTTGTCTAACATTCATATGAAAAGAAAAGTAGGTTCCACTTCGTACACATATGTATCTTTACATAAAGTACATCTTACAGTTAGAAAGTGTATTCAGCGGTCATGAGTGTCCATCTCAGTTTTGCAGCAGTGCAAGGAAGCAAGCATGTGCTTCGACTTACCATCAATTAGCCCCCTTTCTTCTTAGCATGGAAAGGATGACTTTCTGGACAGGTCCTTTGTCAGCATGAATGACCTGATACCTGTATGAAAACTAATTTCTATAAAAATTGCAAGTTTAGAGGTTTATGAAAAATTAGAAAGCAGAACTCTAGATAAAGCCATAAGTAACAATCTTTATGAATTTATGAGAAACAGATTGACTTTCCTGCAGGTAAAATTTGAGTGACAGAAGTGAATTGCAGTTTCTATAACAGCAGAAAAAAAAATAGGGTGTCCAATGGAAAGGGCCTTTAAAGGATGAAAAATTACTGAATTAGTCATGGGCCATTGATCTTACTTACATCAGTGTAAAATCAGTAGTATAGAATTGCTCAGAGGGGAAGGAAGTCAGGAAAGTTAGACTAGTTATAAAAGGGCCATCAAATAAAATGAGAATTAGAATCCAACATACAAGATCTTTTTTTTTTTTTTAAATTACTGTTCTTCAGAGTGTCAGGTCTTTACTTTTTTTAGAACATACAGCTCCAGATGCCTGACATCTCTTTTCAATCCTGAAGGCAGATTCACACCCTGCCTTAGAAACCAAAGCACCTGCCCTTAATTTTTCAGCAGAACTCTTTTTGTACTGTGTCTGCAGACACACATGGGTTTCTATGCCTTTGCCAATAGGCACTCAGCAAATTTGTATTTGATCTGAGGTATATTACTGAAAGATGGGGGTGTGGTGGGAAGATTGCCAGGAACATACTAAAAGCGTTTCTGAAAACAAGTCTTAAAGCTTGTGTTTTCCTGTGTCAGGACATACATAGTTCCTTCAAATACATGTCAAAAGTTCAAAGCACCATATAACCCTTTGAAAAGTTAGGATGCTAGCAATCATGGCAAAGAAAATATTGAAAAGAATGTGTGTGGTGAGATGTTTGCATACTGAAATATGTTAATGATTTGGGATTATTACAGTACTCTTGTTATTTCACTTCTGTGATAATACTCACCACCTACTTCATGAAAAATTCATGATCCTAGCTTGCAAGATGGATTTCGCTTAAATGCTAGTCAGAAAGCTACTTACCTAGGGGGAAAGCATGAGTTTTATAAATAAAGACTACGTTGTTTATTACTGAGTGCATGCAGAGCTGTGGAGGAACTGTTCTAAGGTTCATGCCCTCTCTTAACCATGTTGGAATATTTCATTGCTTTGTCATATTGCAAAGTAATAGTGCTGTGCATGTCTCGTCCCATTCAAATGAGACAAAAATCTTACCTAGCTTAATTTACAGTTACATCGAGTTCAGGGGTGAAGTTCCATTTTATAATTTTACTCATGTCTAGTCATGTGCAAAACCTGTTGTAAAGCATTTATGAAAGTTTTATAATATTAAAAAGAAAAAAGCATAATTAATTACCTAAAGTTGTGGTTTGATATTATTTAAAGTAACAATCTAGGTATTTTATTATCTCTGTTTTCCTTTAGAAAATGTCATTCAAGAAATAAGTGAGACATTCCTTAACTGAGGCTTATGAGATCGTATGTAATCTTTCTGATAGTTCATGGTGTAGGTAAGCAAAACAAGTGACTGTGGAGGCCAGAAATAACTGGAAAATGCGATGATAATGACAGTGCTTGCAGTAATAGGTAAAATCTCATGGTTATGATTCAGACTCAGGAAATAATATTTTTTTTAAAACCCACAATTTTCCAGCGTATTGGGTTGAAATTTTTAACAGATCCTTGTGTCCTGCATGCATACTTTTGCATACTTCTCTTAAGTATGCTTAAGTGTTTCCATCGAGCCCCACTCTTGATTTTAGCTTGATTTGCAAATATTGGTGATGGGCTGCAGTCTTGGAATACCACAGATTATTAGCTCTTCACCCATCCTGTGTGTAGCAGATAGCTAATAAGAGGAGTTATGCAGTGAGGTAGAGTTAATTGAAGTATACTAAACGTGCAGACTCTGACTTACTTGTCAGGGACAGCAAAGTTCAATGTCCATGACTGCTATAGATGGATAGAACACTTTATTTCAGTTAAACCTGGACTGTGACATACTAATTACATGCGTTATAGCATCTGGATTGCTACTTCTAGTTCAGATAGTGATAAGCATTTCAACGCTGCAGAGATTACAGAATTGCTGCAATTGTATAGACCGAGTGTGTATGACTGAAGAGAAAGAAAGTTCTCATAAAATGAGTCCAATTCCATGATAGCAGTTCTGGTTTCTTTACTGCAGAGGAAAAACATAGCAGCATCTGTGGCTGGCTGCAAATCTCTTCTGTTGTTAGTGTGCCTGGGGAGGCTATGTAACAGTGGTTGGTACCGAAGGCTTCAAGGATCTGCTGATACATTAATTACACATTTACTCTGATGAAGGAGATGGCACAACCTACAATGTAATAATGGGTCTACTAAAAACATTTGTGAGCACTGTGACCTTAATTAGCTGTTGCCATGCTGGTGGAAGAGTCTGTATTTAGCCTGAAATACTGACTTGACGTAATCGTGGAGGGATGTAGAAAGCCCTCTGTAGTGTGTCAAGCTACTGCATAGTTGTAACAGCTTGTGAGGAGACATCTGTCACTGCATGGATGGGAAAGCGGGGGGCTGAGCAGGCTTGGCCTCAAGTGCAGTAAACTCTGCTGGCATAGTGACAAACTGCTACATCAGGTCAGTAATGTGGGAAAGAAAGGGAAAAAATAGGAACTGTTTTCTGGTCAGAAACCGGCAGAGTGAAATTAAGACCCAGAAGACAGAGATACCTGTATTATCTTAAAGACAGCTGAAAGAGATTGTGGAATTTTTACATAAAGCTCTAGATGTGAACCCATCTTGTACTGAAACATCTTCAGAAGGTCATTGGGACTTCGTCTGCTTCATTGTAAGAATTTATTGTTATTAAGGGTTTTCAATGTAAGAGAAGTGCCCTAGAACACGTCGTTATGCCAAAATTTATTTCCTTGCTCATCTGCAATCATTCTGAGTGAAGGCTGGCTATGGCTTTTCCTTTGTCAAACTTGGTAGTATTAGAAATCTCACAGTTCTTGTTTGTTTCTTTTCCTACAGTTTGAGTGGACAGCCAAATACTTTTTTTGCAAGTTTGTTGAAGTTTTTCTTTTTTGCTCCTTTTGCCAAGCTTACGTAATTCTATGCTTTCATGTGTTACATCTTACTTTGCATTTCTTTTGCAGATGATTTTCAACTTAACTGTCTTCATCTTTCTACTCTTATTGAACACTTCATTTCTCTATTTGCTTTCTTTGGAAGGTCTGTTTTAACTGCCCTTTGTTGCTTTCCGATGGTATTATAGTACTCTCCCCCACCTTGTTTTCTCATCCTTCATGTGTTGCTGTTAGAAGCTGCACTCTTGTGCTTTCCCTCTTCAAGCTACACTTTAGTAATCTTGAGCAACAGATTGGGGCACTGGCAGGAAACTTGTAGGCACTCTGCAGGGAGGAGCACGTAAAAGAAATGAGCTCTGTTCATTCCAGCTTCCTGTTGACAGAACTTATTGAAGCTATGTTAACAGGCAGACGCAACCACACAGATGGGTTTCAATATTGTGTCAGAGTATCTTCTAGAGAATGAATAACAAATAAAATGTATGTGTGCAAGAAGAAAAGTCTTTTGAAAACCTATTTACTGTAGGTAAAGGTCCACATCTATGAGACCTTTCAATGCTATTCCATGTCTGGTTTAGGGTAAGAAATTATACATTTCTTACCAAATATTTATTACACTGTAAGAAAATTCTGTGCTCATTACCAAAATTAAGATTTGTACAATAATGCTGAACAATGGGCTAGAATTTGGCTGGTTATTGCACTCCTCTATATGGCAGAGAGGATCTTATTGAAGGTCAAGACTAAAGAATGCATACCTGCAATCTGGCTTCAACTCAGATAGGGAAGACATTTAGGAATGTTCAAATTTAAATGTCTGTTAACAGTAGAAATATTAAGACCTGTATGTTAGTCAGTAGCTATAGTTTTATCTGTTTCATTAGATGAAACCTAGAGCCAGCATTGAACTTTCTTGTTGTTTCAGCCATTCTGGCAAGACTGATCTACTTGATAGATAAAGACAGGGACGCTGGGCAGCCAGAGCCCACCCAAAGAGTGGCTTTTTCCCACCCTTACACTTGAGGAAGGTACTGTAGCAAGAGCAATTCCTTTCTTTCGCTTCAGGACTGGAAGCCAGGTGCTGTCTGTCTCAGTCAAGCAGCGCAGAGTTGCTTTCTTAGGCCCTGGACACAATCGCATGGGTAGTAAAGTTTGAACAGCTTCATGTGCTAATGTGTGATAATCTCCATAACAAATTCAATTTGTCTATTTGCGAATATTTACATGAATGGTAGATGCCTTTCTAAAACCAGTTTTGTGGCTTTTATTTGTATGAAGGGTATTGGTTTTACAGACATAGTGAAGGCAGAGGTCTGTGTATCTATAGGGCAGCCAGAGAACAAACTGTCCACGTGTGCTATTCTTCCAGCACTGATGCGAGCAGAACTTTCTTAAGCATAAAAAAAGCATAGTTTAATTCTCTGTCAGCCAATGAAGATTTTGGCCTCTTTGCTCAGACTGCCAGTTAAAGCAAAACATGTTGATGGATTTGTAGTGCGAGACCTGCAAGTAAATTCACAAAACTGTGTCAGAAGGAAGGTGAAAACATTTTAAGTTTTTTGGTCAAAAGACAATTTACTAGCAAGTTTGAACATTAAATTGGAGCAAAGTTCATAAATACTTATTAATTTAAATGTATAACAAAGAAATCTAAATGTATTAACCTAGCAGTGTGTTTTCCTCTTGCGCCTCTTTATAGAGTTATTTTAAGTTTAATCTATTCTTGAAATAGAAAGGGAATATTGCAGTCTTGCTTAATGATTTTGCTTTCCTAAAATATATAAGCCCACTTGAAGTTCCTTGAAAAAAGCAGAGACCCTTTAGAAATGAATATACCTCAGTGTGGTGGCAATTTCTGTTCCATACAGCAAGTGATTCTTACAGCTCTATATTCATCAAGCTTTGCTTGAACTATGAAGTACTTTATATATAAACTGAGTGTGTATTTATATATTTTGCTTTGACCAGCATTTGCTGCCGTGAGGCTAATTTAATGAAAAAGTGGACTCAGATTTTGTACTGCATTCTTGAATTTTGTGGTAGGTTGTTGTCACTTTGCCCTGTTCTTCTCCACATTAAAGAGCAGTGGTGGAAGCTTTTGACATCCATTACAGACTTTCATTGCATTGAACATTTCTAGTGGCAGAAAATTGAAACAGAGTTTTAAACATTTCTTAGCTTCTACTGAAAGAAACTATTTAAATTAAGGCTGTAAGATTAATCTGAAAACCAGGACTATAAAGCTGTGGTTCATATCCTTTGTATTATCTGCTGTTCCTCCTACAGTATTGAAATTCAAAAACCTTGTTCTGTGCTTGCTTAGACAAATATCTGTAATTGAAGGCCAGATTATGGAAATTAAGTTTGATGTCCTGTGTGATCTTAATATTTAATTAGAAAGGAAACCTGTGTGTTATATTCCCCACTGAAGTACCTTAGAAGATAACTTTTTCTAGCCACAATCTAGGTAGAGATTATATGTGCTTCTTCTATATATGACCGTGGTGACTCAGTGATGAGGAGAATCGGGGGACTAGACTTTCCTTCCTGAAAAGGGAATTTGTCACCCATCCAGGAAAATCCCTCCCATTGTGCTGTCACCCCCATCACAATCCCCACTCCTTCCTGTCCCCTCTCTCCCTCTACACAAGTATTGTTCTCTCACGTATCTTCAAAACTTCCACCAGTGCTGCCTGTTGCCATCTGATTTCCTTGCTGTCATTCCTTTATGTTTAGCTTCTATTCTTAGCTCCAGTTCACATCTGAAATGGATGTAAAGTGTACTTGTCCTTGTTTCTTTTATGACATGTAGTAACTTACACACCTGTTCTGTGAAGTATCTTCTTTAGTTTATGGTTTAGTTTAAAATGCTATAAAGTATTGCACTGTTTGGATGCTGGCCACCTCAGAGAAGTCCTCCGACTTTCTGTGCTGGGCTGAAAAGAGAGCATGTTGGCTGGTCTTGTCTGAGGTCTTGTCTGATCTGGTCTTGTCTGAGCATTCTACCACTCAGCTTCGTCAGTAGATAATTTGAGAAAAAGTTTTCCAAATTTTCTTCTCTTGCTGAAATGAGGAAAGGATCTCGGCACAGAAAAGTCCACGTAGGTAAGAAGCCCAGTTTGACTGAGCTTGAATTCTGTGAACAGAGTTGTAGATGCACAGGATTGCATCCATGTACAATTGAAGAGAAAGAAAAAAAAAAAATATTTTAACCGTATGTTTAATTTAAGGGGTTTGCTTCTTACTTCAATGGTTAAGTACATAAATAATGCTTTCTTCCTGGAGATAACTTCATACAGACACACCTGAACACCTGCACAAAATTTCGTTAACTGCAAGACTTCTTAACAATTAATACGGGCAGGCTATATCTGCAAAAACACAGTTTGCATTAAAAGATAGATTTCTTCTTCTACTGTGAAGTTTTGTTGAATTCAGTATTTTTATAAAAACTTACTATTTTAACTGGGAAGTCTCAGGATCTTAGTATCTCTAAAGAAAACCACAGAACAATAAAATCTCTTTTTATTGTAGTGAGCCACAAACCCTTTTCAGAAGTGCTTAAGCACATGCCCAAGTCCCATTATAATAAACAGGTGCACAAATGTTTCCTTGAACAGGACTCTGAACTCGATGTTCCCATAATAGTGGAATAAACTGAACATTCTCATTGCTGCCAAGTGCACCCAAGAAGGAGTCCTCATAGCTTTTGAGTGACTCAGTTCCATAAACTTCTTTTTTCCCTCTGTAACTTTTCATTCTGAAATAAAAGGTTCCAGAAGGCCTCTTGATCTAGGCCTCACAGTACTAATTTTCGCTAATTCTGTTCTAACAAACATGTCTTGATCTGTTTTCTACCTTTTATGCTCATAGGCTATTTTCCCTTCATTTTAATCCACATATCTTCCTTAAATCTCGCTTTCCTCACTGTTTATACATTTTGTCACCATCTCTTTCATTAGCCAAGGTGTTTCTCATTGCCAGATGCCTTGCTACTCAACTTTGCAAGACAAGATTAAATGGTTTTATGTCTCTGACTGTGATCCTCTTCTATTTTTTGGTTGCTTTATTTTTTTTAAATCCTGCTTTTGTAACTGTTGTAGAAAACTTTTATTTTCCTCTCATGGATGCACTCTGGTAATTTGTAAGCGAGAGCTCTGCGTGGAGTTCTTCCAAGGGCATGAGGTTTTTATTTAAGGCTTTTTTTTTTTTTTTCCATCCTGTAGAAATTCTTAATGTTTTTTATATCTCATCAGATGTAATTCTGATGTGAAAATATTCCAGCAGTTAATTACAGCAGTGATTAGCAATTGGAGAGGTGTGCCTCTCAGAGGTAGTACAGGCTGTACAGAGGTAGCACAGGTAGTACATGCTGCAGGAGAGGTGTAGAAGCCAAATAAATGCCTTTGGACATTCTGGGTAACATGGAGCAGACAACCCAAATAGCTCTGGAAAGGATTGGCACAATCCACACAGGCTTAGTAACACCATCTCAGTAGATGCAGACAAGTACCCTAGAGGGTAAGGAGGGAGCTGGAGATAAAGAAGGTGAGGAAACATCAGCTGTAGTTAAAGGTGGAAGGAAGAGATGCTGCCCAGAATGATGAGTCAAGCAGCAGGACTTAAATAAAAAAATGCGGTGGGGGAGAGCAGCTCAGCTTGGTGAGGCAGAGATCATCACCATGTTCTTGTGTGAGGCTGGGCTGCAAAAGGGTTAGGAAACAACTCATCTGTGTTATAAAACTACCACTTGAATTATGATGCAGGGTCCATATAAGTTATCTTTCCATTCATAGTCCAACTGTGTTGTCTTTGGCTTTGCATTGTAATAATGGAAAACTATTGGAGGAACATCAAGTTCTTTTGTCTGTTCCCATCTTTTCTCATTCTGTTAATGTGCCCAGACTGATTTGTAGGCGATGTTTCATTGTTCAGTTGCCATGTCAAACTCTGAATTGACTTTGAAAGTTTGAATACTTTCATTAAGTTGTCTGTCAGCTCCTGCTGACAGAAAGAAGTACGTAAGCTAGAGTCAGCAGTCTGTTCCCCTTGATTCTCGTATTACGTATCAAATAGCAAATCAAATGTGTATGTACTCAGCCTTCTGGAAAAGCCTTGAATGTTTACTAAAGCATAATAGAAGAAATGTAGGCCAATTGCAACAAAAAAGCACATGAAAACCTTAAAAAAAGTAACATCGATACTTCCCAGGTAATAGTCATTTTTAAAAAATAAATCAAACCCCACAGAAACTCTGTTTAAAATGCAGGCAGAGTGCAAAATCTTGGTTAAAGTAAGTTGACTCCCACAGAGTACATGTGTCAAATTGTCAAATGTACCCTCCTGGCCCCTTCCACACAACTGCTTAATTTCTTCTCCCTCTGAAGGGTCTATGATGTTTGTGTCTCAACCTGTTGGCCACCAAGGACCCCTGATATATTTGTTCTAATGGTATTTAGTCTGTGCTTTTGAACATCTCTTACAAGGAAATCATGGTTTTCTGGAACAACCAGCTATATTTCCAAGCCTCAGCCTAAAAATGGACATTTCAGCCTGAAAATGGACTTCAGGACATTTTTCATGCCATCTGAAGGGGATAAAAAAGTCCATGTGTCATCATCTTTATTAGTTTCCTATAGTAGAAATGTAACATAAACCAGCCCATAACGTAAACCAACTCATCTTTCAGCTTCATAACCTACAGACCCTACAAGAGACCTCTGCAGATTATTGTAGGGAAAAGGGAGCTTCCCTTTGTATATTAAAAGGAAAAATCCAATTGCTGAGGCCTCCATCCGTGCTCACATGTAGTGATATATATATCCAGGCATAATTTAGTGTGCGTTTCACAGAGAAATGCTAGGAACTTCTACAGCATTTCCATGGAAAGCTGTCTTTCATCAATTCTTAGTCTTATAAAGGAATGATTAAAGTGTACAGTAGGATGAAACTTTTACTCTATCTAAACGTTTCATCAGCATAACAACCCCATCTTTAAACTGGTTTGCATCGTCTGCTTTTAAGTAATGCATGTTCAAAGAAAGCTGGCAGCAATACTGAATATTATTAGAAACTTAGAAATTTTATTTTAGTAATTTCACCCACAAACACTGATACACATGCAATACACTTGGTAAAAGGCAAATTTACATGGACGGAAATCCAGAAGTAAACTGCTATTGCAGGGAATTTCTTCAGTCTTTAGATGTGCCCACACCTTAGTGCAGTTAACATAAGTTAAATCTCAGCTAAAAGTGCTATTTTTTTGACAGAGGGATTCAAAAAGTGTTCACCCATCAAAGTTTTCCTGTTTCTTTAGTCCTAGAGAATGCCAGCTCATCTGGTTTGGTGAAACAGACTATCCAGAGAATTTTGTGATCATTTTAGTTGTTACTATGAAGTATTAGATGGCCAGTTGGAGTTCTTCCACTGTCAGTAGAAGCAAGCCTTAACTTGTAAAGAGGACAGGTAATGAATACTCACAATAAAGGAAAGTCTCTGACAGAAAAGGTTTTATAATACACAGCTCAGTGGTACTTCCCTAATAGGCAACAACTGTACAGGCAAATGTGAAGTAGTTCATTGCATGGAGCATACCAGGAAATTCCCCACTGGAATGCACAATGGGCTCTTGCCTTCAGTCTGGCAAGAGAGACTAGTCTTGTGGGAATTAAAGGTAACACAAAGCACCATCTGGAGTAATTAATTTTAAATATATCTAATTATCTTCGAGGAAAAAATTTGTGCAGTTTGTTCAGGAAAAAATCTGAGCATTTCAGGGATGACATGCATGTAATTAAGCACATTTTAACTCATCTAAAGTGATGAGCAAAGTCGTTACTCAAATCTTTATGAAGTTAGCAAAGTGATTTTTTGTAACTGTGCGCTGCTTGATTACAGTACAGTCTATGCAGTCAAATTTATGACGTTCCATTCTTGGTGTAATGAAACCCCATAAAGCTTTTATATGAAATCAAAGGCAATAAGTATCTTTTTTGACTAAGTATTTCTTCTTATCTGTATCTTACTTTGTTGGAGAGGAGAAAAAGTACAGCTGGCGCTCTCCTGGTCTTTTATGGAACAACAATCTGTAGGCCTAGATGTGAAAGCATTTAATCCCTAGTAGAAAAGAGGAGAGCTGACATTACAAAGAAGGTTAAAAAATCCCACTATTTTCCTTTTTAAAAGATAATCTCAAACCTGTGAATGTATATTCCTGAGAATATATTTTCCTGCAAAATTTGAAAATGAGAAGTAAATTCAGTTAGCTAAAATAAGAGCTAAAAGAACTTTTTTTGCTTTCTTGTTTTTTCTTAAGATGTTGAAAAGACTCCTGCTGAAATACTAAGCTCTATGAGTTTCATTTTTAGATAATTGTAAAATCTCCCAGGGTTTTCAGCATCCATAAAAGTACTGTATTTAAATAGAGAGTGGCTTTACCAGTATCCTCTATTTCGTGAACATCCCTTGATGAACATTATCTGAAAACACTGGGTAGAAAAGCACGTAATGTAGTATTCTATATTCAGCCTATCTGTAAACTCTGCGTAGCTTCCAAATTGTCCTGATACAACAGGATTTTCAGAAGTGGTTTTTTGCTTCGGTCTGTGTAACTGATGTTTGTTTGGTCCAGCTGCTCAAAAGGAAAATGTAAAAAGGCACAGTCCAGATCATACTTACAAATTGATAGAAAACATAAATGAAATTCCTTTTCATAAATTGCCCAGTAGGAATCAGGGAAAATAGGAAATATTTGTATCAGTTTAAGGATGTACAATTAGAATACCAAAATTTTATGTGAATTTGGGTTGAATTTATCAAGGGTTTTTTTTTGGGGGGGGGGAGAAAAGTTTGATAAGAGATTCCTAAAATTGTAAACACACAGGTGAAACAGTGTCCCAGGAGGGGCAAACGATAAATCACTCACCCTGACTGTGGGAAATCTGAGTTATTTCTCTCCTCTGCCTCAGGAAATTTAAACCTGCTCTTCCTATTTGCTATTTCATATCTTAATTACTAGATTAGAGGGTACTTTAGAGTGATACATGTGTATTATCTGGGCTTGATACTATTTTATTTTATGTAAACAAACATTTGCTAGTATTAGTCTGAATTATAGCTTTCTTATCTCTTGAGCAAATACCACGACCCCTACAAATAGTGTTGGTTTCTCACTGTCTTTTGCTTGCTTTCAGTGAAAATGGAAAATAGGGACAGAATCACAGGAAATACAATAATATGATTTCTTTAAAAGGTTTTTACTTAAAGACAGGCAAATAGATTTATTTTAACATAAGTGTTGTTTGACACGAATCATGTGTTCAATAGGCACTATTTGCTTCTGAAATTTTGAATTTGGATCTTGGATAAGAGCAGAAATAAACAGTAAATTGCCAGGAATCCTATTTGCAAACCACCTTATTTTGGTAGCTGTGATAATATTTCATTTCCTTGAGGTCTGTTTTGTACAGCACACTATCCAACTAGAATTTCTTAAGCTTTTGGTGAAAACTACTCATCATTAAGGTATTTTCCACTGGACTTCAAAATTTAAATATGTGTTTTACCAAACCTAAGTAAACACCACTAAATTAAACAAATTCTCTACGCCAGCTGGAAAAGCGATGCTAAGCTTTCATCATTTTTCTTTCCCTTTAAACAGTTTTTACTGTCCCTGCAACCTAAATTGCATTAACAGAGTAGGTATTTGATCAAACTGCATTATGGACAGAGTTCTATTGTTCTTTGCTTTTTTCCTGTTTGTAACCAGCAAATCCCACTATTCAAACTGTTGTGCTAAGTTGTTTATGTCTCATGTTGGCATAATGACAATTAAACACATCACAGGCATGTACAAGCCAGAGCTTTGGAGTCTTGAAACAATAGTGGTCTTCTGACTGCCAAAGTCGTCTTGCTCCCTAGAAACCTCGCTTGCTAAGCCGTGATTTCAAGAGTGATTTAGTTTTTGAGCTGTTACAACAGAAGAGTTGATTTGTTCACTACAGAGAAAGAACACCCCCGAAATACATTTCTATTTAATAAAGAATTCTTTGTGGTTTTGTGTTTAAATGTTGTTTTGCTTTCTGTGTTGTTACTACAGTCCAGCATATAGGTGGACTGGATACATCAGAGAAAGGGCCCAGACAGAAAACATTAATAGAAATGGCAATAACATGTAGCTGTTTAATTTATCAACATCTTTGCTGATCATGGAAGAATGTGGCTATGGTAAATGGCTAGAGCCTAGGACGTTAAAATTCTCTTGTTTGTTCTTCACCTGACTCGTTACGTATGACATAGTTATTGCTTTTCTCTGTTGGCCAGTTTTGCAAAATTGCATTTCAATGTCAGTGAGGTGCCAGAGGCTGAAGTAATGTGAAATATGCCTGATCTTTAGAATAAAGATGGTAGAAAATGCAAAATTGTAATGATTCTATTATCACAAAATCAGCTTAAAATGCATAGAAAATGAAGTATCTGAAAACCAGTATTCCGATGTATTCCATTTTCTGTACACATGGAGGCTTAACTCTTAGAGGTGTTGTTCTTTGTTGCTCTCTGTATGAAGTCATAGTTTGCATGGATTAAAAAGGTGTGCATGTGAGAGGAGGAGAGAGAAAGTGTGTAACTTGATGATCCCAAGGGTCTTTTCCAACCCGAATGATTCTGTGATTCTGTGTATGTGTATTTGCTGAGTTTATGAAACGCTGAAGACACAAAGCAAAATGACAGTATGAGGTCATTTTGGTAGAATGTGATTTCTCTCCTAAGCTTTTTGTTTTGTTTTGCTTTATTTTACAGTTTGCCCAGCTGGTGTCTGTCTACAAAACTTTGGGTCCAGAGAAGTTTCCTTTAATCGAGCAAACGTTCTATCCAAATCACAAGGAAATGGTACGTGCAAATACCAATACTAAATTTGTTTACTGTCTCTGTAAAACAGGAACTGTAAACACACAATTCATTTCCCCATTGACTGTCTATTTTAAAAGCCATTTTGGGAGCTTTCAGAGGGATGAGACTGGGTGACCACTTGAAAGCATTGTGATGGTTAACTGGAAGATTTTCAGATGTGAAGGTAGTAATTTTTCAGCTAACCAACTTCAGATCTTAAAGAGATTAAATGCTTGTGAAGACACTGAACAACTATTAAAGTGCAAGAGTTACTTTTATGGTTTGTTTTCAGCCTAGTCCTTTATGATATGTTCAAAGTGTTTATTATCTTTGTAGACGATGCACAAAGCTATGGGCCTGTCAGTGTAGAACTTTGAACTCATCTAAAATCAGGGTCTTTATGAATTGTGATCTTCATGTACCTGAGCTGACTTTGATTCCCAGTCCTTTACAGACAGAAACGCATTCATAAAAATAACACTTCTGACCTTTACTCATGACCTATCTTATGCTACAGACATGTTTTTCTTGCTTTTCTATAGTTTCTAAACAGAAATTCTTTCCTGAGTATATTTTTCTAGAGGAAATACTTTCAGCACTGAGAGAAACTGGAGGGGAGGCTGTTTGCTGATTGAATAGACTAGCAGAGAAGCATCAATTATTTTTAGAAAATAGTCCAGTCAGCATATGTCACACAGCTGTGATCCAAGTACCATTGCAAGGTCGTGATAAATACGTTAGTTAGCTGTTTATGTAAGGTCCCCGAGCTGTAACTGCTGTGTGTCTGTCTTGAGACTCTGGCTAGCACTTCGTTGTCATAGGTGGCATCTAAGATAAGCATCAGTGGCAGCAGTTGACTAAGATTTCTTCTGAAGTCTTCTTTCTCCCACATCTGTCTCATCTTTTGGTAATAAGCACAGTATGGTGCAGTTCTGCCGTATTTTTTGATGTATTACAAGAGTGGCAGGATGGCTCTTCATACTGCTTTCCCATTTCTCTCTGGTCTCTTTGGACTAATAACTCACAGATGTTTCCACTTCTCTTGTCACACATGACACTTCTGAAAAGAGCTTTCGCCACAGTATGTATTTAGTAAATTTGCTCACAGAAGTTTTGTAGAGCCAAAGGAGAATGGTACTGATCTGGAGCAGCAGATCTAAATATTGTCCCAGACGGTCAAATCCTCAAAATGGAAGGGAGAAGAGGGTTTTCTTGATGGATTTGTCAGGAAAATATACAACTTTATACATAATTTACTTTTTTTTTTTTTTTTTAATGCAAAGGAAGTGGTTTATGCCTTGTGGATTCATTCATAACAGGTGGAGAAGCAGAACCACATCTTATATTTTGCAAGATGCTTTTTTAAATAGTAATAAATTTTATATCTCTTTATTTTCATGGGAATGTCCAAGATTAAAGCTGGTTTATAGTTTCCTGCACACAATTTATTGTTCTTTCTTCATTATTTGATCAGCTATTATTCAGGCTCCCCAGGGAAGTGGTCACAGCACCAAGCCTGTCAAGAGTCCAAGGAGCATCTGGACGATGCTCTTAGTCATATGGTTTAGTTTTAGGCAGTCCTGCAAGGAGCAGGGAGTTGGACTCGATGATCCTTATGGATCCAACTTGAGATATTCTATGATTTTATTGAAAAAGCAGGCCTTTTTAATGCATTGCTAAATTGCAGTACATAGAAACAAAGAAAATATCCTATAATTCTGGGACAAGAATCAATGTGTTGGCTTTTAATTTTTCCGTAGTATGACCCTGTTGATGGTCTACCAGTCCAATTGCAAACTGCTGTCTTTAACAACTGATTGAATTCAAATTCAGTAATAGAATACAAACAAGATAATGTGTATATGTACTTATAAGGTATATTTTGCTTAAAACTGTAACAACTGAGTGGGGATTTTCCCCCTTTGTTCCTCTACATTGCTAATTAATGTCTGAACTGATAAGTTACTTGTCTTTTGTTTGAACTTTTGAATGTTAATGTTCTCCACAGCTGAGTAATTTTTTTACATATTTCTACGTAATGAATGTTAATCTAGAGAAAATGAATGCATTTTGATATTGCATTGCCATACATGGTTTAGAGGTTGCTGTAATAACTGATTGTGATGAAGCTCGTTTGTTTGTTTTCTCCTTCTGAAAAAATTATTTAGAACTTTGTGACTTGAAAAATAATCAGGCAACATGATAACAAGATAACATTTTATTCAAATTTCTAGAATGGGTTGTAAGATGATCTGGATATCAGCGTCTTCTAGTTGATGAATTGAAATCATATTGTGCTATTTAAATTTTGTTGTTTTTTAAACACTGTTTATTAATAGCTGGCCTTATTGCATTTACTTTTACAGAATTTGGTATTTACAGTTCAAAATATTTTTTTTTAGTTCCTCTTGTGTTTGCTCCTTCCCTTCTTATTCTCCAAATTGTAACCTAGACCTCTCTCCCTCCCCTCCACTGCAAACCAGCTGCGGGGGGGTGTGGGGGGAGAGCAGAGGAAAACTCCAAATCTCTGTGAATTGAGTTTTCAGCTGAGCATGCCAGAGGTACGGTTGTGCTTCTCTTTCTTTTGCTTCTTTCATACTCTGGTGATCGTTTGTACTGAGTCTTTAGGCGGCAATAAAAGGTAAATAAACAAAGATGCCATTCTTTTGTGTAAAAATGGAGCTGCTTTAATGAAACACTTTTTGAAACAGAAACATTCATCTCAGACTGATTAAAACTATACAAAACGCTGTAAGGCTTTTTGAACTCATTGCTAGTTGAGTCATATCTACAGCCTTTCCCTCAGTAATTAGTTCCCTTTATTTCTCTACATTCCCACCTCTTATGTTCTCTGTCATTAAAAAAAAAATAACAAACAGCTTTTTCAACGTAATTGTTGGACAATTTAATTAAAACTTAACTGGAACATTGAGAAAAAGCCAGCAATAATCATGGTGTTGTTTTTTCCACCATTCACCTGTACAGTCTCCCTTCTCTGTTCTTTTCTCTACTCTTATCATAAGTCATGTGAGTCATTTTCAAATTAAAATCAAATGTTGTACCAGGCTATATCTCTGCTCTAACTTTTCATATAGCACATACACAGTTTCAAGAAGTAAAAATAAAATGTAAAAATAATCTGCTGTTGATAATATATCAATGCCACTACAGTAAGACTCTTGATAGGAAAATAACATATTCAGAATGCCACATTGAATAAATCCTTTTAATAATCTTCATCAGTGTTGAATTGCAGGGAAAATAAAAACTCATTCTGAGAGGGTTTTTTGTAAAGCTTTTCTTGCCGTATTTATTGATATGAGAAAAAAAAAATCTTTGTACCATCCATTGTTGGAAGTTTGGCCAAATATACGCTCAGACAGAAATCAAAGTGGACAGCCATTAATTTTGGAACACCTCATATGGGATATTTTATGGCAGGTTGAATATAAAATGTTTTTAAAACTAATTATGGCATACATTCATATTACAGTTTGTTCATAAATATCAAAGAAAACATTTATTTTTACAAGGTACATAAAGAAGGCAATCTGAGTTGGGCTAGTTGAGTTTAAGGTCTAGTTACTATAAAACTGAGATAGAAACAGAACTACGAGTTAAAAAAAGCAAAAATATCTGTTTGCCGCAGAGCACTATTCAAAAGACACCGTTACATCAAAATGGATTTGGAAACAAATGCTACACTGTACATGTATTGAATATTAATTAGCCATGTGCTTGCTTCAGCCTTTGTATGGTTATTAAGCTCTTGCAGGCTGTCTAGAAATTGTTTTGGTTTGACATGAGGAAATAAGGCCTGTTTTTTAAGTCTTTCTGTAAATTAGTAATATAAATGCCCAGTGCTGACTAAATAGCACTGTCAATATTGTCTCTGCGATATCAGTTTCTTTTTGGAAGAAATGTAGCCCTTTTACTCCATTTATGTAAGTAACCATAATAAGTCTATGGTCCAAATTAGTGTTAGGTGATTTTTTTGTTTGTCTTGAGCAAAGCAGAAAGCAAACTAGGCTTTATATTTGGCAGCACAAATATATGGTGTTTTAATTCAGGATTGTAAATTAAAACAGAAAAACTGATTTATAGTAAATAAAAAGTGAAACACTGACAATTAAGGGGCATATATTCCTCAAAGGAATAACAGCATGCCTTCCTGTTGGCCTTGCACCATTTGCACTTCATTGGAATTGTGTGAGTTTAGCCACAAAAAAAGTAAATAAGAATATTTATTCTCACAAGAGTGTTTTAAAACCTACCCTTTAAATATGTATTCATGCAATTGTCAAAATAAACGTTAGAAACATGCACAGAATATGTCACAAAAATCATTTATACAGGGGTTTTTGTGCAAGTGTATGTTATATATCCAATACAATATATCTTGGGGTGTGACAAGACACATGGGGCATGCTGAATTTTATGTCCAAGCTACTACTTCATTGAATTGAATGGAATTAAGAGATTACTATACACTTAAAGATGTGCATATCTTTACAAGTTTAAGTCCCAGAGGTTTTACAGGGACTCTATAGCAAACAGACTAAAGGAACTGTTTGGAAATCTGGACCCTTGAACCAACAGACAATAACAGCTCTGATTCTTAATGAGCCCATGGGCTGAAAATGTCACACTATGGTTAGCAGGAATGACTGAAGTGTTTGTGTTAAACCTTTAAATAGACCTGATCTAACCAAACAGGAACAGAACTGTCTAAATCTCTGCCTGTTGTTCTAAATTCTCATATGAGGAATACATGAGAGTAATTTCTAGCCACAATTGGAATGAAGTGAAAGAGACTCAGTGGAGAAAATGGGAGAGAGTAAAATATGTCACAAATTACAGCTATTACAGATTCATATCCTGCGTGACAGTTCTCATCAAGTTTCTAGAACACAAGCAGTTGGACAACTGTCTAAACTTTGGCATTTACGGAAATAATTTCTTAAGTTTTACCACTGTGAATTGAATTACTTTTGTAAACTTAAAGAGGTGTGAGATTATTTACTGTCTACAGTAATCAATTCATAAAAGACACTAGAAAACTAAAAGGCAAAATACATTGTAACACTTCTCTAGTATAAGTTCATGAGTTACCAAATTCATTGTGACAGAGTACGATGGGTATTCATGAATGAAAAACCGTTAAGGTAAATTTAAACTGTTAGATACAGTCAAATATTTGAGAGCTTTTTAGAAAGCACTTGCTGTGTAAGTTACGCAATATCTATCGCATATATTTTTACGGGAGTTTCTAAAATCAAGGCTTTTAACAGTGCTGAAATACAATGACCTAGTCATGTATTTAGAGAGACATTGTCAAGTACTACAGCTGCCGTGATGGTGGACATGATTTCTGTAAATATAAGCAGTTTTAGCCAGTCATTATTTGCACTGGTTCCATAAAATGCTGAAGCATTAGAACATCTGGCTTTTCTTTCAACAACGTATAGCTAGTCCATAGAAATACTGTATTGGGTAAGAGGATTTTGATTATCAAGGCTGGTTTTTAACTTAGTTATCAATAAAAGTTACAACTTTATCTATAGATAAAGAAAGCTATGACATAAGTAACATACAAAATATGGAGCACAGATTGTTTTAATCACAGAAGTATTCAACTTGTTTCAACAGATAAGGAAATACAGGGATTTCTGAGTTTTTTTATAGCACATTGTTATAATACTTTACATATACACTGTACAATAATTCTTTTGTATCACAAGACTTTCATACAGAAAAAAAATAGTTCTATAAAACATTCCGTAGTTCATCAGAAAGATTTGGAGTAAACCATGGGGCTCTCTTAATCTGTAGGTTAACAGAAATAGGGGACCAAATTCTGGCAATTCTTTTGATCTTGTACTTTCATATTGGTAAAAGGGAAACTTGTTATGCCTTAGAGGACACAGAGGAGCATTCTTAGCTTGAGCCTCTCTGTACAAAGCATAACTTTACAGAGTAGCTACCTCCAGGAGATTTGTTCCTCATCTTGCATGAGTGCCAATTCCACAGACTCGTACTTTAGCTGTACAGGACAATTTGTTTTTGTTTCTAAGCAACAGATACATTAGACGATGGCAGTTCAAAGCTGTGAGCGTGCAATGTTTGATGGAATTAGACTCCAAGGCTTTTAAGGAAGTGATCATTTTAAGGTTCGCTGATATC
The DNA here is from genome assembly GCF_031877795.1 of Strix aluco. Classification (NCBI taxonomy): domain Eukaryota; kingdom Metazoa; phylum Chordata; class Aves; order Strigiformes; family Strigidae; genus Strix; species Strix aluco. The sequence goes on from NC_133941.1 coordinate 21,894,064, forward strand.
AATAAACTCTTTCTCTGGGGGAGGACCACCTCGGTACCAGCTGCAAGTGCCATCACTTCTCTTGATACAGGCATAGTGCTTGGCTTGGTGCCCATATAGCTTTCTTTCTATCAGCCAGTCTGTCCAGAGGCACTCATTTGGTGTAGTGATCGAACAGGGCACCATGTAACAGGTAGTAATCTAAATGTGAAATAGTACATTAATTCAGTATGTTGCAGGTTTCTTTAAAATGGTATTTATTCTCAAATAATAAACCATACACGGTGTATAAGAGAACAGTTGCCACCAGTGAAAACTGCTACTGCCTGTAAGGTGGCCTTCACCCTTAGACAGTGTTTCATTCCATACTTACTTTGCAGCCACAGCCCATTTGATATCTCTGATTAAGGCTCTTCTTTTGAGACAAGGATAAATCATCCCATGGTTCAATGTAGTTGCATAAATGGATGAGGACTTTACCATCACTTAAAATTTGACCTACAGCATGGAAAATAAGAAAAATAAGGCAAGCAAATAAAACTGTTTTCTAGAAATAAATTGCAAGAATACCTGAGGTTTTTAACTAATTGCACCAAGTTAGTCACATTTCACTCTTCTTTCAATGAATGTAATTATAACTGAGAGAACCATTCCGCTGATTGCATGCTGAATAAATTCAAAAGATTTAAGAAGGATATTTTTCAAAAGATGCTGATAATCTGCCAGCAGGGGATGGATGCAAATGAGTAGTATGTTAAACTAGATTTCAGGACTCTATAGAAAAATCTGTAATTACTTAGAACCCCAAATCTGCATACATGTAGGCATGTGTGGTCTCATTAAGCATGTTTGCATTCCTGGGAAGAACAGTACTGTTGGTTTTAAACAAATAATAATGGTGTACTTCCTGTTTACTCATTACATAGTTGCTGACCTTGACTTCCTTTGAAACTGCTTTAAGATTGTTGGATGAAGGGTGGAAAACATGTAAGATCACAGTATAATTACAGCTTTACACAATTTGTCCATTTCATCGTGTTTGTATTATTTAGTACATAAGTGTATTATTTTTTAACAAGGGCTGGCATATTTTTGCAAAGTCAATCTAAGTAGTTACTTCTAGTTTTATAGGTACCTTAGTTTTGTTACATTTTACCTGTCAAAAGATACTGTTTTTTGTTGTTAGCTTCCAGTTTCACTCCACAGAGTGACGAATCAAAAGGGGTATAGACATACTGGACATCCTTGAGCTTTTCAAATCCTTTAAACATCTGAAAAATATCAGAAACAGAAAGTCAGTGGTGGAAAACAAACATGAAAAAACAGTTGCAAACAATAGCTGAAAGAAATATATGTTGCATGTCTTTAAAAAAGGCTCTAAAGTCTGAACTTATATGAGAATATGCCAACAATTAGACCCCTTCTCTACACTAAATGAAATGTGTCTGTTATTTTTAGAAGGAAATTGGGTCTTGATTTTTTTTAAATTACAGGGCTTTAAATGTGCTTTTTCAGTGTTTTTAGTGGATCTTTAAAGCTTTCTCTTCAATTCATGTTCTACTGGCATCTTCCATTTAAGGAGTAATGCAGAGACAGCATTCATCTCAAACAAAGTGCTGCAGCAATTTAAGATGCAAAAATTTCTCAATATATTAATATGTGAAATTTTATCTTGATCGGTGTAATGGTGTGTATCTTCAAGGACATGAGACACGCTAAGAAACTGAGTATTGTTCTTATATTCAGTCATTAAAGCAAGGTGGTTTTCCACATCCAGAATTTTGCCTAGTGCAACCTTCTCAAATAACTGTTGGAAAATGGGATCCAGCTCTTAGAATTTATAGCTTGCAGCACCAAAATGGACAAGCTCAGGATCAAAGCCTGTGCGGTGTTCAGATTGGCTGCTCCTTAACTAGCATTTCCAACTATGAAAATAATTCTTAAATAAGCCATTAAAAGATCAAAACAAATTGAGTTGTGTCCAAACGTGAGAAGGAACCATAAGATGCTAATCAACCTCAGAGTGCCTGTCATCACCTAATATGACATAACTGAAACCCCAACACTTCAGGGGCCCCGTTCGGTGACATCATGCTGTGTGTTGACAGCTGTGGACAATCGCAAGGCTCCCCAAGGGCAGGCTCTCCCAGTTGCAGCTGGCGTCACTGGAAAATGTGTTTGTGTTACTCAAGTTCTCTCAGGAGATTTAAATAATACAGGGCACTAGAAAATACACTCTAATATGCTGATTTTTCTGAAGCCATCTTTACGGAATGAAAAAAGGCAAAGTTGTTGTCATTGGGCTTCTGATCCAAAAATATTAGATGTGGATTTGGAATACTTAGTAGAAAAAACAAATTCACCAAACCAAAACAAAAAACAAATCGGTATCCTGTACAAAGCAGCGGTGAAAATAATAGAAAGCTTATATAATGACGATGAAAATGTGTCTTATTTTATTAGAAAAAAGTAGTCTGGTACGTCAGCTCAAGCTAAAAGTTCTCGGAAAGATGGCCAAACAAGGAAGCAGGAGCAGGCTGCACCCATGTTGCAGAGAATCTGCCTGACTGCTGACACAGCGCCTCAGGGGCAGCCCAGACCTTCCCCACTCCTGCAAAGACCTGTTGGATTCCTGCCACCTTTGAACCTTGAACCCCCTGCTTCTGCTGCCCTTCCATCTGCCTCATTCAGGGTGTGGGTACTAGGCACAGATGTCTAGTACATAGTAACTACGTGAACTCTGCAAGTATCCCCTGAGTCGAGTTCTCTCTACATTCAAAAACCTTTGGTTGGGCTGCAATGTATAGTAAGGTACAGCTTTTCTTTTAATATCTCATCACTTGATCTAAATTAACTTGAGGCATTACGCAGACAACACAAATTGATTTAGCTATAAAAAAACCACATAAATATCCATGGCAACTTATAATGGAGATCTAGTTAATATTTAAATTAGTTTGGTGTTTGTTTTGTTGGGGTTTTTTAGAAATGACAGTCTGACCTATCTTGGGTTTTGACCTAGATATTTTGTTAAAGCATTTCTTAAGATCTTCTGTTTAACTCAGTAAATCATATTTGATCTTCTCAATCATATTCTATCATTTCCTAAAAGTGTGGATATTTTCTCTGTAAAGGGATAAGATGGCTCGATTTGATTCTGAGCTGTGATATGGTCCATTTACATTTGAGGTTCTGGTAAGACTTTATTGAGATAGAAAATAGGGTGAGGAATTGGGTGAATAGAAAGATGTGAGCCTGATACTAAAGTCTATATTGACACTGTCCCTGTCCTGAGGTATATAGCCAAGACCAGTACATGGCTATTGCTTTAAGATTTTAGAATACTTTTCTTTAAGACCATCTGTATTACATTCAGTGTCTCGGGCATCTTCCTTCACACTTCTTTTCTCTTCTTTATTCTCTTCAACTATATCATGGCTTATTTCCTTAGCTTTATATAGTGATTAATATCTAGCTTTAAAACTGCATGCATCACTGTAAAGTGTAGATAACCTGTTTAGCTTAAGCACCTCCTCATATTCCCACTGTGAGGGGACCCCACCCTCTTGTAAAATAAGTCTGATTCTTCTAGAGGGTTTCCATTCATGCAGCTTGTGTGGAAAATACTTAGCAATTTTGCTTATAATAGTTTAATTTATTTTAATAATAGGGCCCCTCACTACAAAAAGGCCATTGAATGACTCGAGCGTGTCCAGAGAAGGGCAACGAAGCTGGTGCAGGGTCTGGAGCACAGGTCTGATGGGGAGCGGCTGAGGGAACTGGGGGGGTTTAGTCTGGAGAAGAGGAGGCTGAGGGGAGACCTCATCGCCCTCTACAACTACCTGAAAGGAGGGTGCAGAGAGGGGGGATGAGTCTCTTTAACCAAGTGATAGGACAAGAAGGAATGGCCTCAAGTGTGCCAGGGAAGGTTTAGACTGGACATTAGGAAGCATTTCTTTACAGAACGGGTTGTTGGGCGTTGGAATGGGCTGCCCAGGGAGGTGGTGGAGTCCCCATCCCTGGAGGTATTTAAGAGGCGGGTTGACATAGCGCTGAGGGATATGGTGTAGTTGGGATCTGTCAGTGCTGGGTTAACAGTTGGACTAGATGATCTTCAAGGTCCTTTCCAACCTAGATGATTCTGTGATTCTGTGAATTTGGTAAAATGTGTTGATTTCATGTATGACAGTAGTATCTTGGGCCTTACTTCACTATTCTGATAATATAGGACAAAATGTCACAAAAGCTAATGGCATTGTTTTAATATTTAACTGGCTCCTCAGAGAAAGTGTGATGACCAAGTCAATAACAATAATATTATGATGACAAATATCCAATTGCATATAAATTATGTATTTTCTTCTCTCTTTAGTATAATGCTGGAAATACTGCGATAAAAAAAAAATAACAGTAATTGAAAAAATGTATGGCTTCTCAACATGCCAACCCATGTATATAACATGAGTAAACCCCATCATAATTGTTTTTTTATTTCTGAAAATTAATAGCAAAATCATATTTAATATTTCTGTCCTAAAATACCAATGTTTTAATGCTAAGTCTAATGCACTGGATTTAAAATAACAGAAATATAATTTCTGTAATAGGAGTAGCATAAACCAGCCGCACTAATGTTACATGTCAAACAACCCAGAGAGTAATATAACAGAGAAACAACAGCATTTTGCTGAATTTACAGTTGCAGTAAAATGTAGCCATTATAGGTTCTGTGTTTCTTTTCCAAGAGGGGAGAAGAATTGCTGAGGGAAGTGTGAATATATGCGTGGCTTAAAAAGTATTCACCAAAACTAATACTGAGTTGATAATCACGTTTGATCTTGATAGATCTTACAGCTCAAAAGAGATGATTAGAGAGTCTGTTCTTACTTTCTATATTATATAAAGTGAATTCTTAGCATATCCCCCCAATCCTGTAAATGTTTATGCACAGGGTTAGCCAGAAACATGTGACCAGTGCCATCTGACACTGAAAGTTCAGTTTATCATAACTGCGAGTCATCAAATTTAGAATTTGAGAAATCAGTCTGTAAAGCACTCAATAGAAGAAAGACTGTAATAGTGAAAAGAGAATATTCTACCATTTGACATACACTGTTGATTAGATTCTTTTAAATGTTGTCATCTGAGGGGAGAGGTAAGAAATTGTGTTATCAAGTTATTGCTCTGGTCAACCAAGTTCTCAGTTATTTGGAAAACCAGGATACACAAATGAGGTCACAGATCCATGAGGCTCGGTTTGAAAACCTCTGACAAGCTATTTCTGTGATGTTGTTAGTCAGTCTGTGAATTGTCCCACTTCACTGAGGTGGCCATATCTGGCTGACTGCATACAATATTATTTTAATTTATTATTTTACACTGACCAAATCTTTCCAAGCATGAACTATTTAAAATTCCTCTCTCTTTACTTTTGCAACTTGATGCGGACTTTACAGTGTTATCCATAACACTTTCCTATTAAAGTTCTGTTAATTTAAAAGTGAGTATTTCTCAGTAATTTTTTCAGTATACCCAGTCCTGTTTAATTTTTACCTGTATGCCACCTCTGAATTATATGCTTAGAATATAACAGATTACATCATTCTTTGTCAGTTCCTGTATGATTTACCAGGTACAGGCAAAGTTGCCTTTATGGATTTACCCACACTGAGTTTACTAGCTGTCCCACAAAAGATTTGCAGTTTACAGAAGCCCCCCTTCACTTGCCCACTCTGTGTTGTGGAGTTTTCAAACAAAAACCCTTCTACTGGATTTGTTAGAGATGCTGAGCAGGGAGCTGGGTCCCAACACAGCTGAGCAGCCTGTGTGCCAGGGTGGAAGCCTCAGCTCCTACCTCTCTCCTAACTCTCTTCTGGCCAGAAGTAAGAATTTGAAGGGTGGGACTATTATGACCCATTTGTCTTTAGTCTAAACTTGTATGTAATGATGTAGAACATCTTTTATTAGAAAATAAATCTCTCTGTTTTGTCCAGTCCTAGCTGACTTGCCTTCTGAAGCTTAGTGGAATTAAATAAAGATCTCTTACTGATGCCTGAGTTTTAAATAGGCCTCTACTTCTGAAAATTTGGGAGAAACTCCAAAGCAGCTCCAATATATGAATGTATTTCAGAGATTTCAGTGGGCTGTTACAGAACAGGACTATAGACTGAAAAGAATGACACAGACTAGACGGCTCATTCTTCTTTATTGTGATGAAGTATAAAATGATTTGCATTTCTCTAAAGTTACTGAAGTGTTGCAGAGTAGCGACAGAAAATTAGTGCTAATGGGAGGAAAGAGAATTGCTCTGGTATTTATATACTTATTTCTGTAAAGAAACATTTGAAAATATCCTTAATAGTTTAAGAAGACAGAAAATGGCAGACGGTGAAGAGTTTTGGCGTTTGCTTTAACAAGAATTGGCCTGTTGAAATTGCTATAAAACCTTAACAGAAGTCATGTGTGATAACCATCCTTGTGAATAGTTTGAGATATTCTTGTTCACCATCGATTTTTCTTAGTAAAGCTCCTGTGAGGTGATCTACCGATACAATGTAAAGGCTTGAATTTTATTTTTTTTTTTTGAAAGCACATAGCCATTCATAATGATCTACTTGTGTTCTCAATAAATGTAATGATACAAATCAATACAAATAATACAGAATAATACTCTATGAAAAATGAGAGATAAAACCACCTAGAAAACTTAAACAAGCAAAAAATCCCACCAATGCACATTAACATGTTTTAATTGAAAGTGACTACCTATCTCTTGTGTATTCCAGAAACAGGTAGGTCATGATGGTTTTACATCAGTGAGAGTTTGATGGTGACTTGAATTGGATCAAGATACGTCTTCTTAAAGTACATTAATGAGTATTTCTCCTTATTGGAGCTGATCAAATAATGGAAAAATCTGTGAGATTCTGAATGACTGTATTTCTGGGTACTCCCACTTGGTGTTTGCTTTCCTAGCACCATTCATATAAATGGATTTTTGTTTATATGAACATCAGGGAAGGTCTCCTGTTTCTGCAAATACCCCTATTCGCTTATGAACAAAGGTCCTTGCTATTCCAGCTGGAAATGCTTTCCTCTGTTTGTAAAGTTTGCATCATCCAGTCAGAGAGTTGCAATATCATAATGCAACATAGGTGATCAAGTATCCGCCAGAAACAGCAAATGTGTCAACCGTTCATAGATTGAAGTATGTTTTCATGAAGTCTTCATAAAGCAATTGTGAATAACAAAAAATTTCATCAAAATATAGTTATTTAGCAAGCAGCTCATGAATGTCAGAACAGCTTTCTCTTCTTTTTTTTTTCTTTTTTTTTTTTTTTTTTAATCCCTACTTTGATTTATTCTGTGTAGTTCACCTGGGTCTAACCATATAGGCAGCTGGAGCCTTTTCCAGCTTAAAGCATTTAGGGCTAAACTGTAGTCATATACATAGGTTATCAGCATTGAACTTCAAAATAGCTAAGTGATTCCATGTACCTTTATTTGTTTGATTTCATACCGGATCATTTTGTGGGTATCAAGAGGATCATCACTGGCAGGAACCACCTTTTCGCTGGATATTTTTGCTCTAATCACTGTAATAGAAAAAAAGATTTAAATGCAAATAAGTGTATGCCTAATTTTATAAGCGATAGCGAAAATTATATTGATAGATTTTAGCATTTTACACTTTAGCTAGAAGTAGATTTTAAGGCTTGTTACTATAAGAACACTAGATTAACTCCTGAAAATAAAAATAAGTGGGCTGCCTGTGATATTAATCTGAATTTCCATGAATCTGGAAATCTGAATTAAGTTACCATTCAGTTTTGACAAAAACGGTCCATCAAAATCTTTGAAATACTTGAATCCCATCAAATTTTATAAAACAACCATCATTATAAACAGTGGGCAAAGGAAAGGGACACTTCTGTTAATGACCGAAGAACTGTTAATCAGTTAAATAGACTTGAAGTGAACACTCTGAAAGACCATGCTAGACAAGATTAAAGCATAAATTTTATGCATGAAATCAGAAGACAAGAAGAGAACGGTCTTTCATTCACCTTTCTGAGACTGCAAATTTTAGCATTTTTCTTAACATAATAACATGTCGTTAGTTGTGTTAACCTGTATAAATTACTTACACCCTCTTTTGATGCATTTTATTTATTTCCTATCCTTTAAACAAGGAAAGTATGAGATTTTATGAAAGAAATTATTTCTTTTCCTATCTGTTTGAGTCATCTCTCTTGTATATGCTGTTTAAAATATACCAGGACTGTTAGGCACAGAGAACAACAGGATTCTAAGAACATGGTACATGGCCAAAATTTCTCTAGGGACTTCTATCTCCCCAAAGTATTGAGAGTCCTGTTTTTGCTCGGTCCTGGATGGCCACTATTACAGCTCCTCTGCAGCTGTAGTACTTGTTGGAACAAACAATCTGTATGTGCATGGAGAGATACTGGCAAAGGCCGGAGCAATCAACGGTCAAACCCCACTTCAACTGTACATTCAATCCACAATTGGGCAGAGATGGATCTGTGCAAGGACATCTGCATCTGCAGGTGGAATAGAGACCAGAAAATATTCTTCGGTATGACTGCAACTCTCTGACACTTCTTTTTTATTTTGTTTTTATTTTTTCATTATGAAAGGAACCGTTCTATCAAAATTAGTATGAAAAAGACATGATGTTTCATAGAATAAGTTAGGTTAGAACGAGCCTCTGGAGGTCTAGTCCAACCTCTTGCTCAGCTTGAATCAGGATGCTCAGGGCTGTGTCCAGCTGAGTATCTCTGAGGAGGGAGATTCTGCAGCCTCCCTCAGCCCCAGTTCCAGGCTTTAACCACTCCTCATACTTCCCACTCACTGAAAAAAATATCAAGCTAATGCAGAAGAAAATATTTTGGCATCAAAATCCTGCTTTTCCCCAAAAAGCATTTCTTTGATAGATTGACCTCTAAACATCATATCTAAAGAAAAGGAATAAGAAACCCAGATTGTAAATTTCCTTACAGCCAAACAGAGGTCAGTCCCATCTAATAATGGGCAATTCTCATTTCCTCACTTATTAGCAGAGCAAACTGGATGTAGTAATCAACACAATGCAGATGCCTACAGCTTCAAAGCTTGAGTCCTCTATCTTTTGGCACAATGCTCCCTCCTCTCAAGCCGTTTAAACTCTTTTAAAGGAGCATTTTAGACTTGGGTAGGATTGGAAGAAAAGAGTTCTTTTAAGTATGAACAGCAAATTCCTCATTTCAAATGGTAAGTGGCAGCATCTCTTTAATCATCTGCAGATGTGTTATGTTCCCACAAATTAACAGTACTTCTTCAGTGCTTTGATCTAATTCCAGATTAAAAGTGTTGTGGATTGTGTGTACTATGCTGCTGGAAAGGTCAAATTAGAATCATGTTGTTTTGTTTTGCGTTGCTTTCCTTTGCATCATTGCTTCCTAAAAAAAGGTTTTCTCATTAAAGACTTCACTCACTATAGAAGGTAAGGGGTGAGACAACAGTTAGGAGCTAGCTCCATTGTTTTATTAATACCATAACATGGTTTATATGCAGGAAATCTTTTTCTGCCTATTCAATGCAAATGTTTGTAGGATAATTAAAACTATTTTCCCCTTGTGTTTAATGTTGAAACATCACTCATTTTCATTTTTTTATTAAATTCTGCTTGTTAGCATCTGAGAGAAACATTACAGATGATCAGTGATAGCTCAGAGGGTCTCCATGCAGTTATGCAAGGCTGAAAGTATAACATTTTTGGGTTTTTCATTAAGAGATCTTTTTCTGGATATGTAGAAGAAAATGAAAACTATTTTTATGTTGTGTGTGTTTCATTCATTTGTTTGTTTAAGAGAAAAGCTTCCAGATGGAGATGGAAGACCAAATTGAGTTATTTTTTTTTAATGACAAGAAAGTTTTACTGTTACAGGATGTCTAAATCTTTAGTTATTTAGCCTCTACTTTTCTATTCTCCTGAAACCAGATTCAAATGCACACAGATTTTTTGGGGCCTTTTAATCCTCCTTGGTTTTCTTTTTTTCTGTGCTTTAATATTTTTTTTCAATCAGTGTCGTCTAGCTGTCTCCTAAAACCTCTTATTCATGTGGTTGCTTCTGTTTTTAACCACAAGCACTTCCTGATTTAGCATTCCTGGGCCTAGCCATCTCCCTCTCTTCACTCGTGGTTCAGAGGGTGGTTATAACTTAGGATTCCTCCTAGTCTGCACTTCTTTTCAAGAAATGGTTTCAAGTATAACATGGCTGGCTTGGCTTCTCCTCTCTTTGACTGAGAACAACCTCTGGTTGTTTAGTGTAATAATGTCATTTTATCTGTCAGACAGTTATTGGTTCCTTATGAGGAATTTGCATGTATGAAATACATACACATACCCTTCATATTCCAATGCCAGTAATGCAGTCTGCCTCCAATTCGTTCTGCATTAAAAATATATACTGTTTTTCAAAAGACATTCACTCTAACATTTCAGTAGTAGGATGTAGCATTTCTGTGGAACTCGTATCTTGTAACTCGTGGTACTTTTATAAAATTTAAACTTTTATCCCCACTTTGTAGCTGAAGGTTGTCTCAGGTGCCTGAACTGAAAGGAAGTTGACGTGATCAAAGCCATGCAGGGGTCAGGTAGAGCCTCAGAACAGAAATCATACTGGCAGTTACTGGCCTCCACGGTTATGCTGAGTCCATAGTGTCGAGTTGCTGCCTCTCTGAGCGACTGCTGCTTTGATTACCAGGGCCATAGTGTTTTGCAGTTAGAGGAGGACAGTGTTCTATTTAGTCAATCAGCTTGGCTATCGGACATTCATTATTAGAACTGTGTTAAGAATATTTTTATTCCTTCTTTCCTGAAGAGTAATAAAAACCTCCCAACCATTTCTACATCAACAAAAGGTAATTTTGAACTGGGTAAAGTTCAGAACTCAGTATAACATTGGATATATTTGTCTTTATACAGTCAGGAGAAAAGCGTTAAGTTTTATACAATACAGAAATGTTTATATACAATAAGGGTAGAAATTTAGGCATTAACTGCATCTTTCCCAAACCTGGGTGATTTCTCTCTGAAATTAGCTACACTAATTATTTACCTGTAAATAAACTGTACCATCACCTTGTATATTAGAGATTTTTATGGTCATGAGGAACTACTTATACTAGGGGCTTTTTTAAAAGAAATTCACTGCCATTAGATTAATTTTACCACACTACAGTGACGTATGCAATGAAATATGACCAGCTTTTTCACAGAAGAGGAGACACAAAGAATTGAGCAGTATACTAAAAGCTGCATACCAAATCATAGATATAGATGGAATCAGAATAAAGTAAATCCTTGTGCTTTGTCCACTGAAATGCATATGTTCCCTAAAAGTAGTATCTCTTTAGACTCGGAGTTTTTTCTTAAGGCATTAATGAAGGCAAAACTGTTTAGTGAAGAATTACTCTCAGTGTTAGTATTATTAAATAATATATTCTTTATAATACTCTTTTATATACTATTATTGTACTTATACAAGTTTTAAGATGATGCCTGTTTCCTTAACCTATTGGTCACAGTACTATTGTTTGAAGATGGGCAACTTTACTCAACAAAAGTAATCAAGTTTATTACTCCTTCAAAAAGGAAAACTAATTGGAGTTTACTCTCCCAATTAACTTTATTATCCTAAGAAATAGAGGTAAGGGAGAAGGGAAAAACTGATGAATAAAGGAGATCTTTTTTCTCCAGTATCTGTTAAACATCAGCAACTATATAATGAAAAATACTTACATAGGAAAATATTGAAGATATTACTGGACGTAAGAACAAGAAATCATAACTGATTATGTGCTTTCTTATTTTAAACATATAAACCTAAAAGTAAATAAAATATAAGTAAAAATAAAAATACTGCTAAGAAGAGTATAAATTTTAAAGATGGACAGGAGGAAGGCAGACACTTGAAGCTTTGAAAATCTATTTTGTCATCTGTTCGGGCTCTAAAAACGCTCAAGCTACATCCTGAACAAAGTTGCCAAGTGTGTTAAGATCACAGTACTATGAGAAATACAGACGACTATTAAACTGTTGTTTTACTTAAGTTGGGTTTAGTTCAGTTGTTTTTTTTTTCTGGGGTTTGGTTTCTATCAGAAGAAAAATGTTTTACTCTCTTCTACAATTAAAAGGATTTATAGATTATTATCATGATGGATGCATCCAGTTTGAAATATTATCTGCACTGGAGTATTAATTATATCAGTGATAAATTATGTAATACCTACAATTTGTAAATGAATATATTTTTAATTAGGCAGTTGCAGCTTAAAGGAAATCTCCATAGTTAATTAACTTCAGTCCTTCAGCAAGAGGTAGATTAATGAATGGAAGGACGAGGTTGTCTAGACTGGGATGCCTTAGCTGCTTTTTGGAAAAATAAGGACTAAATCCTGTCCCTTAGCCTTGCAATAGATTCTGAGGCCCATAAACAAAGCCCTTCCCCTCTCCAATATTGAGAACGAAGAATGGAGATCTCACACGAAGGAAGAAGTATGTGCAGTTCTGCATGCAGAGGAAACCATAGTGCTGGGCTGTGCCAGCCATTTGTATTCCTGGTTTGCCCTGGGATTCAGCTCCTTTTATGCACCACTAAGGCCACTTGCAAATTTTAGAAACAGTGCCTCCATTATTGGCACTGCACCAAAAATAGGCAGCTAACTAAACTGCAGATGAAAGTCTCTTATTTATTCTCCTTTCTTTCTGCTGAATATTCTTGCTGCTCAGGGTAGGTTAGCCCTCATTAAGAAAATAAGAGCAGTGAGTCCTGACATGTCCAGGTAATTAGATCCCTTTTTAGGTTTGAGATCAGAACTAGCAGTAGCAACATCCTTCAAACAGGCATCTTCACGAAGAATCTGTGTTTCAGATGTAGCCTCCAGTTCACTTCAGACTAAGTTTACAGACTACGGCATAGCTGTTTGAGTAGAAATCTAATCTCCATCACTCTTAAGCAGTCTTTCTCTCTAGAAATCAGGAAAGATTATTTCATGTCACACAAGTTTATAATCAGAATCAGCTTTGCTCCAAAAACCTTGAAATGAGACTTTAAAAAGTATGTTGACAGGAAAAGAAAGATGTAAGTTACTAAGAATTATGACCAAGGTTGCGGTAATGACTCATGCAGCTCTTTTTTTTCTTATATTTTATTGCCTCAGGTTAGCCCTTTTATTTAATTACCTAAAATATGAGGAGTGATTTTTGAGGACTTATTTCTACCTGTCTCTTTAGTGTGTGACACAAGCTGTTGCCGGATGCTCTTGCTCTTGTAGGGAAAAGAATAAGCGTCACAAGGAGAGGGATCTAAATAAAACTGTATTATTGTTGTGTGGATGGGTTGAGGATGACATCCCAAATATTCATGGGAACAGAGAGAGGAAAGCATCCAAATGTACAAAAATAGAAAACAAAAGTGTTTTTCTGCAATTACATATGAGTCAGAGCATGCAGCATGAAATAAAGCAGAACTATGGACACATAATATGTATGTACGTAATTTTGAAGGCCTCTATATTCAAGTGAATTTATATATATAAAAATAGGTCCATTCACCAAACTGAAAACATTCACATACACAATATGCAGCTGGTTTTGCTCACCCTTCTACTGTAAGATTACTTAAAACTTCTATCAGAACTTTTTTTCCTTTTAGGGGTGCAGTAGCTTAAACTTGCTACATAAATATCTCCAATTCCTGGAAGATCACACCCAGAATATGGGTCAAGGGTAAATACCACAGTGAGAAGTGCGGGAGCCCCAACTGCAGAGACCTTGAGTTTATTCAAAACTTCATGTTTCAATGCAAAAATTCTTGTCCAAAAGTCTCATTGATTTTTTTTTGGAGGAGGAGGAGGGTTGCTTTTTTTAATCAAAAGCCTATATATAGACTCTTTTTTTTTCTCAAAAGAGTCTATGAAAGACGTTTGCTCTTCTGGATTTTGCCTCATCACAAACACTTTTGTGAGATCCAACAGTATTTTGTATATCCAAAGGAAGTAAATACCACTACTACAGAAATTCCAGTAATTCTTGCTCATTTGCCTCTGTTCCTGCACTGTAGCAGTTCTGTTGTTCTGATCACAGACTACTGAAAGCGTGGTTGGAATATGGCAGTGGCTATACTGCGTCGCGGGTTTATATGCTCACTGAAAGCATTTATCAAGGGGACATTCAGGAGAACAGAGTCTAAGCTGTTTGAAGCTGTAAAGGTCAAGTTTCTAGGTCCAGTGATCTAAAATAATTGCATAGTAAACCAGGAAACAACTGAAATGAATCTGGGTTTTACAGGCCATATATAGGGTTGCTCTGTGAAATGGCTTTTTCTGTTCCTGTGATGATATGCTTGTATTACTTCCAGGTGTATACTTTTTCCTTCATTCTGAGATCCCCATTCTTTGTTCTGAATAGTGGAGAGGGGAAGGGCTTCTTGTGTACTTATGCTCTTTCTGTAACCCTCACTATGAAATGGGGGTTTTCTTCCTACTTAATTGTGTGTATCAAAGTAGAAATTCATAGCAAATCCTCAGTTTACCTGGTGATAATTCTTGATGGTGCTAATACAACTTTATACCATCTGCTAAAGATACACCTGTCTGTTTTTAAGAACATAGACTCCTCATTTAAATTAACTCTAAAAAGCTTTCTTAACTTTACAGCCTTAATTTATTTTGCGGTATCATAAGGGAAACCTCCAGAATGGATGCATTAACTGCTCAATTACATAATACTGATGACTTTCATTTGAATATTGGGATAAACTACTTTGAAATAACTAGAGACTGCAGGACAGTGTTGGTAGTGCCACAGGTTACATTACAGCCAGAACAGAACTCAGCCAAGAGTTGTCTGTTAACAAACAGTTGCAACCAAAGGATAGGTGATTATCTTCACCTATTTTACCTATAGGATTAAGAAAGGGTTTTATTAACACCCTGTCACTCTTTATTAGTGATCAGTGCAATCCAGGACCACCCCCTCCTTGTAGTATACAAGTGCTGAAATATTTTGTATTCTGTAAAAGAATGGGGGCAAATCTGGTAGGGAGATCTTCAGCAGTGCCCACCTTCAGTTTTGGAGGTGAGTTAGTTCAGCGGATTCAGTGTGAGACTGGAGAGGAGAGGAAGCTTGAAATCACATAAGGGACTGTAATTCCTTCCTCCTTAGAACCAAAGAGCTGCTCCAGGTGGAATTTCTATGTTCAGAGTAGTCTGGCCAGCATACACAATTGCAGGTCAGATTTGTTTCCAGTTTAAGTCAGGCATCTATCTGTAACTGGCCAAGACAGTTGTGTGAACAGCCAGAAAGCAAACTAAGAGTTTGTGAGCAGAGCTGGCATCATCTACCATATCCACCTAAAGTTACGGTAAAGTAATGCTAGGAGTCCAAGATAAAGTCCAAAGACAGGGTATAGACACACTATTTCATTTACCTTCTTTGTGTCTAGATGCCATAGATACTATACCCAGTATATTATGGTCCAGTCTTACAAACTCTTGGTCTCTGGAAGAAGAATACTGGCAAGTAATGTGATCAAAGCTACAAGAGGAACCCAAGGACACAGTTTCAAATACTTGGGTTCCGTGAGTACAGAGATATGACAAAAATAAAATAAATTTATTCTTTAGATTGGAAACTAGAGATCTGATATGCTTAACTTTTCTTGCAGGGAGGGAAAAGAGTTAGCAGGCTAGGGAGAATAATCTTAACCTCACAAAAGAAGAGGAATCTGCAAAGAATTTGTCACAACAGACAAAAATTAATGAACCCACTTTAAAGCAATACTGAACAGGATATAAAAGATAGAATTGATAGCTTGGATAGAATTCTAAATAGTGTGTATTTACCACTGATTTATATTGCTTTCAAAACCTCTAAAATGTACAAGACATTATAAAAGTCTTACTCCATGCTTTAGAGCAACTGTCCCATTTGTACAGTATTACCACTTTCTGTATGCAACTCTGCCATATTTTTAACTAATTATGCTAAATCGTTCAGTTATGTAATAGACTGACTTGCCACATTTGCTTATTGTAAAGCTTTGAGTTTCACCAATGAAGAAAGCAAATTAATTTGCTTAAATATTCATTCATTAATATGCATTCATATATCTGAACATGGAAAAGATTATAATTTCTCAAAATATGTATGAAAGGAAGAAAGAAGTCTTAGCAATACAAAAGGAGCATTGTAACTTTGGTTTAAACTCACAGGTATCGCTAATGCTGCCAAAAGAAGACAATTCGTCCAAAAGAAGGCAAAAGTTATTGATTGATTGGCATTAAAATAATGTTGTAAAATAAGTAATTAAATACCTAATATGTAGCTTTACATACACTCTAATATTTTTTAAGCAGATTATTTCAGAGAATTAGAAAAACTTTTTAGGAGAATGAAGATTTTTATTTTCTTACATTTGCGTTTCGGTATTTGATTTGCACATGTTAGCTTCCAAAAGAATTAGCAGTAATGCAGTCTCAGTTATTTGAAAATGCAGAAAAAGAGGTGTGAAATACAGTAGATGTGCCTGTACCGTATACAGGTACTTGAGCATTCACATACTATTCACTTAGTAAGAGAATATTTACCACTGATATGGTAAGTAGTGCTGGAAATCTTTGCGTGGGTTACAATATGTCGCTTGGAGCAGGGATCATGGCTGCTGCGTTTTAATGAAACAAAGTAATGAGTAATACTATCGAGTGCCAGTACCATGAGAATAATGTTATGGCTTAATAAGTTGCTCTTAACCTGAAATGCTTAAGGCCTTTTCAAAGCAAGTCCCTTAACAGCAAATATTCTGGTTTCTCTGTTCGTGCTGAAGGATTTGCCAACTCTAGTCTCATAAAAATGTCATTATTTTTTATCCTGTTCCCATTTATAATTTTCTTCATTTTTCTCTGCTCTGAATCCAAAAAAAAAAAGACTTTGCTGGTGCTATAACTCCATTTCACATACTTTGAGTTGAAATGACCTGTACTGCATGCAGAAAGGTCTGTACTCTATGTTTTCAAAAACAACTTTTTATTGATTCAGTTATTTGGTTTTCAACTTGGAGGCATGTAAATCCTTATCTTTATTTACAATAAGTGACCTGAGGCAACTCATAGGCAACTTGCACTTTTTCAAATGGACTCAAATTTATTTGTGATCTTTCAGAATCTGGTTGTTATGAATTTACTGGAGCACTGAAAGGGCTTCATCTTCTCTTCACTGTACTAATTTTTAACTTCTTTAGCATCCATGTGGTTTAGGTTCCATCCATTTAATGCAAAATATGTCTGTTTCATTCTGTTCTTCTATTTTACAAAGATATCTTTTTATGGTTTACAATGGCCATAATTCTTTCTATGTCGAGAACTTCCAGTCAACTAGAGACCACCTCAGCCATGGGTGTCCAAATGCTTTACCATCAGTTGGTTTTGTTGTGGTTTCTTTAAATAATTTGCTGGCCACCATCATCACCTCCATAAAAGAGTTTCATAGTATTCACGTATTTTTTTCTTCTGTAGTTGGACTATAGATATAGTTAGACTCTAGATCTTGCGGGGGTGGGGGGGCTAGATTGGAAGTTGAGTCTAGGTACAGAATGAAGACTGATGCATTTTGTAGAAGTGGTTCACGCAGTGTTCGTGGGAGATCAAAGATGACCTAGATTCCCAAGGGAGTCCTGCCAAATTATTGATGATAATACCAGTTTGGTGATGATCTAGACAGAACAACACACTGCTGAGAATAAATCTGGCAGATCTTTCCCATGTCTGATGTTGTCACAGCCATACAGTGCAGGTGTTCCATGCAGTTTTTGGTTTTGATGCTTACAACATAAAGGAGACTGCAACCATTCTTTTGTTGATTCTGTTGATTTCTGAATTATTATGCAAGCTTTTAATTGTTTCAGACTTCAATAGAGAGATAGATGATTACTTCAGGCTATCTGCTGATCATCCTTACTCTTTTGGGCATGGAAATCTAACATTAAACCCCTATACTCTTTTTTCTCTTTTGAGAACCAGGCAAGATGCCATTGAATGATCTTTAAACAGCTGAAAAAGATCAAACTTGTTTAGCAAGCAGCTTATCTATCAATTTATCTTTCAACAAGACAGACCAGCAAACAGGAGTTTCATTTCCAAACTGTAACCTCACTCCGATGTTTGAAGCCGTTGTACTAGTTCAATTCTAGATACAAACAGAATGCAGCAGCAGCAAAGCTGGACCAATACACAGTAAATCTGAAAAAATCTTTTCCTCTGTGTTTACAGGTGGATGTCTTATCTGTAAGTCTACATTGGTAATAGTCACTCTTTTTTCACAGCTCCTAGACCCAAAGTCAAGGAATCTTTAGTTCAAAAGATGTTTATGCTAGTTAGGATGTAAAGGCAATTTTATTTTTCCTGCTTTCTATTTTAGTTTTCTGATATTCCACCAATAAATGCTTATGTCCACCTGTAAAGTAGCTAAATCAGCAGCACAGTAATTAACTGAACCACAGTTTCTGAAATCACAAGAAAAAAAAATAGTGGAACTTACTGGACTATTTGGACACAAGTGTTTTGGATCTGTAACCACAGAGTTTGTTGAAGAACATAACTAAAAATAGTAGGCTTTTTTCCTTTATTCTTGGAAAGCAACATATGGAAGAGTATTGCCTAGTCTTGGCGGTGCTTCCAGGTGCATGAGAAGGTAAGTGTGGTGATGTACCAATCATATCTGTAACTGAAAAATCAAATCCTTATAGTAAAGTTTTATCACTTGGGCTAAAAGAACTCCATGGAAATTTTTGAAGGGGAAGATTAATTTAAAGTAAGCATTAGGCCAGATCTAAATTCTACTAGCCCAATACAAAATAGAAAACAAGGAGAAAAAGGAGGAGATAGACCTACGTATTGGACATTGAAGGGAAAGGTCACAAATACATTTGAAAAGGTTCAATATGATAATCAGCATGGGTCCCTCTACCCAATTAATATAGCCACTGTGCAAATGTTTTGCTTACACGAGACAGCAGCAAAACACCTTTCTTTTCTAGATGATACACGAGGATATTTCATCATTCATTGTTATTCATGGCATTTTTATTCAGAAAAAATTGCTTCATTCTACAAACTCATCATCTTGAAAAAACCGTGAATACTTCTGAAGTTGATAAAGCACATACCAAGGGTTATTTTATCACCATTTCATATGGATATTAATTCACACTGTTATACTTCAATGTAAACGCTTTGCAGAATTTGGTTACTCTTTCATGTTTTATTAGCACAAAACCGTGCTAGTCTGCATCCAACATGCATTCCCATTTGAGGCTTTCAAAATGTAGGAGACCTATATTTAAGCTCATTAGGACTCTCAGGTAGGTCAGGATTTTGTGAATCTCTGTGTGTTTTTGGCTCGGGATGCAAAAATTCCTTGGGTCAAAGGCAAGAGTTGATCAGGTTTGGTTGATCCTTGTTAAACAAGGAGATTATGCGGTGTTTTTAATTAGAAGAATACATTAAATTTATGAGAGTGAGGTTTTAAAATCTAGTTTTTATAAACTTTCAAATAGAAGAGGTGAGTATATTTTTAACAGATGTATGGTATTCTTTTAACTTAAATATTACCTAAAAAATAGCATGATTTCCTAATGTTGTTCAAGGTCAGTTTTATTTTTCTGCGCTGTTTTTACAGCTGCTACTCATGTTACCAGAAATATTTCTGTCTACTTCACAAGCCTCAAATACCACATCATTTGACTAGTAATCAACATCTGCCTAATTTCAGCTGAAGAATAACACTCTCTTTATGCTCTAAAGTCTGTAGAACAACATACATTATGTTATTGTAGATTTCCATTCATAGCTGCGTGCCCCTTCCTCCATGTGGAAGAAACCCCATATTATTGAGATACTTTTTAATGAGAAAGTTAGGGATTAAAGTGGTAGATTAATAGGATTAAGAGTTTGGCAGTCTTTCATGTTCTGTGTTTTATATTGTTTAATCTTTGTTTCTAAGCTTGCATTTTGTTTTCCAGTGTGTGTAGAATGTGTTTTTCGAAATCTTGGGGCACAGTTCCTGAATTTTCTTATCCTGCATTTATAACATACTCAGCAATGAGTTGGTGGTACTGAGTTTCTTCTAAATCGAGCAACTAGCATAATTCTTCTGAGATTTTATTTTACTACACAATACTCAGCTGTGTTTTTTTCACTAAAGCTAAATTATTTTACAGTTGTCGACTACATTCTAATTGACAGGGTGGTTGTGCTCAGTGGATTTGGCTCCTTAAAATTCTGTCCTGTTGTTCCATTTCATGATGCCACCTCATTTTACAGCTACAACTTTTAAGCAGTTGGGAACACTGCCACGAAAAAGTTCAACAAGCAAAGGAGGGGAGAGTGACTGCATTTTTCCAGACTGAGCCCCATTTTCATGCTTAAAT